>NC_056737.1:1484608922-1484940172 GCF_019279795.1 Protopterus annectens
ATCCACTCATCAAGATTCCACTTGAAGAGAGTAAATGAGGGACTCTGCCTAACCTGGACTGGGATTTTATTCCAGAGTGAAGGGAACCTCTGGGTTATGAATCTGCCCCTCCAGCATGTCCTATTTATTTCAGTGCTGAGATTCAACCCTCTTGAGCATGTAGCTTGATGGGATTTGGATTTTCTGAGGTGCAGCATGTCCATTAATTCTGAGTTGGACATGGCTTTATACGTCAGGCACAGATCGCCTCTGAGCAGGCGGTATGCCACTGAGTAGAGCTGGAGTTTCTTTAACTGGGCAGCATATGGCATCTGTTTGAGCCCTTTGATCCTCTTGGTGACGTACTTTTGGGGTCTTTCCAGTTGCTGCAGGTGTCTGGTAAGGTACATCCCAAAAGGGGCATTGTACTCAATTATGGGCCTGATGAGGGATGAGTAAAGAGGCACGATGACCTCCCCAGATCTAGATGTGAATCCCTTCATGATTAGGTGGGCTATATAAAATGTTTTTCTAACCACTTTGGCCACGTGGTTGTCAAATGAGAGATTGTTATCAACTTGGGTCCCCAGGTCCCTAATTACTTCTTCTGTACTTAATGGATTACCACCTATGTGGTAATTTGTGGGCACTTTGTTTTTGCCAAAGGGGATGACTATACACTTTTTGGCATTTAGCTTGAGGCCATGGCTCTGGCACCAGTTGTCTGTTTCTATGAGGCCCTTTTGTAGGATGCTTGTGTCAGCTGGAGAGTCTAATATGGCACCCAGTTTGCAGTCATCTGCGAACTTGGTTAGCCACAGTCCTTCCGTGTTAGCCTGTACCTCCGAAAAATATATACCGAACAAGAGAGGTCCCAGGACTGAGCCTTGTGGGATGCCACTTGTAACTGGTTTGGAGTCTGACATGACTCCAGCAATTCTAACCATGTGGGTTCTGTCCTTGAGCCAGTTTGCAACCCATCTAGTGACATAGGGGTTTATATTTAAGCTGGTGAGCTTATCTATAATGCCCGAGTGGGGTATGGTATCGAAGGCTTTTGCAAGGTCCAGGTAGGCTGTGTGGTCCACCTTCCCCTCATCAATGGCCTTGGTGACTGTTTCAAAGAAATCAACCAGGTTTAAAAGGCAGGATCTGCCCTTAACAAAGCTGAACTGGGTAGGATCCAGTGTCTGTAGGTCCCCAATATCTTTATTTATGAGGTCCATGATGATCCTTTCCATAGCTTTGCAGACCAAGCTAATCAAGCTTATGGGGCGATAGTTTTCAGGATCCGTTGAGGCACCACCTTTGTGGAGAGGGACCACTGTTGCTGTACGCCACTCTTTTGGTACATATCATGTAGTACAGCTGAGATTGAACAGTAGTTTTATGTTTGGGTTTAGTTCTTCTTGGAGTTCATGTAGGACGCAGCCCGGGACACCGTCTGGTCCCATTGATGCTGTGTTTTTTGCTTTGGAGAGGGCGGTTCTTACCTGAGCATCTGAGATGTCATGGGGGCAGCACTCTGCTGGGATAGATATTTGCCCTTTTGGTGGGGAAGGGGTGGAGAAGTTTGCGCTGAACCTGTCAGCTAGGATGTTGGCAATGTCTGTGGGTTCGGTGTATTTTTTGTCATTTTGGACTAATTCTGAGCATATCTGGGAATTCCCACCCAGGTTCCTAACATAACTAAAGAAAGCCTTGTGATTATCCTTAGTGTCCTGTGCAATTTTTCTCTCGAAGCTGGCCTTAGACGATTTTATGAGTGCCTGTAGTTTTTTGCTAATACTGATCAGAGATGCCTTCCCTTTTTGGGATTTTGCTCTATCATGTAGTAGCTTCCTCCTTCTATTGTATAGTTTGTTTATGGCTGGGGTCCACCAGACAGGATGCCTAACTTTGGAGGATTGGGTCTTGGTTTTATTTAGGATTGCATGATCCATGCATTCCTGAAGGTGTTCATAGAATGTGTTTATAAAGGATTCTGCGGTCTCGGCTGTATTTTCCACAGGCCCGGGGGCTTTGAAGGATTCCACCTCAGTTTTGAGGAGTGTGAAATTTGCTTTAGAGAAGTTTTTCACTGTGGTTTTCTGGGCAAGGGCTGGGGTCGGGATGTGAATATCAAGTGAGATTAGTTTATGGTCTGATCTTGCCAGTGAGGGATACATTTCTGGTCTGGAGCATAGAGTCCCCATGTTGGTGATGATCAGGTCCAGTATGTTTTCCTCTCTTGTGGGAGTGGCAACAAGTTGTTCCATAGCATTTGAGTTTATAAATTCTAGGAACCTTTGGGCTAGGGTGTTGGAGCTAGAGTAATACTCTCAGTCTATGTTAGGGTAGTTGAAGTCACCCAATATAATGGTGTTTGGAGAGACCTTCATATTTTCCAGTGTTCTCAGGAAGGCTGAGTGGGGTTCCTGGGTTTGGGAGGGTGGTCTGTAGCAGGCTATAAACTGGAAGGCAGTTTTACCCACTGTTAGTTGCACATGGATAGTCTCTGATGCTTTGTGCTGTGCCACCAACCTGGAGGTGTGGGTATCTTTGACAAATATTAATACTCCCCCTCCTTTTGTGGTTCGGTCCAAGTTTTTATACCTGCAAGTAATTTTTATTCTGTATTTGAAATGTCTTTGCAGAAAAAAAGGGAAATCATTATTGACAACAGTGATGTGGCAGTCAAAAATTTAATGTGTAGCAGATCCATTAACTCCACATCTAAGACACAGCCTAACTAAAGTTTGTAAATGGATATTCAGACTTTTTATTAGAAAATATCAAATAGGTTTGGTGATATTAATTAATATTTATACCCCAGGATTCGTGAACGGCCAGTTTCCATGCAGGAACAGTGTAGGAGATCCAGCATGGAAAATGGCCACTGAGTGATCCAGGAAAGTGCTGTTTTCATGTGCAGTAGTGGCCCTACACTGTTCCTGCATGGAAAGCCATGCGGGATGCAAATCACCTCATTTGCTGGTAAAAACATGCAAACAAGGTGATTTTGTGATCCATGAAGCTGGCCGGACTCCATGCAGGTGCAGTGTCACAGCAAACATGTATTCAGTTAGTAAATGAATACATTTCTGCATCTAAGCAAACAGAGGCAAGATAGCTCATAGAAAGCATGCATTACAGTCAAACACACATGCCAATGGGCAAATGTAAGGCCATTGGCTTTAATAAATGTTTATTTATTTTTTTACTTTTTTTTTTTTTTTTTTGGGAGATCACGGCTGCTTAAGCTTAGGGCAGTGGCTCACAAATGGGATCATGCCAAAAACAAAAAAAAAATGAGAAAAGTTAATTTTAAGATAATTCTGCATTTTGCCATTATATTCAATGGTATGCAGAATGTAAACAATACCAGGTTGCACTGGTTGTCAAAGGGAAAGGGTCCGTCTAAGTGCAATAACTAAGGACTTGCACACTTGGGTATGCAAATGAGGGGAGTTAAACTGAATCACAAATTTCCTCAAAGTGTCAGCTTGTACCTAACTGTGTAGGTGCAGCAATACAACAGTGTAAGTATAAGAGCTGAATGACTTCATAAGGGGGTGTGTCATGCTTGCTGTAAGTTCATTGGAGCTCTGTGGCCCATGTTTTCCCTTAGCTAAGCACAGCTAAGGAAGGGGGTATGTCTGAGGCTGTATTGTCTTATACAATGAAATGGGTAATTTCTGCTTAAAAGTGCTTACATTAGGTAAACGGGTGTGCACAGTGCACCTAAAAAGAAAAAAAAAAAAACAGGAAATAGCAGAACTGTTTACATTTGAGCACAGGGTATGCACAACGTGCCTCAGGGCTTAAATAGGGAGGTAGTGGAAGGGGAAACTGCAGTAGGAAGGCAATCTAGGAGAACTAGCATAGCTAGCAGGTGGAATGTATCAGAATCAGCCAATTACACATGCAGCAGCCAAGCACACTAATATCAACTATGCAAACACTCTACAGACTGTTTTTCCCTCAAACTCTACACCACTGGTGTACCCAGATGGGGGATTTTTAACTGGAAAAAATAACTAAATAGTTTAGAGGCTGCTATTGCTTTACTCCATCAATATGTGCTAGAGACTGATGGTGGTGAGGAGGAGAATGCTGGCAACCGACCTATAATGAGGAGGAGGAGAAGAGTGTGCAGACCCAGGGTAACCTACCAAGACCCACATGAGCTGGAGATAGTAGAGTGCCCTAGGGTGGACAGGGACATTCTACAGAAAATCATTGAGCTGTGCCAGCCATCCATTACACACAGAACTAATAAAGGGGAACCCATCCCAGTGGATATCAAGGTGTGTCTAGGCTTAAGAATACTAACCACAGGTACCTTCCAAAGACCAACTGGGGATATCATTGGGGTCTCACAGGCATCAGCATCCAGGGTACTCCACCAGTTCCTGGATGCCTTGACACAACATACCAATGAGCACATATATTACCACACCACCCATGAGGCATTGACCACACATATGCATCTCTTCCACTGTATAGCAGAATACCCTGAGATAGTTGGTGCTATAGACTGTACACACATCCACATCAAAGCACCACAAAGTGAGCGGGGCAGGGTCTACATAAACCACAATGGCTTCCCCTCAATCAACTACCAGGTTGTGTATGATGCCCAGGGCATTATCATGAATGAGTGTGCTGGCAGCCCTGGATGCTATCATGACTCCCACATCTGGCATTGCCCACAGCTGTATTAGGGGTTTGCCAGGGGGTATCCCATATGGCCATCTAGTGGGGGATGCTGGCTATGCACTGGTGCTATGACTGATGACAGCCATCAGAAATGCACACATACCTGAACAAGAACACCAGGATCATTATAGAATGTGTGTTTGGGATGCTCAAGTCATGGTTCCACTGCCTTGACATATCCAGTGGAGCCTTGCAGTACTCTCCAGCTACATGTACACAAATGTTCATAGTATGTGCTATGTTATGATCCTGCAGAAACAGCTGCAGCAGGAACAGCACAGGGCAGGGCCACATAGCCCCCCACCATTGCCAAGGCCAGCACAGGCATAGAGGGACTTGGAGGAGGAACATCCTGAGCCTGCCGCTGCAGGCAGAATGAGGCATGCACAGTATGTCCAGGCCTTGACAAAGAGGTAATGAATAGCACACACACTGATACTGTAAGGATCCAGGGATTGATACCTCTCTTCAACTCACAAATACAGAAAAAGAGATGCCAAACATGACACTACCTGAACTTTACCATGTGCAGGGAGTGTACTATGTGCAGCCAACATGGTCAGCCCTCCAGCACTGTCCTCAGTACTGGCCCAGCAACAAGGTAAGTCACTCTTCCTATCAATTACTGAATGGAGTAGTATGCTCTCATATTTGTATGTATGATATGGATGCAAGCATGCAAGGGAACTGGGTGGATGAATGGGATAGCAGCAGACAGCTATATGGGAAAGCAAAAAATTCATAACAAATACTGCTGTCAACATACTAGGCTGCACTACACAAGGTGACAACCCCCACTGCAGTACATGTGATGGCCCAAAGAACTGTGGGTGTCAATCGGTCACACACGTGGATGTCAATGAGGGTCACATATCCACCACCAGCCTCGCCCAGCAGGACAGGTGTATATGACCATGTAAAAAGGTTGGACTAAGGCCCCCAAATGATAGCAATGGTGAACAGCCCCCCACTAGATGTACACAGACATACTACAACAGGTCTGGCAGTTGCATTCCAGTTCTGAAGGGCAAGAAGTCTGAAACTGAAATATATGCCACTAAAATCTAACATGTGTACTCTACTGATATGCCTTCTGTCTGCATGATAGGTCACAATACAATATGAAATGGAAACCAACAGAATAACTAAAATACCTTTACAGTCATATCAAATGTTAAAGTCTGCAGGTGTGGCACTCCTCCCCCACAATCCCATGTAGAAATGCAGTAACAGACGGCCTGCAGTACTCTCAAATGGCCTACAGTCCTCTGGCAAAGGCCCATGTCTCACCCATAGTGCCAATGTATGGAATGTCAGGGGGTCCCAACTAACAACCTAACAGTAAACAGAAAACAAATTCAAGGACATGTTGGCAAATGCCAGCAGCATGCCTCCCTATGTCCTACTGCAAGGACTGTGGATCAGGCCACAAATACTACTGGAATAAAGGCCCAACTATAGGGATACCTCTCTGAGATATTGCTTACATAATATTAGGTGGAGGAGAGAATAACAGAGGGGGGGTGTAAAAGCATGGATGCCATGGAGTTTGCGAAGTCTGAAACTCCAATGTCCGCCCATACTACTCCCGACTGCAAACCCATGAATGAATAGCCACAAAACTGCTTGTAAACCACAATGTGAAGGTAAATTGACCAGATATATGAGTCTTGCCTTTGGATAACCTGGGTGTATCTGTACAGCTGAGAGGTATGACCCCAGCAGGATATGGCCATTCCTTGAACTTGAGAAAAGCAAAAACAGGGGAACCCCAGCCAGCATAGTAACAAGGTGCTGCACCATTTACACAGAACCAGCAGTCTATTGTCTGTAGCTACCCCTCCACAATGGCAGGTGCATACCAGAATGTGTAGTCTATACGCCTCAGAATATTGGTCTCAGCTTCATTCATCTTGTATTTCCCGATAAATGTGAGCAAAGAATGATAACTGTCTGTAGTTGATGACATGACACATCACAGTGTAAAACAGTACATATGTCAGAATATCTATGCTACAACCAAACATGTCACAAGCAGCACAGACAGCAATACTTACAGCATCCTCTGTATGATAAGCCCATTGTGTCTCCATATTGGCAACCTATCTACAGATATCCTGCAGAAACAGTTTGCTAGGTGTAGCTGAACTGGGGTCCAACCCTCCCTGGAATGGATGCACACACTCAATATAGAAGGTCATACTGAGCATGCTCCTACACTTAAAGAAATGAAGCCCATGTCTCACGACACAGTGGACTACAGATATCGGTTATTTGCAGCTGTCTGTGCAGACACACCAAAATTGTACACTATTGATACTTCACACACACACACACACACACACACACACACACACACACACACACACACACACACACACACACACACACACACACAGATGTGGGGAAAAGAAAGACAGACAGTGACAGAGAGAATCCCATTATGAGGCCTGTCCCACCCACTACACATCCCATTGGCCTATATTACATGATGTGCTTATGTCATTCACTGTAGAAGTACATTTGGTTAGCCCTCATCCCATACTGTCAGTGGTGCTTGTGATAACTGTGTAACACTACAGTATAAATAGGTATCCATGTAGCAGTTGTAATCTAAGTCTTGTCAAATGTAAAGTTGTGTGTGTGTGTGTGTGTGTGTGTGTGTGTGTGTGTGTGTGTGTGTGTGTGTGTGTGTGTGTGTGTCTTTCTAGATGAATGTTGTCAAGGCCAGTCACACTCATTAAATCTCCCTTACCCCTCCTTCGGCACTGCTGCTGATGTCACTCACCTTCAAAGATACCTTTGGACAACTCTCCAACATATAAGCTCCATGGTGCTTGAGAAAACTGTGTAGTACTATAGTGTAGCAAACTAGTTAAGTAGGTGTTCGAATTCTGATCTTCATAAATGTGAGTGTTTGTGTGTGACAGAGTGTGCGTATCCATGTAGAGACCTGATTTTGTGGTCATTCATACCTACAACAATTCCGTTACCCCTCCTTTAGCACTGCTGCTGATCTCACTCTCCTTCAAAAATACCTTTGGATGGCTCTCCAGCCTATAAGCTCCATGGCGCTTGTGATAACTGCGTAATACTATAGTGTAGCAAACTAGATAGGTAGGAGTTCCAATCCTGAGCCTGGCAACTGTGTAAATGTGAGAGTTCATGTGAGAGAGTGTGTGTATCCATGTAGAGATCTGATTTTGTGGTCATTCACACTGATAACACTTCCATTAACCCTCCGTTAGCACTGCTGCTGATGTCACTCACCTTCAAAGATACCTTTGCACAGCTCTCCAACATGTAAGCTCCATAGCATGCACGATAAATGCGGAACGATGTAGTAGCAATAACTACATAGGTATGGGTTTGAATCTCATCCCTGACAAGTGTGTGTGTGTGTGTGTGTGTGTGTGTGTGTGTGTGTGTGTGTGTGTATGTGTGTGTGTGTACATATATCTACATATGTATGTCTGTACCTCATTTACACCCAGTACACATCTCAGTGCCTGGCTGTAGCAGTCCTGCAGATATCATCCACCTTAGAAGTACCTGTTGGCAACCCTAAACCACATAAGGTCTGTGGTGCATGTGGTAAATGCGTAACAAAATGGTCCAAAAAGATATAAAGATAGAGGTTTGAACCTCACCCCTGGCAAATGTGAATGTGTGTGTAGGGTAAAATATTTTTTGGAATCTCTCACCCACTGCATCACCCAATGCCACTATTTACAAGGGCGGGTGATGTTCCTCACCTTAGAATTACCTTGGGACAACTTCCATCCTATAAGCTCTGTGGCGCATGCGATAAATGTGGTAAACTGTAGTAGCAATACATAGCTAGGTAGGGCTTTGAAACTCAGTACTGGCAAGTGTGTGTGTGTGTGTGTGTGTGTGTGTGTGTGTGTGTGTGTGTGTGTGTGTGTGTGTCTGTCATCAGTATCCTGTGTGGGGTTTAGTGTGATTGTGTAATAACAGGATCCATTGGGGGGTGAGTTTTGCTAAATTATTATGTCCACATTACAATGCCAACAGTTATCAAACACCATAGAGGTTGGTGTAGACAATCCACAGCTCTAAATATTACAGTATGGATTAGTGAACAATATAGGCAACCCGTCTATTACTCAGAGACCACTCTCCACCCACGTATCATACACAAATACACTTAGCTAAGCAACAACCACTATATCGGTAGTTCCCCTGCATATTGCTTCACAGATACTACTCACGGTGTGATTGCAGTGGACTACATGCATGTTGACCACAACAGTGCCACTGACATCAGAAAGTACTTTGATGTGTTACATCTCCTGACTGTGTGTTATCCATTTAATAAAAGAACATGGTACCCTGTTACATCCCCTCAGTAGCCCAATCAATGTGTACAGTAGCCCTTTTGCCATGTTCCCCTCTGGACACCTGCAACACTGTAGAGTCTGAAAACATACCCCACAAAGGGAATACCATGACTTATACACATGCTCTATATGGAAATATGCCAGTAACTTCATGAATACCTGTATCATACTGTCAATGTAGGTGCAGTCACTACCTCAGTTACATAGCCAGGTCTCACCAAATGAGGTCAGGAATGGTACATCAGAAGATACCAATCTGTCCACACAACATGCCCCAGAGACCTCAAGTACACTTCCACATGTCATAGAGCATGCATGTGGGACATGTGCACAACCCAGACACTGTCCATGTTATGGAATATATATCACATACATGGGAAGCAGTGTACATCACTGGCCACCCACAATACAAACCTGGACGAGTGGATGGGAAAAACAATACCCACTCTTGGAGACCACTCCAGTGACTATACACCTGAGCCAGACTGAGAACTATTGTCATGTGGCCTGATGCCAAGGTATTCCCTTGGGCTAGCCTTGTAGAGCCTTCAGGCCCATTCACCTACTACACACCTATGAAGCAATGAACCCATGGATCTCAGTACTGGCAAATGTGTCGGTGTGTGTGTGTGTGTGTGTGTGTGTGTGTGTGTGTGTGTGTGTGTGTGTGTGTGTGTGTGTGTGTGTGTGTGTGAATAGTAATCCCAGAATGTTTGGTTAATGAATATCCCCTGTGGCTCTAGTTATTAGCAATTGAAGGTGTGTCCAAACCAGAACATGTACCATTCTCCATTCTACAACAGATGTTGTACATCATCATGTACCTATGTGCAACCCTCAGCCCTATAATCTATGAGGCATATGCAATCACAGTGTTACAGACCGGGAATTACTGTGCACATACTGTACCCTGCCTATGACATTGTGGATGTGTCACCACACTGCCATACCGTGTGGCCTTGCTGCAGGGCCACATCCTGGTGACACACTGATGCTTAGAATGGAAATGGGATACAGCATGTGAGAACACATTCACTCAGCACTTCACTTGTGGGGGGAGTGAGGGGTTAAGCTGACACTGAATGTGTTGCTAAGACTGTGGCAAATATCTGTTGTCTCAGGATAGGTATTAGCTTTGTGCAGTAACTCACAGCACTTGTGTTTAATGCTGTGGAGGTTGTTGATGTAACTATAAAGGTTGTTGTGACTGCCATCATTGTCTGCTGCATCTCTGCTGCCATAGATGCCTGTTGGGGACTCCATGAGGGATGCAAAGTTGTGTTTGAGGCTAATAAGGGAGTTCAACAGTCATGAGACACCACCTTTCCCTGCAACAGTATCCTCCATCTGATGTACACTTTAGTAATGGCAGGGGACCATCACATTGTATTCCAGTGTTTGGAGGATAGTGTCTGGGTTCTGTTTGGTCTGGTTAGTACCATGCATTCATGTACCTGTTTGTACAGTGCCTATGTGTATGATTCCACTGTCATGCAGCTACATCCCATTGCCATGGGTACAGTGAAGACATCCACCCCTGCTTTCATGGTTGCAAAGTCAGATTTGGAGAGTTTTTGCCAGGTGGTTATCTTTGTGGTGAGTATGGATTACATGCTGAGTTCCATGTTGATTCCAGCCTGTGTGAATCTCACTATGCAGGGATTGACATCTGGGGATGAGCAACGGTCCCATATTTAAGTGTTCAGCACAGGTCAAGGTTGTTGCATCCCCTACCAGGGGTCAGTATGAGCTGGTCTAAGGCAATAAAAATGATGAATCCCAGACATATTGGGCCACTGTACTGATGATTGGATGCATTCACCAGGTGATGAAGGTGTAGTTGAAGACTCATACTATGTCAGTGTTGCATTGGACCATTAGAGATGGCAGGGTGTTGAGAAATGTACATTGGCAGTCTAGGGACATAGATGTGAACCCATAGCAGGCTATGGTCTGGATTGCACTGTTACCCCAAGGCAGTTGGACCGGAAGTATCTCCAATGCATTATGATGGGAAACTAGTCTGGAGGTGTTCCTATCCATAATGAATATGGAGACAATACCACCTGTGAAGGTGTGGTGTGGTGTATGTTTGGGGGCTGACAGCTGTGTAATGCATCATAGCTTGATACTGCAGGTCTGCTGTCTGCTGCTGTGAACCACCTCTCCATTATTGCAGATGTGTCCTCCACTCCAACAACTGCTATGAGTGACTGCATCCTGATAGTTAGATGTCCACGGTTGAGTAGCATGACCTTCAGATTGCATACACGTGTAGCTGTTATGGTGGTAATATTAGCAACAATGCCTAATAAGGCACCATAGGGATGGCAAGACACGTAGTCAGTAACTGGCAACCCAGCGGTAACAGATGTAGGACATCCATGGCACGTCATTGGTTTCTGTCAATCATGCCATCCCAAACAAAGAGGTCCTGAATCTCCTGAGAATGACACATAACATGAAAGCCAATGTTGCAGTCAACCATCTGATGACAGTACCACAGCATCATTCTGGGTAACAGTGGTACACTGCCCAGGGCTACTGTCACACCTGCCTGGACTGCATAATCAGATAGTTTAACCATATATCCTGTCATGTAGTCCAGGGAAGTGTGTCCCAAGTCATTTACACCCACATGGATACTGAGTGATAGTTATAGTTGTTGTGGAGTGACATATCTAGCTGTGTCATGTGTTAGATGCTGGCATGTGATTTTTGGCTGTTACCTGCTCCATATTCAACCTAGCGAGTGGGATGTGTGTATGCCTCAGTATTGAGTTACCCATGATCACTGTATTGTGCAAGGTGGTTAGCCTTAGGAGCTTAGGTTGGGGGAACACTGTGTAGGTTAAATATGTTTCCCTTGGCATGTGCCATGTCACGGTGTTTGAGTGGATGTTTGCCTTGCTAGTCTGTGCTGTTTGGGTAGATGTCCATTGAGTGCCTCTGGGAAGGTGGGTTTGTGGCTTTTCACTGTATGTCATGGCTGTCAAAGTGGGTGTCATGATGAGCTACATCTTCCACATGGTGTGGTGCAGGTGTTAATCTTATCCTAACCAGAGAAAAACGCTAAATAAAACCCAATAAATAAATAATGCCACGGAGGTAGAATAAATGAATGAAAGCAAATGCTCCAAATAGCGTACACAAGATTTATTTGCCCGCTTTCGTAAAACACTGACAAGCAGAAAGTTGCATCATTTTTTGTTTAATTTATTATTTTTTATTATGTCATTATTGATGTCTAATTAGTTAATTATTCAATTAATGGGTGTATATAATGTGTGTTTTACTCCTGCATTTTATTCTGATGAAGTGTTTTACGAAAGCGGCAAATAAATCTTGTGTACGCTATTTGGAGCATTTGCTTTCATTCATTTATTCTACCTCTGTGGCATTATTTATTTATTGGGTTTTATTTAGCGTTTTTCTCTGGTTTGGTTGTTTTGTGCTTTGCCATGGCTGGGGTAGAAGAAGATCCGTTGATGAATGTTTCTATTCATCCTACACCATCCAGTGGTGATAGTAACTTTAACAGTTTGCTTGTCACAACATTAATGGACATACAAAGTTCGTTGAAATTTCTTGTTGAGAACGCCAATGAAAGAAAATCTAAGCCTGTTAATAGTGTTTCGAGTCCACCGGATGTTTATGAGGAAATGGATACAGTTATCGATTTGGGCAGCATTGTGGATGCTAACGTTGAGGCTGAAGTTAATGTACAGCGTTCGCATTTACGCGCCAACGATACCGGGGGTCCAACTGTTGAGAAGTTACTCTTTTTATCAGAAAATCCTTTTGGTGGCAACATTATGCTTCACAATGAAACACAACAGGATTATTTTGGCGAACAACAAGAGCACTTGTTGAGACTTTTAAAAAGGTATAAATCCATAGACATTGAGAATTGTTATTTTATACGTTGTATTGAGCTTGGTATTATTCCTAAAGGTCTAATGTTTTTTAAATGTCCTAACGGAGTTAATTTAAGTAACCCGTTTTTTCAACATTTGGTTACTTTCTTTACTGAATCTGGATTGCGTTTTCTTAGACTTTTGGTTGACAACAATAAGCAAAAGATGTCTGCGCTTAGAAAAGAAATAACTGATCTTGAACAGTATTTAAAGTCCAAGTTAACTTTACACATCTTTAATAATTTGATGAGACAATTCTCTAGTGACCTAGATCAACACTCGAATGAGGTCACTGTTCGTAAACAACAGAAAATTTCTCGTGATTTAACTTCCTTTAAAAACAAAACTGCTTTTGATCATTTTGCCATTCATACGAAAGACACCGCACCTAAAGGTAAAGGCGGGTCTTCTTATTATAAACGGTCTTACAGCACAGCTATTAGTTCCAACGCAGCTGGTAGAGAAGTTTTGTTTTCTAAAGATAAACATTGTAGTGGGTAAATCTTTGAATCACCAAATAAAAAAACAGGTAAAGCAAGTGATGGGGTGTCATCTAGTGTTAACAGTTTGATTGAACGAACTGTTATTGATAACAATGTGCCTGAGAATTTTGCCATCATGAATGCAGCAGAAAAAGAGACTGTTGGGGACAGTAAATCTTTTGGTGTCTCCTCTGATTCTGTACCAGCTGGCGGCTCTAAGAAAAATCAGGGAAACCACCACAAAAAGACTGTGCTGACTCGCAGTCTGACTTTTTTGGGGTCGATGTCCTCAGGGGACGAAGCCTAACAGAAAATTTAGATTTGTTTAACATTATTTTGTCAGATTTCATTTTTTCTGATGTTCAACTTAATGTTTTGAAACTTGGTTTAAATTTTGTACCCTCACATAGGGGCAACTATAGTAGAACGGCAATCGATATTATGAAATTTACCAGAAAATTGAATCTATCTTATTTGATGCACCATTTACCTGAAAATGATAAATTTTTAATTAAGCCTTCATCTTTTAATCCTACATTACATCATACTTTAAAAGTTTTTCAAGAACAATGTATTCAGGATGTTAATAATTATCTATCTAGTAAAGATGTTAATACTCATCACAACATGACCATTCAAGAGAAATCTGCCTTGTTTAAATTACAAAAATTAACCAATCAACTCAGGTTTATGAAAAGTGATAAGGGGGCTAACATTGTTATTATGAGTCAAGAAAAATATCAAACTTGTATGCTGAAATTGTTGGACAACTCTTTAGAATATGAGCATGTTTCCTTACATTTTATACATCGACAGTTTAGAATGATACATTCTTATTTATATGACTGTCTAATGTCTGGGGACATTACTATTGAATTATATGATTTTTGTGTCGTAACAGAGCCCAAGATTGGTGTGATTTTTGGAATACCGAAAACACACAAAAATGTTCTTGATCCACCTTTTAGGCCCATTGTTTCTTCCCCCCATTCCATCACTGAAGGGGTTGCCTTGGTCATTGATTCCATGTTGGGATCTTTACTCATGGACCAGCAATCTTATATCAGAGATTCCTGGCATTTTTTGAGTAAATTACGAATTTTTTCTGATACATTTTGTTTTGATGTTAATAAACATATTATTTTCGCCATCGATGTTGTGTCTCTTTATACCTGCATCTCCCATGATGATGGGATGGAAGCAGTTCAAAGTTATTTGTGTGAAAAACAATGTTTTTCTACCTCTACTATTAACACCATTTGTATGTTCATTGAATTAGTATTACATAATAATTTCTTTTTGTTTGGAGAAAAATATTACAAACAAAAAAGAGGGTGGCCATGGGCTCCCCAGCCGCTCCGGCTTATGCCAATATAGTTATGGCATGGTGGGAGCTTGAGGCCATGCCATTATTAAAACAAAAATTTCAAGTGGAATTTTTTTGCAGGTTTATCGATGACTTGGTATTCATTACTGAAGGGGGACCTGATACCGTTGATAAATTTATCTTTGAAGTGAACTCACTTCCGGGTTTTTTGAAATTCACCAAAGGTGATGTTGGCCTAGCCATTAATTTTTTGGATATTCACCTTTGGTGGGATTCCATTAATTGTCAATTTCAAAGTAAAATTCACCGTAAAGAAAACTTTACCAACGGTTATCTACATTTTTCTAGTGGGCATCCTAGGTATATGATCAAGAACATTCCTAAGGGGCAACTAATCCGGGCATGTCGTATGACCACAAGAGATTGTGATTTGACTAGTGAATTTAATTTCATTATTGAGCTGTTTTCTAAGAGAGGATATGACATCACTTTTTTAGAGAGAATAGCTAAGGAAGTTTATGATAGACATTTCACTGATTTTCCTGCAATTCTGGCTACTTCATTTAGTGGCAATCTTGGACCCATTTCTCAGAAATCTGATTTTTTAGATGGTTCTAATCTAATTTGTTCATTCGAGATGAGCAGTGACAGTTTTCATTTTATGTCGATTTTGGAAAACAATTGGAAGGTTATTAAAGGTAATTCTGACATTTACAAAGTTTTAGGTGATAAACCTAAATTTGTGTTTCGAAATGAATATAATGTCAAAAAGATTTTGGAAAATAACAAACATATAGTTAGTGGTCCTGTGTCTAACAAAAAGGGCATGCGCTGTTGTCATCAGTGCACTATTTGTAGATTCATTTCTGTTAGTCCTTATATAGCTGTTTGTACTATTGATTACACTCTTGAGGTACCTGGTTCAGTCAATTGTAACACTAGTAATGTTGTTTACATTTCTTTTTGTTCTGGATGTCCTGCATTTTATGTAGGAATGACTACCAGGAAACTCAGTACGCGTATTAAGGAACATATCTATGCTATTAAGTCCAAAGACTGCACCAATGCTCTATACAAGCATTCAATTAACTGTTCATTTTTTAAGAAATTTTTGTTTACAGTGTTGGAAGTATGTCCAGTTGATCCTAGGGGAGGGGATTTTAAATGTTATCTTGAACAAAGGGAAGCAATCTGGCAAATTAAATTAAAATCAGATAGACCGCCAGGGTTGAATGAATGTATTAATTTAAAATGTTTTTTGAAACATCGTAATTTGTACATCACTGACAAGCAGAAAGTTGCATCATTTTTTGTTTAATTTATTATTTTTTATTATGTCATTATTGATGTCTAATTAGTTAATTATTCAATTAATGGGTGTATATAATGTGTGTTTTACTCCTGCATTTTATTCTGATGAAGTGTTTTACGAAAGCGGGCAAATAAATCTTGTGTACGCTATTTGGAGCATTTGCTTTCATTCATTTATTCTACCTCCATGGCGTTAATCTTATCCTCTTGACCTGCTAGTCCAGTCATCGCTGGAGTGTGCATATGTCCACATTGGGTGATATATGGGAAACCGTCACAGATCTGAGTGTTTGGAGTTTAGAGGGGAGGGTTGTCTGTGTACATGTCCCATTTGCAACAGTGCCCCAGAATTGACATGAGCACCAGGTTAATGGGTAAAAGCACAGATAACCACCCTTCAAACATGCCAGGAGGGTGGACATAACTAGTATGTACCGACATCTGTGATGAACAAGTAATGCTGTTAGCTCACAGGTGTGTCATACTTCATGATACAATAACCTGGTGAAGTGCCAAGCCATAATGCTAGTTGAAGCACAAGACAGAAAGAACTGTCATGATGTATGGGTGGAACAGAAGGCAGACTGTCTGCTATCTGTAATACTTTACCACAGCTGTGCAGTTATCAGCAGCTTTGACCATGTGAAAATTCAGTAAGCTCTGTAGTGTGTTTGGTAACTGCGTAATACTATAGTAGACATACCTAGATAGGCAGGAGTTCTAATCCCAATATTGGTAGGTGTGTGTGTATGTATGTGTGTGTGAATCATGTACTATCTGGCTCATACTATTTTTGACCTGTGTACTACCCTTTACACTTCCCTTCATTTCAGTTTAGTAGTCCTGTTGATGCCATCCACCTCAGAAGTACCTTTGGTAGCATTGGATATGTATAAGCTCCTTGGCACATCTCATAACTGAGTAGCACTATAGTAGAAATACCTAGATAGGCAGGAGTTCTAATCCCAATACTGGCAAATGTGTATGTGAATCATGTACTGTCTGGCTCATTCCATTTTTGACCTGTGTACTACCCTTTACACTTCCCTTCATTCCAATTTAGTAGACCTGTTGATGTCATCCATCTTAGAAGTACCTTTGGAATAGGTAGAAATGTATAAGCTTTGTGGCGAATCTGATAACTGCATAGCACTATAGTAGGAATACCTATATAGGCAGGAACAGGAATTCTAATCTCGATACTGGCAACTGTGTGTGTGTGTGTGTGTGTGTGTGTGTGTGTGTGTGTGTGTGTGTGTGTGTGTGTGTGTGTGTGTGTGTGTGTGTGTGTGTGTGTGGGTGTGTGAATCATGTACTGTCTGGCTTATTCCATTTTTGACCTGTATACTACCCTTTACACTTCCCTTCCCTCCAATTTAGTAGATCTGTTGATGTCATCCACCTTAAAAGTACCTTTGGAAGAGGTAGAAATGTATAAGCTCTGGTGCCTCTGATAACTGCATAGCACTATAGTAGGAATACCTAGATAAGCAAGAGTTTTAATCCTAATGCTGGCAACTGCTTGTGTGTGTGTGTGAGGATCATATCATGTGTGGCTTATACCATTTTGATGTGTATACCACGCACAGCTGGTGACCACCTCCTGCTGCCATTACTTTATATAGTGTCGTTACAGCATCTGCCTCACATGCAGCAGGTTAAACCATTGTACAGACCTCTGTACAGATGTCTGGAATATCCATATGTTTGAAACCTGTACATGGTCAGAAGTGGTCTGTGTGCCTTAACAATGCCCATGTATGTGATATTATAGCTAAATAGACCACAATGAGTGTACTGACACATATGGCAGCATAAGGTATCATACCTGATTTAAATATCATGCTGATAGGATGTCTGCAGCCCTCACAGGTGGCCTGCCTTGTAAGTACAGATGCTTGGTTTTACAAGTGAACTGTACTTGTTATGGGCCACATTAAAGGCTGGAAGAGGTGTGGACTGTCATACGGTGGTCCTACTTAGCATGTAACAGGAACACCTTGCATCTTAAGAGGGGTGTGTACACACTGTATATGCACTGAATACCAGTAATGTGTCACGCATGACCTTACCTTAGGCCATTTGTCCAGCACAATTTGCTGGCCTCTGTCCAGACATCTTGGCACTGACAAGTTGTGAGGTATGCTACAGGAATGTTGAATTCACATCAGATAGGCCCCAGTGGTGACCACTGTGATGCAATACAGTTAACCCCAGCACATGTGAACATGCACAACAAGCAATATAGCTATTACATAAAGCAATATAGCTATTACTGATGGTTGTTTGCATTTAAATTGCATGTGCTTCACATGCCTGGGGCATTGCCAGGCAACAACAGAGAAATGTAATACTCACCAGCTTCAGTCTCATATGCAGACCAGAGGGTCCTAGGTAGTTGTGAGAGAGAGTTATTGTTAGCAGATGCACATGTGGCCTTGGTAATGGATGGATGCAGCATGTCTGCACATCTACAGTACTAACCGCAGTAATACACAATGTCCTGTCCTCACCATAGATGTGCATCTCTGTGCATTAGAAAACCCCATCCACAACTGCAATCGGACCTGACACATGCATGTAGATACAATACAGATACATGTATGTCTGATACATTAGTGCAATAATCCCCACTGGGCCCTTGCCTGCACGGTCCTCATCCAGTGTATGTGTGCAACCCACCTCCACAATGCTTCCCTCAGCGTCATGGCTTGTGTGTTCTGCATGTGACCCAAGTGTGGTGAGGAGCTCCTCGGTGGGTGTCAGTGGGGGCTGGATGGCTGGGCCCCCACCTGTGGCTAGTTGGTCCCTCCCTACAGCAGCAGCTCATTGATGGGCATTGCATTTGGGGTCAGTGGCCTGATGCTGCAAATGCACATAAGTTCTGCTGTGTAGGCCGACATAATTTACCTTGTGGACCACACTGTTCCACAGGTCAGTCGACTCCCACACATCTTTTGCTCTCCGTCCACATGATAGGGCATAATGTCCAATCACATATTGGGTGATGATGATTGTTTTCCAAACAGAGAATGCAGGTAGGCGAGCACTCTGCATGTTACCTGGAAGACACAAACATGAAAAGGTCATATGACCTCATACATTTGTCAAAATGGACATCAACAGTGGATATTACTTGCAAATAATCCAGACTAAATCAGAACCCTCCAAATTATCATGGCTATAGCAGCTTGCTTTACACGCCTGTGCCTAAGCTATCTTATTCCCCCTAATGTTGGACACTTGATTGCATAATCCTCTATCCTCCATTCATTTCTGTGTAGAGGGTTGACAGTGGTCATCTTCCATGTGGATAGTGTGTGTATGGTGCCAGGTCTGTGCTTGACTGTGGTGTGTGATGGAACTTTGAGCACATGCCTGAGTTTATGTAGGAGACAGACACTGATGTTATTATGCCCCATGGAAATATGCTGTTGTTGCCATCAGTAGGCAATATGCACATGCTCACCATTGCTGAAGGTTAGAGTGTGGTTGATGTGCATATCTCCATGTACGATTGAGGTGGACAGGGTGGTGATGTTCCCACCTAACCTGTGTGATGCAGGTTGCCTATATCCATGGTATATGTGTATGAGATGTTCTTTACCCCCAGTACAGGGTGGACTGTGTTGTTTCATCTGAGACTTACAACATATGTGGAGACATGGTATTCTTAGTCATAGTCAGCCTACAGGACGTCACCTGTGAACTTACCTGCTTGCTCAGATATAGGTGGACTCGCATCAAAGTTGTTGCCTGCACCTATGTGTCCCTGTACAGCCAATGTAGCAACCTATTATGTGGTTTGTGTATTGCTGCTGTCCACCAAAGGGGATTACTGTACCTTGGTGGAGGCTGGATATACAGGTCAGGTACTCCTGTGTCCATATAGCTACAGTTGATATAAAGGGTACACACCCCTGATACACTGCCTGGTATTTATGCAATTGGAACATGACACTACAATGGCTCATTTCATAACAATTCCCACCAGCAGTGTGTTATATAGCCTGTACAATTCAATTGAAAACATAACAATCTGGTCAGGGAAAACAGGTGGAGATAATACTCAGTACAATAAACCAGTTGAATGAGTGTGAACACCCTTAAACCTGAGTATGGACCTCTTGAGATGGTTACAGCATTCATCCATCTTCGTCTGGACTCTAACATCATGGCACATCTTCACCTGGCAGTAGTTGCTCACCTTCCTAGAAACACCTTTGGTTGTATTTCAGTGGAAGGTTAGGGGTTAGGGGTCACATTCAAGATGTGAAACATTATGAAATGATCTTCTGTGGACTGATTATCATACAGCACACAGAACTGGCATTCCAACAGGGGTTGTATACACTTGTGATATCCACTGTATATAGGTGCTAATATAGCTGGTAGTGGTAGGCATAGACAGAGGGTCATAACACAGGTGGACACTTCTCTGATTAATACCTGATAATCATAGCTACTCCAGTACCCACATCAGTGTCACAGCAATGCAACCACCAGTAGCTGTGCACATATATGTCTGTTGTATGCACTGACACTGATATTAAACACATGTGCAGCATGCACAAACTATTTACCTGACTGCTTGAAACCCATGTGATTAGTTTTGTGCCTTCCAGCTGAACATATGCATACATACATACATGTGCTCAGGAAATACTTGGTATACATTTCTGTTGAATGTAAGTCTGGCACACTGTATTTACAGTCTTGCTGCTCAATCATACATCTCAACCTGTTACAGCAGTAGTTCTGGACAATGGCACACATAAATGGGTGTCAAAAGGGGCATCAGTTTTGATACTGTATTAATATAGCTGTGCCATGCATTAGTACATTGATTGCACAGTAGGGCTTGACCTCATTGCAATAACCTGGAAGATGTCCAACAGTTATAAGTAGGCTATTATGTTACAATGCCATTGCTCACGGACCTGCCAATGGTATGGCTGACATAACACAGGTATATGTGTATGTGGCTACAGATATTAGTCACAAATGTGCTTATTGTCCAGCAGAACACTGTACAGTTTAATGTTATTAAGTCAATATATTGCAAGCAGTTCAACACACATGTTTTCAAAAGTATTCTACTATGCACATGCCCTCTATAGGTGCCTTAGCTTTACAAGGCAAAGATGTGTCATACTCATAATCACAGGTAACATGGATATGGACAACATCCCATTAACTGGCCTAGCATAGGCACAGTCGCATCTGTTTGACAGACACAGCTGTGGTTGTCATATATGAGCTGTCCTTTCCCAGGTGAGTCAGGCTCCTGAACTTTGATCCCAACTCATAACCTCCCAGACAATCACATCTGGACAATGCCTAAAATTATGGGGGGGGGGATAAATAAGGACATGCTTTAAATATACCTGTTACAAACATCAGAAGTTCGTAGAATGATGCATTTAGCATTACAGTGAAGATTCTTAAGGATCAAGTGTTTGTCATTACCTGATGACTTCAGTACTCAGCTATTTGCCAGAAAAGTACAGATCTCAGGAGGAACAGACATATGATGGTACAATGTGGACATTCTGTGAGGATCTGTACAGTTGAGAGGTGTGTATGTGATATCTCCCACTGCAGAGAGGGCCATATGCTATGGCAATAGCAGCTGTTTATCAGGACATTAGTACAACATGTCTTGTTGGGATATATATTCCTCCATGTTTCCCATTATTACAGACCAGGTACTACATTGAATTACTTGCTTACATGTTCCACTTACCTTTTTTCTTTCTTCTCTTTTCCACTTTATGTTTCATTTGTTATTTCTTTCTCTGTGCACTACAGGGATTAAGCTGGTTTGAATAGGTGGCAGCATGGCTTTTGTAGGTGATGCTCATGACCAGGTGATGGCATGTGCACCTATTGGGGTTCCCCACTTGCTAATTGCATGCAGAGCAGCTGTGTAGTTCTTCCAATAGCCAATGTCATGGTAGCACACTCCTATAAATGAGTACTCCATGTGGGCATTGGCCCTTTCCCTTACTTGTGAGGAAGATATCCTGGTGTTGTGTGAGTTACTGTCTCTTACAACAAGGCTTGTGGAGACAAGCCAACTAAATGGTGGGGAAGGTTCAAGGCTTAGGAGCAGAATGTGAGTATTGCTGTTATATGTTTGGAATACTGCTAGTTTAACAGGGATTGTCTGCACATGCTACTTCTGCATGGGTTTTAGTTTGACAAAGTTCTGTTTCTGCATAGCTCTCAGCTGTAGGGCCATCCACATAATGGCCACAGGTTAGCCTGTTTTGTATGGGCTGTACCCCAGACAGCTGTTGTCCTTGGCAAATCAGTAGCATACTCTGGTGATTGCATTATGTAGATGGTAATATCCATTTGTTTTTCTGACTTTATATCCCTCAGAAAAGATATATCACAACAAACTGTAACACCAGCAACTTTCTCGGTGTATAACAGCAATATTTCATGTATGGCCATGTATTTGGATTTCTGTCCACCAATTATGTCAGGCTTTGTCCAGATGTCATACAGTTGTAGGTAGATATGTATACTGGTCTGTCATTATTTAGTGCTGTAATTCCTGCTGAGGGGAGTGGCTGGGAAACATGTTGAAGTCTGTACATTTAAGAGGTAGGTGTATAGAGAATGCTCTTAGATGGCCTTGGAACATATTTTATGTGGGGGACAGTAACACATGTTTTAAAACTAGGCTGTTAGAACATGTCAGACATACTACTGATAAGAAATGTTTCAGTTCTATAGCTGTACATTTGAATAAATCACACCATGGGGACAGCAGTGGGTCTCAAGGTACTGTTTCTGAAAACGTCTGTTCCTCAGTGTATGAAACATTCATAAAAAGACAATTGTTATGTACAGACTTCAATGTATTAATATTAACTGTGATACTTTATCCCATAGGGGGTTAAATGATGAGTGTAATTGGAGGCTGTGTATTCAATTATGTAATTAGGTGTTAATTGCTTCTTGAGATTTAGGCATGTATTTCTGGTGATGTTTACTCCTTGAAGGCTTTAGCCAAAACATCAGAGTATAATAAACATGTGTGAATTACTGGCTGGTTGTATTTTTCTTTGCTATATTTAGACATTTTATTTGTTTTGCAAGGTCCTAACAAGGCCAAAATATGCATATCCACAGCTAGTTGGGTTTGTCTTTATTGGCCTGAAATTTTCCATTAAAACAACAAAACAAGTCATGGGCATTCAGAATTGCCAGTTAGCTGAAACACCTGATGTTCATAAGGATCATTTGCATATATCCCATGTGCCTCTTATACAAGAGGTGTGGGAGGTCACTCAGTGGAAGTTCTAGCTTTGCTGGAGTTTTCATCTTGTTTTTACTGATTGTTATTTCAGTGACCTTCTCACTCAATGTTTTAGTTTGTTGTTTGGGATATTTTTGCAGTGACCCTAATGATAGTGGACATCAGCTGGGTATAACAGCCCTGTGTTTCTAGTGTTTAGGCAAACACTCTGCTTGTGCTGTGATGACGAGGTCATAACATGACTGAAATACGCATATCCACAGCTAGTGGGTTTTGGCTTTATTGGCCTGAAATTGTCCATTAAAATGATGAAACAAGTCATGGGTATTCAGAATTACCAATTAGCTGAAACACCTGATGTTCATAAAGATCATTTGCATATATCCCATGTGCCTCTGATATAAGAGGTTTCGGAGGTCACTCAGTGGAAGTTCTAGGTTTGGTGTTCTTATTTTGTTTTTACTGATTGGTTTTTCAGTGACCTTCTCACTCATTGTTTTAGTTTGTTTGGGATATGTTTTGCAGTGACCCTAAAGATAACTGACATCAGCTGGCTATAACAGCCCTGTGTTTCTAATGCTTAGTTAAACACTCTGCTTGTGCTGTGCTGACAAGGTCATAACAAGTCCAAAATATGCATATCCACCGCTAGTGGGGTTTGGCTTTATTGGCCTGAAATTGTCCATTAAAATGATGATACAAATCATGGGCATTCAGAATTGCCAATTAGCTGAAACACCTGATGTTCGTAAGGATCATTTGCATATATCCCATGTGCCTCTGATACAAGAGGTTTGGGAGGTCACTCAATAGAGGTTCTAGCTTTGCTGGAGTTTTCATTTTGTTTTTATTGATTGGTTTTTCAGTGACCTTCTCACTCATTGTTTTAGTTTGTTGTTTGGGATATTTTTGCAGTGACCCTAATGATAATGGACATCAGCTGGGTATAACAGCCCTGTGTTTCTAGTGTTTAGGCAAACACTCTGCTTGTGCTGTGCTGATGCGGTCATAACAAGTCCAAAATATGCATATCCACAGCTGGGGGGTTTGACTTTATTGGCATGAAATTGTCCATTAAAACGACGAAACAAGTCATGGGCATTCAGAATTGCCAATTAGCTGAAACGCCTTATGTTCATAAAGATCATTTGCATATATCCCATGTGCCTCTGATACAAGAGGTTTGGGAGGTCATTCAGTGGAAGTTCTAGCTTTGCTGGAGTTTTCATTTTGTTTTTACTGATTGGTTTTTCAGTGACCTTCTCACTCATTGTTTTAGTTTGTTGTTTTGGTCATTTTTGCAGTGGCCCTAATGATAATGGAAATCAGCTGGGTGTAACAGCCCTGTGTTTCTAATGTTTAGTCAAACTGTCTGCTTGTGCTGTGCTGACGAGGTCATAATAAGGCTGAAATATGCATATCCCCAGCTAGTGGGGTTTGCCTTTATTTGCATGAAATTGGCCATTAAAATGGCAAAACAACTAATGGACATTCAAAATTGTCAATTAGCTTAAACGTCTGTTAGGATCATTTACATATCCCATGTGCCTCTGATACAAGATGTTTGGGAGGCCACTCAGTGGAAGTTCTTTTTTTTACTGATTTGTCTAGGAGGTGTAGAAAAGTGCAACAAAAAGAGGTATACATGCATGCAATGTATTAGTTAATCAAACTATTTTAGTTTATTAGCAGCTTAAGCTATAATGACATAGTATAAAATAATAGATTATACAATCAGAAAAATTGATGCCTGTAACTTCACTATTTACTTCAGTAGAAATCTGAAGCCAGTAACTTCAATATTTGGCTCAGTAGAGTCCCCACAATAGAGGGCTTAAGGTAGTTCTAGTGAAATAGTGAAAGAAGAAAAAGAAAAAAAATAGGCTGCAGAACAGAACAGTTATGTAAAATACAGTAATGGAGTAAACATAACACATAACACAAGTCATCGGAACATATAGAGTCAAAAAGATTCAAACAGTTTCCACCACTTCAATCAAAAGCATGCTCTCCAAACTAAAAACCTCATTAACAGCACCCGACCTACTCCCCAGCTATTTATTGAAACTCACAGCAGATGCTATTGCTATCCCAATCTCCACTCTCATAAGCAGATCAATTGTTGCAAATTATGTGCCCAAACTCTGGAAAATATCCTATATTACACCCATACATAAAGGTGGAGCCTCCACTGAACTCAATAACTACAGACCCATTGCTTTACTCTCCCCCCTGGCCAAAATCCTAGAAAAATGCATCCATACCCAGGTGCTAAAATATCTCGTACACACCAACATCCTGTCACCTACTCAGCATGGTTTCAGACCTGCCCATAATACCACTACAGCCCTCCTCTGCTTCACAGACACAGTAAACCATCTCAAAAATGAAGGCCTACAAGTGTCAACTCTTTTTTTGGATATGTCCAAAGCATTTGACACAGTCTCACACCAAATCCTGGTAAACAAACTAAACCAATATCATTTATCAAATTCCACTCTTACCTGGTCCCAATTCTACTTAACTGACCGGTACCAAGCTGTGAAATGGGAAAATGTTCTCTCTCCTCTATCTTAGGACCACTACTATTCACAATCTTCACAAATTACCACCACACCTCCACACAGCATGCATCTGTCATTCAGTATGCAGATGATAATATCTTAATCTGTGTTGCACAAAACATTACCACCCTCCTGCAAACAACTCAACTAGCATTCTTTGACGTTGAAAACTACCTTACCAAAGCCCAACTTATCCTCACTCCAAAGAAAACTCAGCTTATGATTATAACCAGTTCTAACAACAACACTGATAGCAATCAATTCACTATCTACTCCACAAATACTACTCCAATCGCTCCAATGGCACAGGCTAAGCTATTGGGAATAACCATAGACTCCCACCTAAAATTTGATAGTCATCTCAACTTAACTATTAGAAAAGTACATGCCAAACTGGGATCATTCTACCATATCAAACCATTTCTTACCAACAACACAAGATCAGCTATTGCTCGCTCCCACCTTCTATCTGTCCTACTCTATGCATCTCCCATTCTGACTAATCTCAATAAAACTGAACTAAGCAAAATGGAAGCCTGCTATAACAGAATTGCCCGATTTGCTGCAAATTTCTCATATAGAACTCATCACTGTACTGCTTCTAGACAGCT
The DNA here is from genome assembly GCF_019279795.1 of Protopterus annectens. Taxonomy (NCBI): domain Eukaryota; kingdom Metazoa; phylum Chordata; order Ceratodontiformes; family Protopteridae; genus Protopterus; species Protopterus annectens. Next base: position 1,484,635,449 of record NC_056737.1, read on the forward strand.
CCACTTGTTTGAACTGCCAAACCTCCTAACCTGCAATTAGCTCTGCCTCTGTCAGTCTATCTATTACCTCCCCAATAAGTTTCCTGCTCTCAAAAACCTAGTACAACATCACTCATCCAAAAGGCCTCTTAGATTATCAAGCAAACTACTACTAGAAGTCACCAACAGCTACAAAGGCTTTGGAGACATACTATATAGTAGTTCAGTGGCTAAAAATGGAACTCTTTCCCCACTAGCATACAAAACCTATAATCCAAAGCCTCCTTTAAAAACCTCATTAGGCAACATCTCAAGCAAAGTTGGCAGTACCATGACTGCTCCCCAGGCTAGTGAAAGTGGATAAGGTATACATACTAAACCTAGAGTACTTGATAATAGTTTTTACTCTTCCTAACAAACACTGGCTAATGCACAATGTATGTACTGTACCTGTGTACTATGTATGTAGTCTACCTATGTTTCAGCTGTACACCACAAATCTATTAATTACCTTTATTTTTAAATTAATATTTTCTTGTTTGTTCTCTCACTGTAACTGTTGATGTGCTTCATACCACTGTAAAAACATGTCTATTGTAATTTATGTGTATACTGATCATGTCTAAATATTTAAATGTATCTGTAATTTTTCTATGTGGAGCATTTCTTCCCAGGCTTCTGCTGAAAAAGGGCCTTTTTGGATCAGTCAGACATCCCCGTTTAGCAAATGTAAAATAAAAATAAATAAATAGGAGTTGATTAAAGGTAGGGAGAGTGTAGAAAAATAGTCAGGTTTTGAGGGGTGCAGTGTTGGTACATGTACATTACCATAAGGATGGTTTGATACTTTTAACAGAAACGTTTTTCTTCGTGGTGAGTCCGTGGTTTTCTTTTTCTTGAATTACCATAAGGAGGAAAGATGTTGCTTCAGAGTTTTTCTGAAGCCTATTGGGTTGCTAGAAATCCTGGTCGATGGTGAGAGTGTGTTTCACAGTTCAGCAATAGTAAAGGAGTAAAGCATCTAGCCAGCAGATAGGTTAGGTTTTACTAATGTTAGGAGTATCTGGTTTTCAGATCTGAGATGCTTGTTTCGGTGGTAGAGAGAACGAAGGTTGGTAAGGGCAGGGCAGTCAGCTGGCTTGAAGATGATTTTGTGGGCTGTGATTAATTGCATGAATGCGAGATAGTGTGCAAGTTCGAGCCAGTCTGGAAGATGTAAAGAAGAGCAATGGTGGAAGGAGTATTTTGCATTGGTTGCGAACGTAGCAATTTTATTGTAGCACATCTCAAGTTTTGATTTCAAAGATGACTGAATGTTGATAAGGAGATGGGCACCATATAAGGCAGAGGGTAGAAGAAAGGTGGAGACTATGGTTTGTTTGGTTTTAGGAATTGTTTGTGCCTATAGAGCATTTCTAGTTTTTGGTGATTTTTTTTTTATGTTGTTGTGAATGTGCTGGTTAAATGTTAGGTGGTCATCTATGATTACACCTAGTAGTTTTGTTTGTGAGACTACTTTGAGGGTGGTTGAGTTTTGGGCCTATATGGAGAATTCATTTTTATTTAGAGAAGTAGTTTTTTTGTGTGGTGAAGAGCATGAATTTGGTTTTGTTGGGATTTAGAGCAAGATGATTGTTAGCCATCTAAGGTTTTGGTGGTTGTCATGGCTCATTGAGTAATTTGTTGTAGTTCAGAGGTGTAATTAGCAGAGCAGGTGATGGTTGAGTCATCTACATATTGGATTACAGAGTCTTGAGAAAGGGTGGTATGAAAGTTATTGACAAATATGCTGAAAAGAAGGGGCCCTAGTATAAAGCCTTGGGGAACACCTGTGGTAGTATTAATGAATGGGCAGAGAGAGAGTGCTGCCATTTGGTTAATTGTTGTCTGTCGGTGAGGTAGTTTGTGAACCAGGTTAGTGTGGGGGGTGAGATGTCTAGGTTAGACAGTTTTGAGTGGAGAAGAGGGTGGGAGACAGTATCAAAGGCCTTAGAGACATCTAGAAATAGAGAGGAAACAATCTTACCAGCATCTCGAGCCCGGTTGACTGTTTCCATGAAGGAGATTAGGGCAGTTATAGTACTGTGGCCTGGCCTGAAGCCATGCTGAGTGGGGGATAGGATTTGGTTAAGAAACAGATGATTAAGAAGTTGAATGTGTATGCATTTCTCCAGAATTTTAGAAATTGGTGAAAGGATAGCAATGGTTTGGAAGTTGGTAATGCCAGTGCTATTTCCATCTTTATGTAAGGGGAGAATATATGCCTTTTTCCAGATATTAGGAATGTAGGATTCATTCACACAACTAGTAAGGAGTATAATGATAGGGTAGGCAATGGAGTTGCAATTTTTAGGAATTGGGGGGTAGATTGTCAGAGGATTTGGTGCATGGTTTGAGCTTGAGGAGTAGATTTTTTATTAAAGTGGTAGGAATGGGGGGAAAGCAAAAGCTGGCTCGGGAGAGTGTAGAGATGCTTTTGGATTGTTTTGGAGATGTAAAAGTAGTGATAGGGTTGATTGGGGGAAGGTGGCAGTAAGATTGGATATAGTTTTGATAAGTGTTAAAGAGAGTGGCTAATTCAGTGGTTGTTTTCTCTGGATTTGGAAAATTATTATTTTTTTAAGCCTGGGTTTAGTAGGGCCGTAATGGAGTTCCAGAACTGTTTGGGGTTTTGCCTGTGGTGTGTTTGCAGATGAAGGTAGTGTGCTTTTTTGTCTTTAATAACTAGGCACTTAACTTGGTTGTGGAGTTCTTTGAGGGGTTTCTATTTTTTTGCCATAGTTTCCAGGCTTTATCACTAGCAGTCATAAGTTGCTAAGTGTGTTTTGTGAGCCAACTAGCATGGTGAGTTTTTATCCTTTTTTGTCAGACTGGTGCTAGATTGTTTAAGGTCTCAAGAAATATTAAGTTGAATAATTCAACAGCCTCATCAAGTGAGAGGGTGTTTAGTGCCTCCCAGTTTAGGCGCAATAAAACTGAGATGAATTGGGAAAAGTTTCTTGTAAACTTGTAATGGTGTTTACTTGGGGCTGGAGTGGCTATGTATAATATATAGACTGGGAAGTGATCAATGATGCTGTTGGGTAGTGTGCCAGATATGGCCACATGGTTTAGATTGGAGACTAGAATCCAGTCCAATATGGATCCTTTGTCATCATTTCTGTTAGGCCTGGTTATATTTTGAATCAGTTGGGTGAAGTTGTACAAGTTAATGAAGTTAATGTTTGAGCTAGAATGTGCTGGGATACTTCGGGCCAGTCTACATTCACACCACACAGGATGATTGTTTCATTGTCTATATTACTTGCTATCCAGGCAAGAATGTCTTCTAGCAGAGGAATGTTATTGCCTGGAGGTATGTACAGGGCCACTATGCGGAGATATATATCACTGTACTACTATAGTTATTTACTTGTTGTCTGGAAACACACTCGATAAGCCTCTGAATGATAAGCATTTTATCCCTGATCTAAACAGGAACTGAAAGACATGAAAGAAAATGAAAATTTGCATGAAACACGTGCCTTGCAATAGGACTGGAAGTTTATATATTACAATACAATACAATAAATGAACCTGTTATATGTACTCCCAGTAACACTTACCATAACATCTTCCTCCAATTAAAAAGAAGGTCTAGGTTACACCTCCTCAGGTGTTTGTAGTGGTGCTTGCACTGCTCACCTAAATAGGTGATGCCTGGAGCACCATTCACTGTCCTAGCAATGTAGTGCCAGGCATCCACCTCATACTGGGTATTAAAATAGAAAAAAAAAAATACTGAAAAGTATTTAATCAAAAACAGAAAAAAAATCAAAATGTTAGAACAAATGCTTTGAAGGAAGAGGAAGCCCCTGTACATCCCCCACATATTTTAAATCTTATTTATACCAGCTGTGACATTGTAATACAGTGGGAAAGGGCAAATTTCCAATCCCTGCTGTAATACAATCTCAGAAATACAAACAGAGTCAATAGCAATAAGTGCATACCCAAACTCCTTCAAACCTCTGAATGATATCTATATCTATATATATATATATATATATATATATATGTATATCTATATATATATATATATATATATATATGTGTGTATATATATATATATATATATATATATATATATATATATATTTCTGTATCTAATGTTTATATATGAATAAACAGAGACACTCATATAGAATGAGTTACAATTCACTGATTGTTTTAAGTTGTAAAATATAACTCAAATCGACTATAAAAAGGAAACAAAATAGTGTTGCCCCACTTACAATTCCATTACTTATCCATCCCAAACCAAAAAGTTGGAAAACAGTGAGAAAAAAAATGGAATGTACTCTGCACGCAGAAAGTGCATGTGATTTCAGTAAAATCTGACAAAAAGCCATCTACTGAAACTGCACTAATCCATGTGTGTGTATGCGCGTGTGTTTACATATCTATTTATATAGTAAGATAGGTATGCATATACAAACAATTATATTCTCATTCATTGCAAATACCCTTAGTCAATAATAAGATCACCTACCTAAACCATCAAACATTCACATCATTGAATTAAAAGGAGGTCAAGCCGTACTGTACCCCTTATGGAAGGATGCACCCCCACACCCTTCTAGTTTATATTTAGTAAGTTTCAATGCTCACAACAGCTAAAGAATAGGAAAACATCCTTACCCTTATTATGAAGCACTCTCATACTAAACCCCTGATACTGAGACACACTCATGTGTATATCTATATCTATCTATAAATATATATATATATATATATATATATATATATATATATATATATATATATATATATATATGTATATGGGTCTATATTAGACATTTGAATGTTTAAAAGTTCGAATCACTAAAGAACTAACTTTAGTGATCGAACTTTTAAAAGTTCGAATATATATAAAAACAATATTTAAAAAAAAAAAAGTAAAGGGTTTAAGCAGGGGAGCTTAGTATATTTAAGTAGCGGGTGTGTGGGGGTGCAGGGGGGCTTGCCCCCCTGCTTGCACCCTTTAGTTTTTCTTTTTTCTTTTGTTTTTATTTTTAATTTTATATATATTCAAACTTTTAAAAGTTCGATCACTAAAGTTCGCTCTTTAGTGATTCGAACTTTTAAACATTTGAATATCTAATACAGACCCATATACATATACATATAGATATATAATTTTAATATTTTGTTGAAATTTGCTTCTGATTTTTGAAAGCAGCATTTTGCAGTTTAGGTTAAATAATCCATATTTATCTAGTTTTAATAAATGACTATAATATGAGTGGAATGTACACATTCAGCCCAACATTGTAAATGTGCATTTTACATAGTGAATTTAAGTCTGGAATGATATTTGGGCATGGAAATTGTAAAAGTAGACTATTGTAAATAGAGTAAGGAGTAAAGTAAAAATAAAGTAGTGGAAAACAGGACTGTGCAGGACATTTTCTGCCTGTAGATACGCAGATGATTACCACTTAGCCACAGTATGCGGTCATAACCTACAAGACATTATTGTATGATTTTGGAACTAAATGGTCTGGGGAATCTAACCTCTCATACATTTCAACATTTGTTAGCCATTTGGTTACGGTGATTGAATGACTCCAGTAGAGCTTATAAGGGAGCACATCATATCATAATTGTGTACCCATGGAACTGGGCAGTGACAGGGTTCTGTTTGTAAAATAGTGCAGCTGTAACACTACCCATAAGGGCTTGAATGATTCATTTTCCTCATAGACTGGAGTGGAAAGGATGCTAACCTTCTGTCAGAACTGTGACCATGACAACTGCATAAATGTATTCAAGTTGGCAATTTTTTTATTAGAATGTTTTTATTGAAGTTGGCTTTGTGACTCTATCTCTCTGTCCCTCTGTGAGTCTGTCTCGTTAAAGCAATTTCAATAAAAACATTTTAATAATGACAGAGGGTCAGTATTTTAATGTTTAAGTAAAGTATCTTACCTCTGTCATTAGCGAGGCACTGCACACACACATTCTATTCTGACATACAGGTGCAGCTGTTCCCTGATTCAGGCAAAAACAAAGTAACATATTATTCCAGTCTAACCTACAGGTGGAGCTGTGCATAAAGTCAAGCAAAAGCTAAATACATGCTATTCCAGTCTGACTTGCAGGTAGAGCTGTTCATAGATTCAGGCAAAAACAAAGTAACATATTATTCCAGTTTAGAAAATGGGTAGACTGTACATCCGTACCCTGATTAGAGAATGATCATTTTCCAGCGGGGAATAAATGTACAAGTCATCATCATCTTCTTTCGGCTGTTCCCGTTAGGGGTCACCACAGCGGATCATCTGCTTCCATTTCTTCCTGTTCTCTGCATCTTGCTCTGTCACACCAACCACCTGCATGTCTTCTCTCACCACATCCATAAACCTTATCTTAGGCCTTCCTCTTTTCGTGTTACCTGGTAGCTTCATCCTTAGCATCTTTTTCCCAATATATTCAGCATCCCTCCTCAGCACATGTCCAAACCAATGTAATCATGCCTCTCTGGCTTTGTCTCCAAACCTTCCAACCTGGGCTGACCCCCTAATATATGTATTCCTAATCCTGTCCACCCTCGTCACACCCAGTGCAAATCTTAACATCTTTAACTCTGCCACATCCAGCTCTAACTCCTGCCTTTTTGTCAATGCCACTGTCTCCAACCCATATAACATAGCTGGTCTCACTACCCTCTTCTAGACCTTCCCTTTCACTTCTACTCTTACTCATCTGTCACAAATCAGTCCTGACACTCTTCTCCACCCACTGCATCCTGCCTGTACTCTCTTCTTCACCTCTCTTCCACACTCACCATTACTCTCAACTGTTGATCCCAAGTATTTAAACATATTCACATTCACCACCTCTACTCCCTGCATCCTCACCATTCCTCTATCCTCCCTCTCATTCACACACATATATTCTGTCTTAGTCCTGCTGACCTTCATTCCTCTTCTCTCTAGAGCATATCTCCACCTCTCCAGGGTCTCCTCCACCTGTTCCCTACTCTCACTACAGATCACAATGTCATCTGCAAACATCATAGTCCACGGGGACTTCTGTCTGATCTCTTCTGTCAACCTGTCCATCATCATTGCAAATAAGAAAGGGCTCAGAGCTGATCCTTGATGTAATCCCACCTGCATTCATTACTCCCACTGCAGACCTCACCGCTCTCACACTACCCTCATCCATATCCTGTACCAGTCTTACATACTTCTCTGACACTCCCGACTTCCTCAAATGTACAAGTAATGCCCGCAAAAACTGCGTCTGCCACTTCATGCCAGCATATCAAGCTGCCGTGGAGCTCAGACTGAGAAAACGTAATGGCCGCCATTATTTTACACTAGCTAAACAGCGATTTTGCTGTTTAGCGAGTGTAAAATTAAAAAAAGAAGTGTGTATATGTGTTTGTGTGTGAAAGTATATGCATGTATCAGTATGAGATAGTGATCGGTTAAGCTACTATTTTATACTGGCTAAGCAGCGCTTCTGCTGTTTAGCAAGTATAAAATAAAAATGTGTGTGTGTGTGTGTGTGTGTGTGTGTGTGTGTGTGTGTGTGTGTGTGTGTGTGTGTGTGTGTGTGTGAGTGTATGTGTGTGTGTGTGTTCACGTGCACATGTGCGTGTGTGTGTGTTTTTGTGTGGGGGTGTGTGTTGGCATATCTGAGAAGTAAATTCAAAAAGGAGAAGTACAAGCACCGAGTCCTGAGGGACACCACTGGTCACTTTCTTATTTTATTAGTAAAACAGGATGGAAGTTACACTGAACTTGGTCAGTGTGTCTACACTGTTGAGAAAACTGCACTGCTGTCTACCTCACTGATGTTTCTGCTTTTTAGATTTTCTTGAAGAAACACAAAATGATAAGAAGATTATGTTCTGTTTGGCAGCTTGTAGTAATATGCTGTACTTAATAGGTTCTTGTCTTTCTAGTCTGCGGTGAGATCAGAAGAGTCACAAGTTTTCATAACACAGATTTGGATACTGCAGCTCATTCCCTACCCTACAAGATACACCAACTCTTTGAGCATCAGCTATTGTCATAACTACTGGTCATACCACTAAACTATACAGATTTTTGCATAAAGTCCAGATTTTTGCCTTATATTTTTGGTCCGTTTTTCATAAAATTGTGATTTTATGGCAAATTAGTGGCAATTTATTATTGACTGAAGTTTGAAAATAATGACATACACATGAGTTTCAGACTTCATACCCATCAGAAAATTCATGCTAATGCAAAACCTATTATTCTATCAACTTTCTAAGTTTGAAGAGCAATATTTAAAAATTGTTCCTATTTTTAGGCCTTTATCCCCCTTTTTTATGGAGTTTTGTCCAAATTTCTTGCTCTAAGAGATTGAGAGGTATGCTACTGGTACTAGAATCTGTTGAAGTGCTGGATTTGTGCACATGAGACTTCAAACATACATGTTTGCATGTATGTGTGTGTGTGTGTGTGTGTGTGTGTGTGTGTGTGTGTGTGTGTGTGTGTGTGTGTGTGTGTGTTAAAGAGATAGAAAGTAAAGGTTGAGAGTGATCTAGCAGTCCCTGTCAACATCATATAAGATATTTGCTTACCTCTCCACCACACCTCTCGGCACAAAAAAATCTGAGCAGAGCCACAAATAATGGCGAAACAAAGGGCAGAAAATAGGGATGGATTTTTAAATATTGCTCTTATAAACTTAGAAAGTTGCTAGAACAACTGGGTTTTCATTAGCATGCATTTTTTCTGATGCAGAGATGTGTGCGTGTGAGAGTGAGTGCATGAGATGACTACTGGCAACAGCAGTAAAAAGTTGTGCATAAAATCAAGCAAAAACTAAATATATGACTTGCAGGTGGAGCTCCTTCACAGCCACAGTCCCAAGCTGTCTTTTCTTCTTACAGCATCTAGGACAGTAAATGATGCATGTAACAGAAAGCTGGATGGCAAAGTTGATAGTATTTATATATATATATATATATATATATATATATATATATATATATATATATATATATGTGTGTGTGTGTGTGTGTGTGTGTGTGTATATATACCTCTCAGTCTCTAATCACAATAAACCAAGACAAAGCCAAAAATAGTGGGAAAGTGAAGGCACAAAAATAAGGATGGATTTTAAATACTGCTCCTAGAAACTTAGAAAGTTGCTAGTACACGGTTTATTTTTATTATTTGAATTTAAATGCTTTTTATTGAAATTGGCTTTGTGGCTATCTCTCTGTCCCTATGTTGTTCATTTTAGTCTTTAAGTGAAACATTGTCTCTTTGTCATTAGCAAGGCAGTACACACACACACACACACACACACACACACACACACACACACACACACACACACACACACACACACACACACAAACACACACACACACACACACACACACACACACACACACACACACACACACACACACACACACACACACACACACACACACACACACACACACACACACACACACACACCCCTGAGAAAGGCTGGCACAGGTTTACTAGCTATGCCCCCTTTTGCCCAGATTATAAGATAGTTATTACTGCCACCAGCCAACTCTTTATCATCTACTTTACGGGCCTTAACACATTCACACTAATAGAGCTCAGGAAGTTTGCACTTACTTCCAATGGATGGAGCCTCAGCTTTTTAATAGAATCAAAGTATGCCCTCACATTTCAAACAAATGTTCATATCTCTGGAACCATAGGGATCATGAAAGAAGTATAAATGGCAAACTCTTCAGTACAAACTATTTTTATAGTGGTAGTATTATTTAGGTTCTAGGTCTTAAATTGAATTTTGTAAGTCACAGAAAGCACAGTAATTATTACATTTGTAATATTTTGTAAACAACTTACAATATCTCAGCAACTACTCAAGTTACAAACATACTGTCAGCAGCATTTTATTCATCTAGCTGAGTGCTTTCATATGAGGCTAAGGAGTTCTGAATGCCTTACTTGTTTGTTAGATATTTAGAAAACTGTGAAAATTATATCTATATAAATTAATATTATAAAAAAAACAACAGTTAATATGTATTTTACTGCACTAGACAGAGGTCAGATATTAACACAGCTGAGTTTGCTATTGTGTAGGCTTTACAATGAAATCTTGTAAAACTTTGTACATAGCATGGTTTTGGAATTATTGATGCAAATATGAACAAGTAAATTTCACATCTAGAAGTGTCAGTAGGAGTAAACTGCAAATGCACCTGGAGGCATCACTTGGATGTAATGAGTTAACAAAAGGTGTCCAATCTTAGTGTGTAATGTTACTATTAATCCAAATGATAGTTTGACCAAGAGCAAGGCTATTAGGAGTAGCCCAAAATGTCACCAAATAAATATGCAAGTACTCTCAGAACTTAAATATATCTCACAAATATCAGCCACAATGACAGATTTAAAAATATTTAATAATAAATAAAAAAGAACAAGAGAATACTCAGTATATAATCACAGTTACACCAGAGTTCAAAATCATATGAAATATTTAAAACAACATTGCAGGACAGTCTCAAATAAATAAAGAAAACATCTAAATTAATCTTAGCTAAATATAGCTTAGCTACATTCCTGACTATATCCAAAAGAAATTACTGTACCCTAGTTAACTTACTTACAGAGCAAGGCAAGTGTGTGGTGAATTGGTCTTCTTGTCAGGTCAAAGATAAAATACAAAATGCTCAATCTCTTTCTCAGAGAAATCTTAAATCAATATCCCAAATATTACTGCTGGGATACTTGTAGAATGACATCATTTCTTGTCATCTGACTTCAGTTCCCAGGCTCAAAACCACATCATTTAACATCTATCTGTGAAAATGCATAAACAAGGGCTCTTCTTAGATGTAAGGCAAATGGTGGAAGTCATAAAATAATTTACATTCCTCCACATTTAAAGACAATTCAAAAAATCTTGTAGTTCTTGCCATTATGTCTCCATTACACTGAAACTGAAAGATAACATCTCTTTTTATGACCCAGCCATGAATCAACTCAATCTCAACTATTCTTCTGAAGTTAACTTATTGTTTGCAGTTTCCATTGTTTAAAAATATGTACATCTAAGCAGTTACAATAGTGTATATACATTATTTCTCAGTATTTTACAAAATATCTCTTCAGAACATGCCTGTACAATATGACATACAGTTCTAATACATCTGTGCCGCAAGCATCTTAGATGAAGCATGTTGACATTCACAAATGACAAATAACTATTTATAAAACTCTAGATAGCTGAGCTAGCAGTCTCCTTCTGTCACACTTCTATATAAATCATATTAATATTCACAAATGACATATAATACAAAATTCCAGCTGTTTGGGCTGGCAGTAGCTCCTTTCATGACACCTCTCCCCCCGAAGACTCAAGCTAATTTTTCAAGTGATCCTTAAGAAATGCTGGTTAAGAGGGTTGAATGTATCTGGGAATACCTTATCCCATTCCCTGTCCTGAGATTCCAGCTGCCTTGGCACTGCTGACCTCAGTACAGTGCTGCACTGTCCTATCATATACCTGCAACCCTAGGCTCCATCATAGTAATTTGAGATTTGACTGGCTGGATCCCTGTAGCCAAAGATCCCTCTAAGACTCCTCCAGCCTCCTATTGCTAGTAGTTATCACCAACACCTCCCTTTCATGGTAAGGTTTCATCATGTTAACATGGTACAATTTGTGCCCTTGCCTCCTACCTAGCAGTTCTACCATGTAGTTAAAATCACTGACCTTCCTTACCACTTTGAAGCATCCCTCTCAAGCTGGCTGCAGCTTGTTGTGTCTGACAAGAATGAGAACAATAAACAGCTGTCCTAAAGCATACTCTCTAGCTTGAGCATTCCTGTCATACTAGACCTTTTTCTGCTGTTGGGCTTCTGCCAGGTTCTCCTGGGCCAAGCCCATGAGTTCCCTAAGCCTTGTCCTGAGGTTTAGGACTTATGCCACAACAGACTCTTTGGGGGATTCGCACTCACTCTCCCACTCATCATGAATCAAATCTAGAGGTCACCTCACCCTGTGCTCATACAGCAACTCAAAGGGTGAACATCCTGTAGATTCCTGGGGCACCTTCTTGTAAGAAAACAGATGGGGCAAATATTTGTCTCACTTCCTCTTAAACTGGTCTGCAAATGCCTGCAGCATGCCCTTTAGTCTAGAGTTTAACTTGTCCACAAGACCATTAGTCTGGGGTTGGGAGGGGATGGTCTTTAGGTGCTTTACATCACAATACTTCCACAGACAAGCCAGCAGGTCTGACATGAAATTGGCAGCTCTGTCAGTCAGTATTTCTTTTGGGAAACTTACCCTGCTGAAAATCTCTAACAAAGTATTTGCCACCTTTTCTACCTCAGTGGAGGATAGGGCCACAGTTTCAGGGTATCTGGTAGCATAATCTACTACAACGAGGATATACTTCTTCCCTGTGGAACTTGGGTACTCAGAGGTCCCACAGTATCCATAGCTATCCTCTGAAATGGCTCCTCAATCACAGGCAAAAGTATCAAAGGAGCATTGACCTTGTCTCCTGACTTGTCTACATTTTGGCACTGCTCAAAGGTCCTGCAGTACCCTGTTACATCTCTGGAAATCCCAGGTCAGTTAAAGTTCTGCATAATGTCTCTTGGTATGCTTTATGCCCATATGACCTACAAAGAGAATATCATGGGCTATGGCTAGTCATGCCAGTCTGTACGCTCTATGCACTACCAAATGCTGTATTCTGTCATCCTCTAGCCCTTCCTCAGGGGTCCACTCTCTATACATTTACCATTTGTCCCAGTATACAGATTCCCCATTCCCTTGAAAATCAGGTGCCTCACTAACTATCTCCCTCAGGCCTTATAATGTAGGGTCTGAGAGCTGAACCTGTCTCAACTATCTCTTTGTAACCCTTCCCAGCTACCCTTCCAGAGGAAGTCTGGCATCGTCTGACAGCGGTGCCTTATTTTCAACCTGGGTACTACTACTCACCTCTGTCCTTGCAGTCACTGTCCAAGGGAACATCAGTACACATTAACAGCTCCTTTCATGGCAGAGACTAAGACTTAACCTTTAAAGTAAAACTTGTTTCTATTAGCCACAATCTCCCCTACTAATTAAGACTGAATGTTTATAAAGTTGTCAAGCAATATCAGCATCAATTTTTTATGAGTAAATCTTTGTGTCATCTGAAATTAATTGAAAACTTAACTCTTATTGTAAAACAGGTGAATGAATGGCTTGACCCTCTACTTCATCCATTAATGTATATAGGCATAGATAAAAACAATAAAGGATGTTGCAGGTCTCTAGTGCCTGCATGTTGGTTTTATGTAGACAAAAGTTATTCTTATTAGTTAGCAAAATCAGTTTAAGATAGCTATCTGCTCTCAATAGTTAACTTTTTAATGTATACTAAAACCCATCTAGCCTGCATTTACATGTATGATGTTACACAATAAAAAGAAAATAAAAACATAATCTGATTGTATTCTAAATTAATGACAGAGGGACAATATTTTAGTGTAAGTAAAATATTGTCCATCTGTCAGTGTAACAATATTTATTAAGACTAAAAAGTAAAACACAAAAATATAAAACAATTTTTTTAAAAAAGAATGCTTTTTATTGAGTCACTCTAAAAAGTAATACATAGGATTGAAGAGTACAAACTTTACAAAACAAACACAGACAAGCTGATGTCAGAAAAACATTTCAGGATGGTTTTGCTGATTCCTGCTACCTCTTGTACCTCATCATCACAATCAGCAAAACCAACCTGAAATCAGCTTATCTGTGTTTCTTTTGCAAAGTTTTCACTCTTTTCCTTTTTTTTTTTTACTTTTTAGAGTGACTCAATAAAAAGCATTATTTAAAAAATATATATTTTTTTATATTTTTATTTTCTGAACATGAATTATATAATCTTGCCCACCTTTTTGCAGGTTCAATGATATTTTAGTAGTAATGTGTTAGGGTTGAGTAAAACAGGGTATTTGTTTAGCAAAACTGAATACTTCAAAAAGGTAAAAGATGAACTTGAGCTAGATGATCGCTATTTTAAATTTGGTGGTTATGTCTTGTTTACATCTACTTTAAATAGTCAATTTTGATATAGACAGCACATGCAGCTTTCTCTTTTATACACAGAGTTAACAAATGCAGCTTGAAACATTTCACATGTTTTAAGTGAATTATGGACAGTAATATGAATAAATAAAATAATGATCTTTTTGTTTATAAATTCGAAATTGAATATAATACCTGGAGTACAGGAATTATCTTATACAATTGCAACTGTGTGCTCTGAGAAGTGTGTAAATGCACTCATTTTTACCTCTCTATACTTTTTATTCTTTTTTATGAAGCCTCAAAAAAAGATAGTTTCTTCAGTCAAATTTACCATCTCACTGCCATGAAATATTTTGCTGAAACTCTAGGTCTTACAATAAAGCCTATAACTCTGGCCAGAAATTTACAAAATTTTTCTCCTGCACAGGGCGATACTTCTTATCACTAAATTGCATGATCACATCCTGCTAACTAAAATAATCAACTTCCTCCAATATTGCTATATCTCATACAAAACAAACATAATCTGGTTTTGCAGACTCAGAAGAAAAGGATTGCTTTGCCTCTAGCATCCATGAATTGGATCTCACACTGCTTGAAGTACAGTTTAATGAAAACATAGTTCAGTAAAAACAGGCTGTTTTATCTGAATATCATTCATTTTTGAGTCTGCTATATAAGCTGGTTTGGGGAACAGAAGAAAATGAAATCCAGGCAAAATGTTAACTGGTTTTAGATGTGCCTGAACTCTCTGATGGACTTGGTCTTGTCCTCTTTTACTAGAATCAGTACATGCAGTCTGGCAAAACTATTTCCAAAAGTTTTGGAGAACTGTATAACTACTATAAGATGCTAGCTATTTAGATGTCATTAAAGTAAATGCTAGCTATGTAGGTACCATGAAAGTAGAAAATGCCATACTAAAAAAGCATATAAAATTGTTGCTGGTTTATAATAGACAAACTGCTCTTGAAAGTTAAAAAATCATGCTAAAAAAATATATAAAATCATTGCTGATTTATAATAGATAAACTGCTCTTCTTTAAAATGACTCATAGAAGCACTTGTTAACTGCTGTTATCATGTATACGTGCATTTCTTGTAACCCACATAGAGCTTCAGGAATATGCTGTAAAACACTTGAGCTTGATGAATATTAAATCATTTGTCTACGTGGTTATTGTACATGGCAATGTTTTATAAGCATGTAGCAAATCATGGCACATGACATTTTATAAATACATAAATACTGGAATTTAGAAAACAACTGTCAAATTATGCCTTCCATAACCGAACAGAAATCATGGGCAGTATCATGTCAGTTTACTGTTTATAAAATTATATTTCCAAAACTGATAACATTTTGTGTGGGATTTCTCCAACATGTTGTTGAAGTTTGATATTAGAAGGTGTTTCAAGTCGTAGAGGAGAGTAGATGACACATCTGTGGATACACTGGTAAAAATCAATCTCAGAGTTTTGTAGTAACTCTCAAGAAGAATTGAAACTAGGCTGCTGCACTGGCATAGAGGGATAAAGCCCAAACTATGTGATAGTTGACCCAGTTTCAATTAGTGGATCAGGTGGTTCCATCCTGGGTGGGAGGACATTTGTGACTGATTCTTCCTTAAGGGAGGAGTAGTTCAAAGAGGAGATTGGCCCTAGTATTTAACTGGTGAGCATGGGATGCAGAACAGAGAAGTGGGTAGGGCATTTAAAGACTCCCTCCTCAGGATGTAAACAAAGAAGACCAAGCCACCAGGACACCCTTAGGATCCATGAACAGCCCCATTGATATCAGAAAAATCCACATGGTTAGTACACCAAGTGTGAATGTGGGACACTGAGGGCCAGGTCAGTAAAATTATTTCCCAAGGGAAACCAAAAAAGAAGAGTGAAAACTGACTGTGCCCCAAACACTGCACCTCTCTGGTGTGGGACAGTTCTGTAGCTTTCTGTACCTTTCTGTACTATCACCATCTTGCTAGCTAGAACAATGTAATGACTCGCGCAGGAAACAGAAAGAACATTGCTGCCCACAGAATTCGGGTTTTGGAGGCATTCAAGCATGTATATTTGTAACAAAGTAAGAAATAGTAATAATGAAATGAATGTATATATATATATATATATATATATATATATATATATATATATAAAACATGACTTCATAGCCCACATGCTCATATCAAGCTTTTTGGTGAATGAAGGGCTACTGCTGTGCTAAGAGGATTAGTAATAAACACTGAAAGTCTGAGCAGAAATGTGATTTTGTAAAACAATAATTCAAAATGGCTGAGCACAGAAAATTAGAGACATAAACTGTACTACTGCCAGATGAGGGGCTAGTACTAAATCCGTTAGAACCACCTTTTAATGTAGTTCAACAGTCTCAGGAGAAAAATCTACATTATTCAAATCCCACTAAAGAACCTAAGTAGAAAGTATTTTCAAGTGCTAGTAAAAAGTATTATATGAAACTATTCAAACATAATTAATCATTACTCTGGTACTGAAGCAGTAGGAAGGAAGGAAGGAAGGAAGAAAGACACATATGTGTGGCCTCTTTAGTTTTAACATGATAAACCACAGAGATACTTGCCTGATTTCAAGATATTTACAAAGAGATTGCATAATGTTCCTATATTTTGTAAAAACAAATATATATTATGTAAAGCAGCAGAAGTTTGTCAGTGAAAATATTGATAGAAAAACATCTAAAATGAAAAATATTTAAACACAAAATATTGACAAAAATCTAACTACATTCAAAACCAGTTCTTTTGATTGAAACATATCTAAACTGAAAAATGTTTAAACACAAAATATTGACAACATTTAACCACATTCAAAACAATGTTTTTCTTATTTAAAATACCAACTCCAAGGTCATATTACAGTGGGGAAAAGGCATAAACCCTTCCCTAGTATAACTTCCATTTTGTCAATGTTTTCCTCTTTAGATGTTTTTCAGTTTAGAGTTTTTTTTCAGTCCAGATATTTTTCTGTCGATCTTGTGCTGTTTTAAGTCATTTAGGTAATATATGTTCTATAGTCGTTATGCAAGTGACTTGAAAATGGAGTCTACATTATATTATCAAAAAGACACTTCAACGAATGGCACTTATATCGAAAATGCCATTCAGCGAATTCGCTCTTCCCCCGCTAATTATATACACCAACTCTGAGATTGCACTTCCTTGAGGAAAGGGCAAATTTTCAGATCATCGCTGTACCACGATCTCACTATGAACAGTTCGCTGAACAGCATTTTCAATGTAAATGCTGTTTGCTGACTTGTCTTTTTGATAATATAATATAGACCCTTGAAAATAGGTAAACTGATTGCGTGTGTTACAGATAGGGCATGTCTACAAAAGAACTTAACGAAATTGGCCATTTCGGCACAGGAGAAAAATATGCTGATAAATGCATCAAAAACTAATCATATGAGATTTGGGAGACATAAATTGAAAGTTGTGATTGAAACTGTAGATTAACTTAAGGATTTCATTAAATGGGTAGATCCAACTTTGAGTTTTTTTAATCATATCAACCAATTGGTTAATGATAGTTATTGAAGAATAGGTTGTATAAAAATATTTATAAAGTCTAGGAAATCAGAAATGGTGAAGTCATTGTGAGTTATATTAGATGCAAACTTGAGTATGGAATATTAGGGTCTATATTATGTTATCAAATAATTACAACATCAAACATTATATGGCGGGGATGCAGGGGGGCTTGCCCCCCTTCATAAAATGTTCAGGTAAGTTTTTCCTTTTTTTTAATTTTTTTAATTTAATTTTCGAATACTTGCAACTTCGAACTTATGGTGTCGACCATATAACGTTTGATGTTGTAAGTATTCAATAACATAATATAGACTCAATAACAATATGGAAATCTTATAAGAAAAAGGTATGAGTAAACAGGAAAGCGTACAGTGGAAATATTCCAAGGGTATACATGGATGTGAAAATTTAAGTCATTATGAAAGAATAAAAAAATCTGAACTTGTACAGTATCTCATATAATATTTAAGAGGAGACCTTATTCAGGCATACAGGGGATTTAGAAACAGAGACATCTGCCTTTGGGAATACTTTGTGTTATCAAAAAGTAGTACAGAATCATCAGACAACTTATGCAGAAGTTTCTATAGGAATGACAAGTGTATTAATTGATTCTCTGTGAGAGTAGCTGGTACATGGGAAAATACTACCAAATTACATTAAAGCAATATTAGGTTAGATATTTTTAAGAACAACCTGTATACTTATGATGGGACCAATTTTTTTGGTATATTGGTAGACTAGAAAGGCATTATTGCCCGTGGTTGAAATATTTGTATGTTTGAATGTATATACACATGCCCTGTGAAAGTGGCATAATGCTGTTACATTTCTACAAGGATTTTTTCCAGAAAGAACTAACTGTACAGTACTAGAAAGCCTAGGTGCAGTATATCACAGTTTGTAATATGTAATAAACCAAATAAAACTGTCTTCATCACAACATACGGTACAAGCCTGTATAATAAGCATATCAAAAGGAAGTTAACTAACTGAAGTCTTCGATATACCCCCAAAGGGATGGACAAAGTTTAGTTTACTCTATAAAAGAAACCTTTTCCACTAGTGATGTAGAGAGATAAAGCCCTGACCATGGCCCTGCAGACCCAAGTTTATTTAGTGGGTCAGGCTACTGATGGAGTGGCAGGGAGTATGGGCATTACTATCTTGGAGGTTGAGGATGTTGACATGCATGCCTCCTGTGATGATCACTAGTGGAGGCCGGGGACTTCATATGATGGGAGATGTTGTCCATTGAGGAGGCAGATGATGGGCATGGCTCAGATGCTGCAGAGGTGAGGTGATACACCTCAACATTCACATTGCATGCCCATACTTTGAACATAAACGCAAGTACTAGCAGGGGATTGGGGCACAAGTAAGTCATTCAGAAAAAAAAAAAACAGCTAATTGACTAGCAACACCCCACCACTGTTGCTTTTATGATCCTGTCTGGCTCCAGCAAAATTTGGTAATAGTGTAGGGGATCTGGCCAGCTGGCAGACCCAAGGATGAATGTGGGTCACTGGGACAGCTGTCCAGATGAAGTAATGGGACCCAGGGGAAAAAAAAACTTCGCAAGGTGGTCTGGTTTCCTCCCACATCCTGGTGATACATCATAGGAGAACTGACAATTCTCCAAATTATATATAGATGTGCATGCTAAATGAGCATTTGTATATGTTTCCTGCAAGGCTTTGGAGTCCTGTTGAAGAAAACCTTCTGCAAGCAAAGCTTCTTGATTTTCAGAATAGATTTCAGCTCCACCATGACCATACACTGGATAATGTAGCTAAGACAGATGAATGAATAAAGGATTAAAAAAGAATATACTGAAGATGATGTGAAACAAAATTATTTTGACAGTGTGTCATATACAACATTTCTAAATAAACTTCAAACCACTTCAAGCTAAATTATATACTTTGATTTGTACATGAGCTATTACAACATGGCCTAACATGAAATATTGTTTCCTACTTCCACTTAGTTATCAGAGATTAACATGAAATGGCATTCCTTATTTTTATAGCTAACCTATAATGAGTGAATATATTTTATGAAATTTCTTTTTTTAAATATTTCCAGCTGTCATTTTACAAACCTACTTCAACTCGATGCAAGATTCTACTGGAGGCCAAAGCATTTCCCTCTGATCACGTAAGGCATATTTTATGATACATTCTACATATACTGTCCTTTGAACCTGCTGTTCTGTTATAGATTATTAGTTTTGGACTGCATCAGAATGGCATTTATTGTTGATACTGCCCAAGTGGTCAGTTATATTAACTAAAAATTGTAGGTCTGAGAAGCAGTGACTTCATTACATTTCTTAACTACTCCTGAACTGTGAGTCTTTTCCTTGCTTTTTCAAATGAGAAATAAAGGGCATTTTGCTAAAAGACTTTGAGCTGTGACATTGATTTATTACCCTTTTAAAGATTTTTAGCAATGTGCAGTACTAGCAAACCACTGATGGTGTGTATTTTTATTAATTCATTCCTTCTTGTTAGTTTTTGGCCCAAAATCAATACGGACCAAAGTCACATTTAACAAATGCATATCCCTAGGCACACATGAGAATGTTTGCTGTTTCTGTTTTCATGTCAACTGCAATTCAAAGTGCCATTTTGATATGTCACCACAACAGGAATCTTTCTGCAATACTATATGCCACAGCTACATACAGCTACATTACTCAATGTCTGTAGGAAGCTCTTGAAGTTTATTTATTTTTTCTTATTTGTTTTCCTTAGTGACTGGGGCACTACATTCGGAAATGAGGGAAAAAGAATCACTGACTTGTCACAGTGGTTTTGGCAGTTCTGATTCAAGTGCATCTCTGTCTGCAACACTGTTTGAATAGTATCCAAAGATCAGTTCCCCTAAATCCGATCAGAATGCTGATTTATTTAAAGCACACAACTTTATTCCACATTGCTTAACATTCTTTTCTAAATAAAGGACAACTCTTTTTACCATGGTATCACTATTTTGGCTGTATTTACCATATGTTAACTGCAACATAGCTGTTCACTTCAGCTGTGACTACTTTACATTTGAAATAATTTGTTTAAAATATTTATTTTCCCCTAGTATGCTGTTGAGTCCCAAATACGATTTCATGGTTTGGATCCTAAGGAAAATATGTTATTTATACATCCACGACAGGTCAGTTTGAAACATGTTCTTCTAATTTGCATGTAATAATCACTAAATGAAATGATTTCTAGCTAAACAAGAAACCAGCATATGAATAGTGCATTTGATGAACCTGTCAGTTGTGTGAACAAAAACAATCTTCATGTGACCTAGAAATAAAAATATTTGCTAAATTGTCCTTTTATTTTTGCAAAAAAATGTGCATGAGAAATTCATTCATAATTCTGCCAAATAGCCAGCTCATTCATAAAGCTGCAAACTTAGGTTGTGATAGATGATTCATACTGCAAAGTCTCTCATGTTTTCCTATATTAATAGTAAATAACATTAGTCACTACCTGACTATATCTTTCTGTGCAGTATATAATCTCTACCATACCTGTCCATATCTTTGTGTGTTTAGTATATGGTACTGAACCCCACCAGGTCTGCACATAACTTTGCATAGAGAGCATGGCAGTAATTTCCATCATGTCTGCCCACAACTTTATATTTATTATATGGTACTGACTTCTACTATGTCTGCTCACAAATGTGCTTATTGTATATAGGTTCATAGGCTCATATGTGTGCAGTAGGCTAATGACTACAAGGGCCCTTTTTAGCCTAGCCATGCATCCCATGGCTACCAATCTCCATGTCAGCCCATAACCTTGCATATAATATATATTATTCTCTACCATGTCTGCCAATGTCTTTGCCTATAGCATGTAATAGCAATCTCTACCATGTCTGCTCATATCTTTGCCTGTAGTATATAATAACAATCACTATCATGTCTGCCCATATCTTTGCCTGTAGTATATAATAACAATCCCTATCAGGTCTGCCCATAACTTTGCCTATAGTATATAACATAAACACCTCCGCTAGCATGTACCATAAAGGGTCTCCTCCTCTGTATGTATCGTAACACAATAAAAACGTATATTCCTCAGATAAAAAACGAATTTATTAGACAAACAGTAACCAGTAAGACGTGGAGAAGAGGTGTATAGTATATAACAACAATCTCTACCATGTTTGCCCATATCTTTATATTTAGCATCTGATACCAATCCCACCCATGTCTGCCCATAATTTTGCCTATAGTATATAACAACAACCCCTTCCATGTTTGCCCATATCTTTATATTTAGAATATGATACCAATCCCACCCATGTCTGCCCAAAACTTTGAATTCAGTATATGATACCGATCCACACCATGTCAGTCCATAACTTTGTATATTCTATATGATACTGCTCCCCACCATGTCAGTCCATAACTCTATATATTCCATATGATACCGATCCCCCACCATGTCAGTCCATAAATTTGTATATTCTATATGATACCAATCCCCATCATGTCAGTCCATAACTTTGTGTATTCTATGATACCGATCCTCACCATGTATGCCCATACTTTTGTGTTTAGTATGTGATACATTCTTTACCATACCTGCCCATATCTTTGCATATAGTATATGATACCATCCCCTCATCTGCCCATAGTTTTGCTCTTAGTATATAGGTCTGATTTCCACCATGCTCATAACTTTGCATATATCATATAAAGCCAATCCGTGTCATGTCTACCTTTGTCTTTGCATTCATTATAAGACAAAGAAGAAGTAGAAATATAACCATCAGCATAATGGACTACTCGAAGACAACAAAACTTTATTCCAGTTCAATAAAGGAGGTTAAGCGCTTTCATCCCCCAGTGTAGGGACTTCCTCAGAGCAATTTATTCAACACCAATCCAGCCCTTAAATACAGTTAAATTGCAATTAAAATCAACTATCAATTAATTAATTAACAATTAAAACGTATTATTAAAAATAAATGAAACAACATTCTTAAATACTAAAATCTAACTCAATTGAGACATTGGCTTAAAATATTAACCTAAAATGTTCTTACGTTTAAGCACACGAGTAATACTAACATTTTCATTTATGCCCGGGTATTTGGTTGTGTTTAACTGCAATTGCCATTTAAGCTTACACATATCTTGATATACATCTAACACTCTACCCTGCATGTCTTTTTCTATTTGCTGTAATACTAGAAATCCAAAAATATGATCATTGTGCGACTGTATATGCCTACTTAAAGTATTAGTATACTTTTTCTTCTTAATATCTAATATATGTTTACAGATTCTCTCTTTAAAATGCCTACATGTCTTCCCAATATAATATACTGGTCATTTATAACCCTTTGCCATGTAGATCACATTTTTGGTTTGACAGTTAAAATGGCCCCTAATAAATATGTCCCTACTATTCAAATTTAACCTGTCCTTAGTTTCTAGAACATGGGGCAATATGTACACATTGGACACTTAAAATTTCCTACTATTCTGTTGGAATTATCTTTATCTAACTTGCTACCCATTTCTAATATATTTTTAAATGACCTATCTGTCCTATATACAGTTTTCGGTGTTGAGGCTGTATGTGAATTTCTTACTAGTGAGGTCGAAATGGCCACAGCAAGAGTGCAAAATATTTGTGCTTTATTAGAAATTGTTTTAACTAAAATTTTTTTAATATTTGATAATGATCCATTTCTACAGTTGTCTGGTGTGGCCACGGGAACACCCGTGGCCTACGCGAATATAGTTCTTCATCAATGGGAGAAAAAGTATGTTTTTAATAATGAGAATGTATTATGTCAGAAAGCAGAGCTGTATTTAAGATTTGTAGATTGTTTTTTTTAGTGTGGAATGGCACAGCTGAAGAGTTACTGGACTGTGTTGTTTATTTAAATAACACCACTGAATTCCTTGAATTTCAGATGAGCCACTCTTATAGTGAAATAGTTTTTTTAGATGTGCATTTAGAAAAGAAAATGGATAAAACAGAGACAAGTATACATAAGAAAAATGTACACGTGAATAGATATGTACATAGGCAAAGCTTGCATGCCCCCCCATATTATTCAAGGAATCGTCAAAGCACAAATGTGCAGTTAGTAGGCTGAATACAGATGATATACAGTTTAGTGAGCAAATGGATGAGATGGTAGGTGAGTTTGTGAGTAGTCACTATAGTCATGTGGAGGTATTAAAAATAGCAAATGATATGAAACAAAGTAGAAGTAATGCTATGAAACCGATTTTTAAAGAAGGGGAAGTAGCCACAACTGATGCAAATGAAAAGAATGACAAAATTAGATATGTCACTACCTATAGTTTAAAAACAGAACAAATAAAGAAAATGATACATAAGAATTGGCCTATACTCATGGCAGCACCTGAACTACACACTATACTAGAGGCTAGAGCCTTTTTCATATAGAAATCTTATGAGTTTAAAGAGCAGGTTATGCTATAAAGACTTTAAGGACATAACAAAAGTAAGGTTGGGCGATAAACCTGGTACATATGGGTGTATGTACTGTAGTTGCTGTGACAACATTATTAAGCACAACAGTGACAAATGTGTCCACCGAGTGTTCAATAAGTAGTTTAAATTTAACTGTGTTGCTACCTGTAATAGTGTTAATGTGGTCTATCTTGCTACATGTGAAAAATGTGATTCATTTTAGAGAGGAAAGACCACAAGGAAATTAAAAGAGTGCACAACAGAGCATAAGTCAGAAATAATGAGAATAATGCACTGTTTAAGCACATCATGCATAACGGTGTGATCATAGCTTTAAATACAGAGTGATAGATAGTCTACAAAAGGGACCTAGAGGTGGTGATTTTAATATTTTTTTAGAGAATAAAGAATATGAGTGGATTTTCAGGTTCCATGCATATTTAGAACCTGGTTTAAACAATGTAGTCAGTATCAAACCTGTGCTTGTTAAAATGCAACAGCAACATTTGTAATGTACACCTTTGATGATGTTTTAGAAAAGTTTTAATTGTTGGTATAGTGTGATTTGTTGGCTGTGGTCACATATTACCTTTTGGATCCTATTTAAATGTATTGTAATGTGATATGTACTGTTTTAGCACTGAGGAAGGTTGTTTAACCAAAAGCTTTGCTGCATTAAAGTCTGTTCTTCCTGAAGGTGGATCCTTGTTTTCATATAGGCACCATGTTACCATAAGTTAGGAAGTGAAGAGAATTATTAGAAGTAGGTGACTGTTAATTAATTTGCTAGGTGGTTATTGTATGAGAGGTAAAGAGGGGAAGGAAAGAATGAAAGGAGAGTAAGGAGAGGAAAGAAAGTAATGTGGGAGGGAAGGAAGGGTTTGGGTGGGGTGATTGCACAGACAAGACCAGCTGCTGTTTACGTAATGTTTAAGAGTTCTCTTGAATTCATGGACATGGGCAATGTTTCTGAGGGTCAGAGGGAGCTTGTTCTATGATAAAGCACAAAGGTAGCTATAGAGATTTTGTCCAATAGATTTTCTAGGCTTGTGAATCTGTAAGATACATTGATAGAGCTTCTGAGGGATCAAGGTGGGTTGTAGAGGGAGACAAGACAGGGCAGGTTAGGGCAGATGGAGGCCTTCTTCAGGATAGAATGAATGATGAGAAGTTTCAGAAATAATTGGGAAACTCAAGCCAGTTGAGAGTGTTGAGAGGATGACAGTGGTGTGATTTTTAAGGGCAGATTAGCTGAAACCTTGATACTTTGTTGTAAGTAGTTCTGAGTTTGAAGAGTAGAGAGGACTGTGGGTTAGTTAAGATTTGTGAGCCATAGAATAGGTGAGAGAGAAGGTAAGCTTGGGCTAGTGAAATTCTGGAGTTAGGTGTGAGAAATATTTTATTTCTGTACAGAAGGCCAAGCTTTTGGTGGGTTTTCTTGATACACTGATGTACATAGAGGTCAAATTTAAGTTGGTCATCTATGAGTGTTCCAAGGAGTGTGGTTTGGATATCAGCTGTTATAGTGTTGTTGTTAAAGGAAAAGATGGTGAAGGAGGATTTAATATGATAGAGGGATTTAGGAAGGAAGAAAAGAAGTTTAGTCTTTTTAGGGTTGCGTATGAGTTGGTTGTCAGAAAGCCATTCTTCAGAGAGGCTGAAAAATGTTTGTCTCAGGGTGAGCAGGTCAGAGGGGTTGTCAGTAGTGGAGATGATTGAGGAGTCATCTGTGTACTCTGTGGGATGACTGAGGACAGGAAGAGTGAAGCTGGTTAGTGTTAAAGAGAATGGGGCCTAGAACTGGGCCTTGTGGGATGCCCATTTTGATGGGGAGATGGGGAATAGAACAGATACCTATTTGACAGATTGCTGTCTATCTCTGTGATAGCTGTTAAACCAGGAGATAACTGGATGGGAGAGATTAAGTTGAGACCATTTGTTCAGGAGGATGGAGTGAGAGATAGTGTAAAAGGCTTTGCAGAAATCTAAAAAGAGGCAGGACACTAGTTATTATTGTCTCTGGCAAGGGTGATGGAGATTCTAAAGGAAATTAGTGCAGTAGAGGTGCTGTTGTGGGGGCGGAAACCATGCTGGGTAGGGGTGATCAGGTTTTCTTGAGTGAGATAAGCCATGCTTTGTTTATGAACACAGTGTTTAAGCATTTTAGAGAGTGGAGAGAGTATGGCAATGGGCCAATCTACTGAATTTCACCCTTTGTGTATTGGTATGATATGGAATTTTTTCCAAAGAGTTGGGATGGCGGATTCTGTGATTGAGCGGTTTATGATGCCGGAGACTGGGTATGCAATGGAATTAGCTGCTGCCTTTAGGAACAGAAGTGGTGAGTTATCAGCTGAGGGGGAGCATGGTTTGAGTTTGAGAAGTAGCCTTTTGATACTACTGGTTGGGATGGGTTTTAATGAGAATAGGCTGTTTTGTATAAATTGGTGGTGGGTAGTGAGGAGTTGGTAGGATTTGTCATTTGCCCATGTTTGCTGATAGTATCAATAAAGTATGAATTGAAGATGGGTGCAGTCAGTTTTTTGGGGTGTGTTGTTAGGACAGGGGTTCAGAATTGAGGGATTATCAGGGTGGAGAATTTGGTTAATAGTATTCCAGAATTTTTCAGGGTTTCTTGGGTTAATAGATAGGGGTGTGTGATAGAAGTTCTTTTTATCAGTGTCAATCTGTTTTTGATTAGGCTTTGGACTTCTTTATATTTTTAGAGGTATGTGAGCGATTTAATCTTAATCCAGTTTAATCTTAATCCAGAGTTTCCAGGCAGAATCTCTTTTATGGATGAGAGACCAGGTACAGTTAGTGAGCCAAGGAGAACAGTGTGATTTGACTCTGACTGTTCTTATAGGGGTAAGCGTGTTAGTGTATTTAGAAAGATGGAGTTGAGTTGAAGAACAGCTTCATTAAGAGGGAAGGATGGAAGGCAGGACCAGTCAGTTGCAGAGAGATAATTATTGAAGGTATTTGGGTTAAAGTTTGTTAGTTTTCGACATTCCTTAAGTTTGTGAGGACAAGAGATGTGTGGGGAGTATCTTAGGAGTGGGCACTGATTGAGTCTGGAAGGGATTCAGGGTGATGATAGAGATTAGGATGGGAGACCATACTCCAGTCAAGGATAGAGTAGGTCTTAGTGGGTTTATGAAGAAAAGTGGGAGAGGGCATAAATTGTGTGTAACCATATAGGTGGATGCTGTAAGTAGAAGTGTCACACATGAGGGGAAGCCAGTTGATGTTGACATCACCTTATATTATAGTTTCATTAGGTATATTGTCAGACATCCAGTGAAGAATTTGCTCTAGTATGGGTTTGTTTTTTTCCTGGGGGTATGTAGGTGCTAGCTATAGTTATGGTTTTATGGTTGTTGAGTTTACAGTTACCGATAATGAGTTCAGCAGAGTGAAAAGAGAGGTGTGGGGTGGTATGAGGTGAAAAAGGTTAGGAGGTCTGAGTACATGATGGCAACAACCCCTCCTTTTTTATGAGTTCCATCAATATGTAGGATGTTGTATCCAGAGGGGAGAAATTTACTGTCAGTGTTATGAGGTTTAAGCCATGTTTTTGAGAGAGTGATTATGTTGCAGGAGTTTTGAGCTATTCAAGAGTGGAATTCAGATTTCTTGTTAAGGATGCTGTGTATGTTTATAGAGTAGAAGGAGAGGTTGTTTGATACTAGAATTAGATGCCCGTGGAAGTGTGTGTGTAGCAGTGGTAGGATGAGATGAGTTAAAGTGTGGGCCAGGGCTGTGGTAGATATTACCTGTGAGTTGAAGGATGCTGGGAGGGTGGAGGAGAAAAGATAAAATTGTGTAGGGTGGGAATATTTTTGTTTAATTTTGTTCTGTGGAGAGATAGCTGGAAGGAATTTGATCTTGGGAGTGTGTATTCAGTGCAAGAGAAGAGTGCAGGTGAAATGACAAATTCACCACCATAACTGGAACAGGCAAGCAAAAACTGAGGGTGATGCTACTCAATGCTAAGAAGTCTAAATCTCAAAATGCACTCACTCGAGGCACTCCTTAAAATGGAGAACATCGATATCTGTGCAGTGACTGAGACCTGGTTCAAGGCTCCAGAGAGCACCCCTGCACCAGCAGGCTATAACTCATACCGCACTTTTTGGCCATGTAACCTGGACCAGAACACCAAAGGCAGAGGTGTGTTCATATTCATTAAGGATATCCACACCTCCAGGCTAGTTGCTCAGCATAATGCAGCCGAGGTTATCCAAGTGCAACTAACTCTGGGCAAAACTGCAATCCAAATTGTAGCTTACTACAGATCACCCACCATGCCCCAGGATTCCTACTCCTTTTTTCTTGATGTACTGGAAAATATTATGGTTCAACCAAACACCCTAATAATAGGCGATTTCAACTACCCCACCATTAACTTGGAAAACTACTCATGTACCAACTCCTTTGCTCAACTCTTTCTGGAATTCATAAACTCTAATGCCCTGGATCAACATATCCACATGCCCACCAGGGGAAACAATATCCTAGATCTAGTCATTACCAACATGAGTGACCAGTGTTCCACACCTGAAATCAATGCCTCATTGGTCCGATCCGGCCATAATCTAATTACCCTAGATATCCGCATCCTGCCCCCACCCCCAATTAAGGAAACCACAGTAAACAATTTCTCCAAAGCCAACTTCATGCTCTTAAGACAGAAGTGGTGAACTTCATGACACCCATGCAGATGGACAATACAGTTACAACTACGGAATCCTACACAATTGCACTTTATAACCACTTACATGAGTGCATGGATCGTGCTATCCCAAACAGAACCAAGATGCTATCCTCCAAAAAAAGGAAGCCAATCTGGTGGTCCCCTGCCATAAACAAACTGTACAACAGAAGGAAGAAACTGTTGCAAAAGTGAGTAAAATCCCATGAGTGGAGGAGCTGTCTGGACAGTCTCAGTAAGAAGCTGTAATCCCTGATAAAATCCTCCAAAGCTAGTTATGAAAACAAAATTGCCACTGATTCTAAAGACACCCACAAAGCATTCTATAGGTATGCCAAGAATCTCAATGGCAACAATCAGATCTGCTCTGAGTTACAGCACAATGGCACTAAATATACAGACCCAACTGATATTGCCAACATCCTGGCAGATAGGTTCAGTGCTAACTTTACCCCCTTCTTATGCCCTACAGAGCCCAACTCTATACCAGAAGAATTCAAAGTTGCTGTAATCATGGCTGCACAGATAAAAAACACACTCCCCAAAGCCAAGAACACAGCATCCATGGGACCAGTCAACATCCCAGGTTGCATTCTACACAAACTACAGAATGAACTGGCACCCCACCTAAGTACCATGTTCAATCATAACCTCACCTCAGGCTTCGTGCCTGCTGAATGGCGCACAACAACAGTTATCCCACTCCACAAAGGGAGAGCCACCATGGACCCCGGGAACTACCGCCCCATTAGCCTGATGAGCCTGGTCTGGAAGGTCATGGAACGTATCATCATGGAACTTATAAACAAAGACATTGGTAATCTCCAAACTCTGGACCCCACCCAGTTCAGGTCTGTAAAAGGCAGATCATGTCTTCTAAACCTGATAGACTTCTTTCAAGCAGTCACCAAAGCTGTAGACAAGGCTAAGGTGGTTCACACAGCCTATCTAGATCTTGCCAAGGTTTTCAACACCATCCCCCACTCTGGAATTATAGATAAACTCACTAAACTAGGTATAAATTCCTATGTCACAAGATGGGTTGGCAACTGGCTCACTGACAGAACCCACACTGTGAAAGTAGCAGACTCCAAATCTGACTTCAGACCAGTGACAAGTGGAGTACCACAGGGTTCAGTCCTGGGTCCTCTCCTGTTTGGTATCTACATCTCTGAAGTACAGGCTAACACAGAAGGTCTTTGGCTAATGAAGTTCACAGATGACTGCAAACTAGGAGCCACAATTGATACTCCTAATGATGTGGACATCCTACAAAAGGGCCTCACTGAGATAGATGCCTGGTGTCAAAGTCATGGCCTCAAGCTCAATGCCAGAAAGTGCATTGTCATCCCCCTTGGTAAAAACTCTGTACCCATGAACTACAACATAGGTGGTAGAATACTTAACACTGAAAGTGTGATAAGAGACCTTGGGACACAGGTGGACAGTAGTCTTTCCTTTGATAATCACATTGCCACAGTAGTCAGGAAATCCTTCTATGTGACACACCTCATCACAAAAGGTTTCTCATCCAGAAAAAAAGAGGTCATTGTTCCCCTCTACTCATCACTCATTAGACCCATTATAGAGTACAATGCCCCTTTTGGTATGTACCTCACGAGACATCTACAACAACTGGAAAGGCCAAAGAGATACCTCACAAAGAGGATTACCAGCCTCAAACAGATGCCCTTAGCAGGCTGTCTCAAAAAACTCCAGCTTTACTCCGTCATATATTGCCTACTCAGAGGTGATCTCTGCCTAACATAAAAAGCTATGTCAAACCCAGAGCTGTTGGACATGCTCCAATTAAAGAAATCCCAATCCCTCCAAGCTACATGCTCTAGGGACCTAAACCTTGTCACCACTATAAACAGAACATGTTGGAGGGATAGATTCCTGTCCCAGAGACTTCTCATACTCTGGAATAAACTACCTATCTATATCAAACAAAGCTCCTCATTAGCACTCTTCAAGAAAAATCTTGATGATTGGATGGGAAATAGGAAATTCACCCCGGGGATCACCTCTATGACTCTGCTTGACAGTGGCACAGGAAAATATTTTTCTTGGGTGGCAAAAGCCAGGGTACATTTTGGCTGGGCTTGTATAGGCCCCAGGGCCAATAGCCTAGTACCTACTTATGAACCTATGAACCTATATGGGAGACAAGTAGTGGTAATTGGTATTTGTAGTTTGTTGAGAAGAGGTAGGGATGTAGCTTTAGCTAAGTGTGATAGGAGGTGAGGTTAGATAGGATTAAATAAGAAAGAATGAGCAGAGAGGGAAGAACATGTTAAGGGTTAAGGTATGAAATGGGAGTGTGTTGGGAGTGTGGATGAGGGAAGTTATGTGGGTTTACTTTGAATGGGGGAATGGGGTTAGTGAGTATGGACAAATGAGTGGGGGTATAGTATGGTAAGCGGTAAGAGGTGTTAGTTAATAGGAGCTGGATCAGATTAGGTGAGGTTTACAGGAAGTAGTAGTGAAGAGAGGGTGGAGTACATAGGGTTAGTTATCAAGGTAATATGTGCAACAGAGAAATAGGGAAGGTTGAGGAGTAGTAGGAAGAATTCAAGTTGGTAAGCTACAAGTGAGTGGTGGAAAGCTGTAAGACAGAGCAGAAATGCTAGAATAAGTGGAAACTTGTAGGTGGGGTGATTAGAGAGTACAGGGTACTATTGCAGAGATTGACACCAGGATAAAAGTGATAATTTGAGGGGATGGAAGGTGATCTGGTGACATGCATCGGTACCAGGGTATGCTACAGAAGTAATGGTAGGATAGTTGAGCAGATCAAAATATACAAGTACTGCACAGATGGGTTTCCACAGTATTAGAGGGGTTAGTAAAAGGAGCTAAGGAGTTACGAAGTGGTAAGTAGGCTGGGTAGATTGAAAAGCAGTACATGTGTTATAGGTAGGGAGGAGGCTAGGCAGGTAAGTTCCCAAACTATTAACTACATAAGAAACTAACAGTGACAAGCTATAATGCAAGTTACATAAGATAGTTTAGCATTTCAACAGACTATATACATATACGTACAAATTCAAAGCAGTTTAGTTCCACTCACAGTAAGCTTCTGTGATTATTCTGGAAGATAGGTAGTAAACATTCAAATCACCTAAACTATAATAGCAGTCTAGCAGCGCTTCTGAGTTCTTCAAGGGAAATAAATATTATGATGCCAGGGTACCAGATGCTTAAGGACCTATGTACTCTTCTAGAAAAGCAGAAATACTCAGATTGCCAGCTTAGTGATAGATTTTATGAGGTACACTGGTATTACAAACCTATTCAGCTACCTAGCCAATGCTAATTCAAATACTTTGGAAGTGTAAACTCTTAAATGCAAGGAAGGAACTAGCCAATGCTAATTCAGATACATTTACAGTGTAAGTCTTTAAATGCAAGTTTAGCAGTAGACTTCATGAGGCACGCTGCTGACACAAATCTTTACAGCCAACTAGCCAATGCTAATTCAAATACATTTGCAATGTAAATTCTTAAATGTAAGGAAAGAACTAGCCAATGCTAATTTAGATACATTTACAGTGTAAGCTCTTTTAGATGAAAGGCAAGTAGTGAGAACTGTAATACAACCAACCAAATCACATAATAAGCTGTCACATAGGGGTAATATGTATTTAAGAGAAATTATTACAGAGGATAACACTGTAAGGCTGGTGCACTTTACTATGAATTATAACATAAGCTTTGGAAAAGGAGGGCTTTACAATTCTAAAGTGTAAGCTAAAAATAAATAGTTATGCAAGCAATACATTGTTGAACATTTTAAGAAAGTTATAACTGTACACACAAAAAAAAAAAAACATTTCCCACCAGAATACACTTAGCCCCAAAGCACTGTATTGCTTTTATAGCTTCAATTAGAAGAGGTGTGGCCTCAAATTCAAAATGACTAACGGCCATCCCAGAAAACAATCTGCTATGCATCTTAGAATAAGTGAAAGCATTTCAGACTAAATGGCAGTCTTTAGAACATTAAAATGTATTTTACCAATACAAGTGTCCTGTTTCAATCCACTGCAGTGCTCAAAGACAGTTTATACCCCCAAAACACTTTATGTGGTATATTTTTATGCCAATATTCTTTACTCTAGTGCAGGCACTACTTTAAAACAGTTTTTAGTTTCAAACTGTCTATTTCTTGGATTTCATTGCCTTGGCTTGAGGCTTTGATACCTTCTGATCCTTGAGGTACAACAAATTCAAGGAATTTTGGTGTGTTCTGCTGAATGACTGGCTGATACGCAAAGTCAAAATCATCTTCACAGCCTAATTTCAGTTCTTCAGTTGTCTTTATGGTGTTAGCACATTCTACTTTACGTTGCTAGTAGCCATCTTATATTAATTGAATTAGCCTGACTTTCAAGTGCTCTGCAATTATTATATAGCTATGGTATACAAACGTCCAGGATCATACGTTTTTGAAGCAAACAAAATAACCGTTACTGTTACCGTTAATGAAACCAGAACCAAATAATAACTTGAAATAGTTCGAAATTCAAAACACAGTAACATCAAGAAAGTTGTAGAAGCAAGGAAACACTCTGGTAGGTCCACTAAGACATTTTATTGAGCGCTTTTCTCGGCATTCACCTCACGACTTCTTCAGAATACAATCTCAGCAGGTTGGTTGGCTCATACCAAGTTGGTTAGATGCAGTTTAGTCTGGCATTTTGCACCAAAGTTTAGGCTTATTTCCTGTACTCCAGGGTTCGAGTCCATCATCCTCCATTTTCCTGCAGTATGACTTTGGGTTAGTCACTTAACCAAGCAGTGTTCCTGGGATGAATCAAAAGCTCCACTTTTATGTATAAGTTCCTACAAACCAATTGCTGAATAAGTGCAGACTTCCTTAGGTACTGAATAATAACTTGAAGTAGTTCTAGTTCTTCATCATTAGGTAAAACTGCAAACAAGTTCACAATATCAGTTGTCAAAAAGATTAAATTGTCTTGCCATAAGTCATTCTTAAGTCACCCTAAAAAGTCCCAAGAATCTTTTAGTAAATGGGGACCCATATTGTAAATAGGCTTGTATTCTATCATTTGATCCATGATATGTGTTTTACATCAGTGTTACCAATTCTATCTGTCCCAAACTTCCTTAGTACCCTGAACAAGTACTGCCATTTCACTCTGTCAAACAGTTTCTCAGCATCCAGACTGACTATCCTCATTCATGGTTTACCTTTACCAGCATGCTGGGTCACTAATAGCATTTCCATTACATTGCCAAACGTTTGTGTACCCCATATTAAACCACACTACTCCACATTTATCATATCTGGGAAAATGTAGTAAGCTGTAAAGCAATTATTGACATAAAAATATTAAAATCTTGATTTAAAACAAATACTTATCTACAAAAACTAACCAATCATTGGTTTTATCCAGCTTTGGGATAGCTAAGATCACCTCTTGCTTCAATGAAGGGGAGGGACTTCCAAATTTTAGTCACGGTATTCATAAGATCTATCAGTGTGTCTTTCGTAACATCTTCCCCATCTATGTCTATCGCTTCTGGAATGTCATCTGGTTTAAGTGACTTCCCACTCACTGCTTATTAAGTGCATCTTCCAACTCTTCAGTTATTTATTTGCTGATATTTGTGTACTGCAAAAGTCTGACTGGGCACAGATGTGTGATATGTGTTAAAAGAACACAAGTGTTTTTATAAACTTATTTTATCTCATTCCGTCTCTGTAGAGTTAATATAAAATGATGATATGATGACTGGAATTGTAAAGAGGAAATTTTGTAGAACTTGTGTCATTAGTTATACAGTTGATAGTAAGACCATGAAAGAATGTATGCCTAGAAACTAGAGTGTTTTCAGAATCGACAGCTCCCTCCTAGCCCATCTAGGTGATAAGCTTTTGTTTGTTTTCAGGAGGGGCAGCTCCTTTAAGCAGCTTCTTGAAAGGCCTGCTAACTTTAGTAAAGGGATTTTTTTCCAGTATAAAGGCTGCAGGTATTTAAAGTTGT
The DNA here is from genome assembly GCF_019279795.1 of Protopterus annectens. NCBI lineage: Eukaryota > Metazoa > Chordata > Ceratodontiformes > Protopteridae > Protopterus > Protopterus annectens. Next base: position 1,484,670,298 of record NC_056737.1, read on the forward strand.
GGCTTTTGCTCTTCATGCCCACATATTAAAAAAGTAAATCAAGTTCAAGTTAATAATTATACCATATTTATTAATGGCTTTTATAATTCCTTAATCAGGAGAGTCATATAATTAGAACTGTGTGATTTCTGTCCTGCTATTTTTGTGGGTGTGACAGGAAGAGAGTTTACAACTTAATTTCTTGAGCATCTGCTTGATGTAAGTATCAATAAAACTACACATGCCTTATATAGGCACATTAAAACAAGTCCAGATCATTGTTTTAAATTCTTAGTTGTTGATTTGGTTTTAAAAGATGATAGAAGATTTTTACGGATGCACATTTGTTCAAAAGAGAGTTAGAATGGCAACTTAAATTAGATGCAACAACATTTCCTGGGCTTAATGAGGCTATTTCAATTAGTTCAGTTATCAAGCTAAAGTTTTTAAGTGACTAATTCATCTCATTTAGTTTGGTGCCGTTTACTGGTGCCTTTTCAGCACATGACTCTTGTTTTTGTCATTTAAAGAATCTTATTCTGTGTTAAAGTCAGTTCTGATGAAGTCCTTATAAAAAATAGGATGAAAGCGCTTAACAGTTTGGTTTGAATAAAGTATTTCTTCTACCAGTCTCTGCAAGTCTACACATCTTTTTACTGCAACAGGATTGTTATTTCTTGGGCACAGATGCCCTTTTTCAGTGGAGGACTAGGAAGAAAAGCTCCAAGATATCATAATTAATGCAGTCAACATTTACAATAAGAAATTTTGTAATGCAGTTTCAGTGAATACACAGCATAATAGTCAGTATAATAACATTTGCATTGATATTCACAGACATTAAATTTCCAAGCTTTGTACTTAGACTTTACAGATAGAAGTGTGGTGTATAAAATAGTTGAGTAATTTAAGAAATGCAATAAAGTGAGGTATTACAGGAGATAAGCAAGTGTTAAGAATTACAGTACAGTGGGATATTAAAAAGGAATATAATTGTTATGGGTTTCACTAATATCTGTACCTTTTTCTCTGTTAATTTGGGGTTCTTTAGTTTTTTAAACGAATTCCCCAATCTACGCATCCAAGTTTGAGCTGCCATCTGTTTTGCATATTAGTCCTGGTAACATTTTTGAAAACACAGTAACACATTGCATGAGTCATGTACTAACACCTTTGTTTCTGCTTTTTTATTTTGTACACCCATTTTCCATTTATATTATCTTAATCTAATGGTCAGAGTCCTCTGCAACTTCTGGGAATTACCCAAAAAGTTTTTTTTTCTTTTTTTAATTCATATTCCTTTTCTAACATCTTATGAATTTTTAACTGATACTCTTCTATCTCCCTGAACAAGCCTGTTATTCCCCCTGCCTTGTTGCTCCTGAAAATCCTTAAGCCACTCTTTTCATGTACCCAGGACCAAATTATCCTTAACTTGCCTGTTGTTGGCATACCTTTGTAGTAATTACTTCAATACATTCTTGACCTTTCCCATTGACCTTCTAAACTCTCTACTGAAGTTCTCTCCCTCATAAATAATTAATTTACCTTTTCCTGCTAATTCTGTTTGAAGTCAGATATTTTATGTACACTTAGGAAAACTGCCAGTGTTGAATTCACTTCCTGGTGTCTACATTAATGTGCACCATTAAATATGTGTGATTCGATAACATAAAAGGGGAGACTTCCTTCCCACCACTTTGTACCATTCCTCTTAAGTGATGTATATTCTTTTAATACATGAATGTCTATCAAAGAGATAGAGAGCACAGTCAAGATGGCTGCCTTTGTCCAAAGCTCTGAACAGGGTTTGCAGAAATGTGGATAAAAAGTAGAGTTTGTGGACAGAAAAAGCAACCCAAAAGGAAAGATGAGTGAGCTGGAACAAAAAGGAGGAAGAGATGGCTGCATTTAAAACAACAAATAAGGAGGATCAACTGTGATTTTTATTTTTTTGAAAATCTAATAACAATAGGCCAAGACGCAACTTCCTTGAAAGAAACAATAGAACAGCAAAAATAGAAGTGGAAAATTTACAAAGAAAGTTACAAGATCTGGCAGATGATAAATTTGTAATTAAAGCTGAGCTGCAGGAGCAGATTCACACATAACAAAAAGACATGTTGAAAAAATGGATGAACTTACAAATCATTCAAGGAGTAAGTTCAGGACAACTGGAATACAGGAAACAATGAGCAAGAGTGAAGTTGAGCAATTTGTAATGTTGTTATTATATGAGATCTATGTTGTTATTATATGAGATCTATGCAATATTATGCAATGAAGAAACACTAATAGAAAGGATACACAGAGTGGAACGGCTGCAAACAGCAGCAGCAGTAAGCAGGTGCAGCATATTTTGGCATGTTTCCATTCCTTTGCTATAAAAATGAAATAATAAAGCAAGCAAAGAGACTTAAGGTTGCCCATTTGGAGGTATGATCATAAAGCTAGATGAGGATTACTCAAAATCATAGTATAAGATAAGAAAAGCTACGCTGGAAGTATTACATGAACTTAGAATGAAGGGAACAGCTGGAAGGTTGAAATACCCCACAGTTATGAAAGTACAGCAGGGAGGGGAACATTTTGGGCAGCACAATATGCGGGATATTCAAAAGTTTAAACAAATGTATTACAGACAGCTAAACAACCCAAATCAAAATTTGATGACAGGAATGGACTCAGCAAGTAAATTTAGATGTTGGAGAGGTGATGCAGAGAAACTGGAAGGATGTGCAATGTCAGATGCAGAAACCCCTGCAGGGAAGAAGACAAGATCAGAAAGTACAGAGGGCTTGCAGACCAGTCATCATCTTCTTTCAGCTGTTCCCATTAGGGGTCGCCACAGCAGATCACCTGTTTCCATTTCTTCCTGTCCTCTGCATCTTGCTCTGTCACACCAACCACCTGCATGTCTTCTCTTACCACATCCATAAACCTTATCTTAGGCCTTCCTCTTTTCCTGTTACCTGGTAGCTTTATCCTTAGCATATTTTTCCCAATATACTCAGCATCCCTCCTCAGCACATGTCCAAACCAACATAATCGTGCCTGTCTGGCTTTGTCTCCAAACCTTCCAACCTGGGCTGACCCTCTAATATACTTATTTCAAATCCTGTCCACCCTCATCACACTCAGTGCAAATCTTAACATCTTTAATTCTGCCACATCCAGCTCAAACTCCTGCCTTTTTGTCAATGCCACTGTCTCCAACCCATATAACATAGCTGGTATCACTACCCTCTTGTAGACCTTCCCTTTCACTCTTACAGGTACTCGTTTGTCACAAATCACTCCTCACACTCTTCTCCACCCTGCCTATGCTCTCTTCTTCACCTTTCTTCCACACTCACCGTTACTCTGAACTATTGACCCCAAGTATTTAAACTCATCCACCTTCGCCACTTCACCTCCTTGCATCCTCACCATTCCTCTATCCTCCCTCTCATTCACACACATATATTATGTCTTAGTCCTGCTGACCTTCATTCCTCTTCTCTCCAGAGCACATCTCCACCTCCCCAGGGTCTCCTCCACCTGATCTCTACTCTCACTACAGATCACAATGTCATCTGCAAACATCATAGGCCAGTAAAACAGATAATTAAAAAAAAAAATCAAAAGACTACATGGAGATGAAAAAAGAGACAAAATGATAGAAGGTAAACAGGAGGAAGAGATAGATCAATGTGACAGAAGAATAAGAAGCATTTCTTAACTGAAATGTAGGAAGAAAAATAGAAAAAAAAATGTCATAAGCAGAATGAGAGAAAGACAAAGGAGAGCTCTAAGAAGATGGGAAGATTGTGGGTCAGATGATTAGCTTGACTTGATCTTTGTCAGGCCTACTTAGAGGGTATTTGTGCCTTTTCAGCTTTCTATGATTGTGCCTAGTTTAGACATAAAACTAATCAACCTGCCAAACATGAACTTAGGATTGCTGCACTCAGTTTAGATTCACTGACAGGATGCAGCCTAGAAATGGATGACATGATGGTAGGAAATAGGCTGGGCCTTCTCTGCATCCAGGAAACAAGATACAAGGGTGGTATAACAAAGTAACTTGACCTGGGATTCAGAGTCTACCACTTAGGGAGAGGGCAAAGTAGAAATGGTATGGGAATTATGGTGAGGAAAAAGTTTCAGAAGACAGTGTGTGCTGTCATCATAATTAGTAACAGACTCATGACGCTCAGACTGCAATGTAAGGGTATGGATTTATTCATAATCTCAGCCAATGCTTCACAGCAGGGTTGTGATAGTGAGTAAAAGGATTCCCTATTGAAATGAAAAGTGGTGACAAGCCAAAAAAAGATAGAAAATGGCCAGAAGGATGAAGCTTGAAAAATAGCTATTTTCCTTTAAACTTCTTTTTTAAGAGGGGGAAGCCCCTCCCCCAACATAAACACACCCTAAGCTTATATATACCAACCATGAGATTGCCATACCTCTGTCAAAAGGGAATATTCCAATAAAAGGTATCTCAGACTTAGCATATGCAAGTCTGATCTGTTGGCCATTCAGTCTTTGTACAGCGAGTCCTGAGTGTATTCATGCAGTCATTGCAGTACCTACTAGATAACCATGGCAACATGAGTAGATGCTTATATTCATGGACCTGAATGCACATATTGGGATATACAGAGCATGATATGAGAACTGTCTGGTTCCACATGGGTGGACATCAGGAATAAGAAAGGAGAGGACATTCTATTCTTCTTTCTGATATATGGATTGATGGTGGCCAAAATATGGTGTAGAAAGAGAAACAGCCAGAAGATCACATACATGAGTAGTCAACATACATTTCAGCTAGATGCCCTTCTAGTGAGGAAATGGTATTGGATGTAGAATAAGCAATTGCCTTGTCATCCCTACTAGTGAAACACCAGGCCCACAGCATAAACCACTGGTTGCCACAATCATCTATAAGCAGTGGTCAGAGAAGGCATCTATGGTCAACATAGACTACGATGAACACATGATAGCTGACTGGAGAGAAAGCACAAGAGTTCAAGGAAATATTCAGGGCCCTATAGCACCTGAGAGAGAAAAGGAAACACGTGGACCTGAAGAAGAATGGGAGTGGCTTAAAACAGCATGTGTGCACTACAGGACAGATATACAGCTGAGCCAAGTATGGAAATAAAGTACATAAGGAAAGCTGAAGTCCAGAAAGTCATTAGAAGAAAGAGGGAGTGTAGGAAAAAACAGGGAAACAGAAAAAATGGATGAGAAAGCACTTAGGAAAATTAAGTCAGTGAAAGCAGCAGGCTCCGATGATGCTACATCAGATATGATAAAGATGTTGGCTGAGTTAGAGAAGAGATGGCTCCAGATGATACTCATTGCATTATGGAGAGAAATGCATATCCCAGATGACTGGAGAATAAGCATTTTTGTACCACTGTACAAGAACAAAGGTGATATTCAGCACTGTTTAGAGGGATCAAACTCCTGTCGCACTAAATGAAAGTTGTGGAAATGGTGGTTGATAAACAAATATGCCGAGTAGTTGAAAATTAGATAGAATATGAGAAGTTCAGAGTCAGATTAGGATGCATCATAACTGACCTGATGTATGCAGTGAGACAGATGAACAAGCTAGAGAGGAGGAAAGAATCCAACTAGGTACTCCTAGACTTGGAGAAAGCATGTCACAAGGTCCTGAAAAAGTTTATTTTGATAGTCCTGTGATGATATAAAGTCCCATGAACATTGACTGAATTATAGCAGGCTATGTAAAAGGTCCTAATGACACAAAAACAAACAGTGTTTAGACTCACAGAGGGGTTCCTAGTAGGAGTGGGTGTGCATGAAGGTTCTGCTCTGAGCCCACTGCTGTTCATACTGCTGATGGACAACATTAGCATACAGTTCAGAAGGATCAGATCAACAAAGGTGATATATGCAGACAATGTGGCATTACAGGCAAATTCTGAAAAAAAAAAAAAACTGTAAGGAAATGATAGTGGAATGGAATACAAAACTGAATGCACACTGGATGAAACTGTGTATGGATAAGGCAGTTGTAATGGCAGCAAAAGGGGAAAATCAGAAGCTGAAATCTGAGATAGAAGGGAAAATATTGGAACAGATTAATAACTTCAAGTATTGGGGATAGGTGTTCGAAGAGAAAGAAAGAAAGACTTAATGAGGAGGTGAAAGTTAGAATGGGAGGGGAACTACAGCCAACAGGCACCGATTGTTTGAGGTAGTATGTGACAGAAGAATGCCAAAGAATCTGTAAAGTAAGGTAAACAACAGTGGTGCAACCAGTATATAAACCTGGACAGTGAAAGCAGAGTAGCTGAGGAAGGTTGATGGGTGGAGATGAAGTGCCTGATATGGGTGGTAGGATGAGCACTGCAAGAAAGACAAAGAAAGAAGACATCAGAGCAGTAGCTCAAGTAGCTCAAATTGTAGAGAAGGTGAAAGATAACATATGATGGGGGTTCAGACAATTGTGCAGGAAAGGGGCAGACAATCTGTTGAAGAAGATAGGAAACAAGGTCTTCCAACAAAGATATGGATGTATTGTGTGAGAGAAGACCTGTGAAACTCAGGCATGACTGTTGAACAAGGAAGAATGATGACATTGAATTTGAGGCATGACTGTTGAACAAGGAAGAAGGATGACATTGAATTTCAGGCATGACTGTTGAACAAGGAAGAAGGATGACATTGAATTTCAGGCATGACTGTTGAACAAGGAAGAATGACGACATTGAATTGAATTGACATTGAATTGAAACAACACCCTAACCCCATGTAAAACATATGGAAAAAAAAGGGAATTAATGATGATAACTGTGACCACTGCAGTAAGAAAAGCACCCCTTTTCTTTAGGTGTAGTGACCACATAGAAGATTATGATTGGGTCTCTCAACTTACTCTGCTTATTATATGTTGAAGACACGAATGCCAAGAAATTCACCTCAAGAATGAAGCTTGAGAGCTTAATCTTGGCATCCATGTAAACAACACATAATTCATAGTTACGATTCCCTTAACAGCATGGAGATTTATCTGCACCATGTACTGCTAGTTAGAGAAAAAATAAAATCGGCAGAGTAGTTCGGAAGCACTGCCTAACAGGTTGCAGGAACCTTACATCTTCCCTCTCTAAGGAAAACAGTTGGTTCATAAATGTTTTGAGTGGCTGTAATGTTGTAGACAGCAGACAACAATGAGCTTGAAATGAAGCCATTTTATGTTCTGCTGCTGCTGCTGTTTACTGGCCATGACTGTCAACTTTTAATGCACAGCACCAGAGGTGCTGCTAACAGCATGTGGGGGGTTCTTAACAATTGTTAAGCACCCTTCAAAGCATTGTTAAGATTGGGTGTCACTCAAGAGTAGCACTAAACCAGAATGACTTCTAATTGATATTGGAGTGCAGTCATAGTTATCCATTCACTACACAGTAGTTATGTCATGCAAGGTTGTAGTGAACATACCCCATGGAATGGCACTGTCTAAGAGGGTCTCCATCCCCAAATAAAACATGTTATTTTAGTTACATGCCAAAAAAAGCTTTATTTACAAAATCTGCATTCACCATCTCAGATTTACATAAGTATCAGCAGGGCTTGCCCTGGTAAAATGAGACATATTCTCTATCACAGTACAGCAAAAGGGACATATCTTCTTTTGAATGTTTACTAGGAATTTTCACATTCCTCCAAGCTCAGACAATCTATACATTCAGTTGCCCATCTATAATTAGGCAGCATCTGCTTTTTTGACAGAGTTAAATAGTTTTCACTGAAACCAGAGTAGTGGGTAAAAAAAAAAAATTCCTTTATGCTCCGATATCACATTGTTGCTTCAGCCACCAAAAGTTCACATCTCTAAATACTGCTACTTATACATATATGAAATGCATCCTTTTTTTTTCTGCTGTAATAATAAAAATGCAATTTTAGAGTGCCACCCCTCTGTAGACTGTCAATTTTTGTAGTGGGCTAAAGCTGTGAATTGTAGTTTCTAGGGTATAGGGTTGATTCTCTCAAAGTTTTATCTGTCTACTGTGTGACTTTAAACAAGTCACTTAACTAGACATCCCTGTTGAATCACCTCTGAAATGTGTGCACGTCCAGTGGACCTTCCTGACTAACAAATGGATATTAATATTTAAGAGTATACAGCACTGTATTATAGACATTACTTTAGATGCACATATGTGTTCTTGGTTTGACAATGCTTAGATAAAGTATACTCCCTTTATTACAGAGTACATTTAGTTATCTTTGAATGGGACAGAATTAAACTATGAATGTTGACAACTACTAAATAAAAATTGCAATGAAAGTTGAGAGTTAGATATGCTACCGCTGCCAATCTTAGTTATTATTTTGTTAAAATGTACATTTTAATTAACATTACAGGTGCAACGCCTGCATTAGATTGTAATAAAATCATGGTATATATTGAAGGAAAGGGACAGGGCAACTCCTGCACATATGATAGCTCTTAAATGTTGAGAGAAATTAGAATGAGCAGACGAAAACACATTTATTTAGTCATGCACTTATATTTGGTAGAAATTGTAAAGACTGGCACACAACTTTTGATCTTTTTTACAAGCTGCAACCACTTTGATATAATTTTGATATAACAACAGCATTGTCATGTATCTCCAGTTATACAGTACTAAGTAAAGTGTTTTCATACACTTTTGTTGGTAACTCAACTCAAAGCTGAAATCACAGGCACTTATTTTGAAAAGCACATGATTTATTACTGTGTGCTTTCTAACAAAACAAATATCCTTGTTTGACAGTTTAGACCAGTATATAGGCTTTGCTGTATTCTGGGCTGTGGTGTGTTCATTGCCTTACTTGGATAGAAGGAAGTTTCTTTGCTCACCAGTGGGAGTGGGGAGCCTTGAGCAGCCTATCTGTCCCTGAAGGAGTGACCTCAGCACAAGAGCTTGTAGTAATTGGTTGTTTTGGACCATTTCTAGCTCTTTTGAAGTTCCCTGTTTAAAATCCGCCTCTGAGTGTTTTTTTTTCTAGCTATACTACTCAGCAACAGCTGACTACTTTCCTGATTAAGTATTTTTTTTACCTGAAACTTGCTTACCTTGTAAACTTTTTTAACTGTTTGTTGCATTATATATTATCTGCACTTAAAGTTTCATTTAGTCGAAAATTGGTCGAAAGTTGTTTGTTTGTTTGTTAATTTAACTGTTGAGGCTGCCCACTAAAGTGTGCTAGCCTGTGTAACTGATTTATTATTGTTTCCTGCATTTCTGTGTGCTTTCTATCTCAAAAAAAAAAATAATAAATATCCTCGTTTTCCCGCCTCTCCTCGACTAGTTTAGACCAGTATACAGGCTTTGCTGTATTCTGGGCTGTGGTGAAGTTCCTGTGGTGTTCATTGCCTTACTTGGATAGAAGGAAGTTTCTTTGCTCACCAGTGGGAGTGGGGAGCCTTGAGCAGCCTATCTGTCCCTGAAGGAGTGACTTCAGCACAAGAGCTTGTAGTAATTGGTTGTTTTGGACCATTTCTAGCTCTTTTGAAGTTCCCTGTTTAAAATCTGCCTCTGAGCATTTTTTTTCTGGCTATACTACTCAGCAACAGCTCCTCGTGGTCCTGCAGAGTGGTCCTAGCAGTAGAGAACTGAGAAAAGCGACTACTTTCCTGATTTAAGTATTTTTTGCTGTTTTTTTACCTGAAATACCTTCTCTTGCTTACCTTGAACAAGCTTAAACTGTTTTTTTAACTGTTTGTTGCATTATATATTATCTGCACTTAAAGTTTCATTTAGTCAAAAATTGGTCGAACATTGTTTGTTTGTTTGTTAATTTAACTGTTGAGGATGCCCACTAAAGTGTGCTAGCCTGTGTAACTGATTTATTACTGTTTCCTGCATTTCTGTGTGCTTTCTATCTCAAAAACAAACAAAAAACAAAAAAATATCCTTGTTGTCCCGCCTCTCCTCGACTAGTTTAGACCAGTATACAGGCTTTGCTGTATTCTGGGCTGTGGTGTAGTTCCTGTGGTGTCCATTGCCTTACTTGGATAGAAGGAAGTTTCTTTGCTCACCAGTGGGAGTGGGGAGCCTTGAATAGCCTATCTGTCCCTGAAGGAGTGACCTCAGCACAAGAGCTTGTAGTAATTGGTTGTTTTGGACCATTTCTAGCTCTTTTGAAGTTCCCTGTTTAAAATCCACATTTGCACGGCTTTGCGCGGTTGTGCGCATAGCGCAGCACCGGTTAAACAAGGTTAAACTTTTTCTGGTGCCGCCAAGTCTGCTCTTCAAATTTTCACTTAAGAAAGCTCTACTCTTATAATAATCTAGTCTAATCGCTTTATTATAAGCCTAGCGCTTGTTCTCAAAACCTCTCTTCTAAGTAAGCCCTCGCTAACTAAAGTAAGCACTACATCCACCTACCTTCCCTGTGAGTACCCACTTCCCTTAAAGGCACAGCACTCCCTAATTATATTCTAGCATGTCGAGTGGTAGATTGCTGGCATCCTCTCCGGTTCAGCTGGTTAATCTGGGAATCTTGAGACAATGCTACAATTGTCTCATTTACACAGACAACCCTCTGCTCCTCCCAACAATCACAAATACATGTGAGAGATGCAACTATATAGCCAAACTGGAGGCTGAACTCTCTCAACTCAGGACTGGCAAGACCAGACAGGAGGATAAGGTAACCACACACACACCAAACCCAGTCCCACATAGACCTACCACAACTGCAAACCAAACACATAAAAACACAAAGACATACTCAGAGGCTCTAACAAAAAACTTACCAAAACAACAGAGACTCCCAAAGCAAACACCCAAAAATCCACCACCTCAAAACATAACACATGCATCACATACTTCAATAAATCAATGTGTCAAACAATCACAGCCCTTAAGGCCAAACACCATGCCTGATAGACTAGTAATAGGTAACTCTATAGTCAGACACACTGACGTTCCGCTTACCAGGCTGAACAAGGAGAGGGTAACGGTGAGCTGCTTATCAGGAGCTAGGATCCGCCACATAACACACACACTCAGGTCACTCCAAAGCAAGTACAAATATGACTCCGTCATTGTCCATGCCGGCGTGAATGACCTGAGATGTACCTCCCTGGACTACATGAAAAGAGACATAGAGGAGCTCTCTGATTATGTAGCCCAGGCTGGTATGACCCTGACCCTGAGCAGCATCTTGCCTTCACCAAGAATGATGCCACAATACAAAGACAAGATGACCAGCTTTAATAATTGGCTCAAATACTGGTGTCATTCTAAGGGGATCCAATGTCTGTCTGCTTGGGATGACATGCTGGACAAACCACGCTGCTTCGCAAGGCACGGCTTGCATCTGTCACCACTGGGCTTCCGGATATTGGCTAAGGCTCTTGCCTCCCCCATAGTGCCTTTTTTAGGCAAGGCTCAAAAGACAAACCCACCTCCTTAGAAAATAAAAATGGAAAAAAATTAAGGGTAATGCTGCTCAACACCAGAAGTCTAAATCTCAAGATGCAGGCTCTCGAAGCACTCCTCAGTATGGAGGTCATTGATGTCTGTGCAGTAACAGAAACCTGGTTCAAGGCTCCTGAGAGTACCCCAGCCCTACCAGGCTATACCTCGTATCATGCTTTTCGGCCCCAAAACTCGGGCCAAACCAAAAAGGGAGGGGGGAGTGTCCATATTCATCAAGGACACCCACACCTCCAGGTTAGTGGCAACACATGAAGCATCAGAGACCATCCAGGTGCAACTAACCATAGGCAAAACTGCTATACAACTGGTAGCATGTTACAGACCACCCTCCCAATCTCAGGAATCCCACTCAGTCTTCCTGAAGACATTGGAGGATATGAATGTCTCACCAAACACCATCATATTGGGAGACTTCAACTACCCTGACATAGATTGGGTGCATTATTCTAGCCCAAACACCCTAGCCCAAATGTTCCTGGAATTCATAAATTCAAATGCAGTGGAACAGCTAGTCACCTCTCCCACAAGGGGAGATAATATACTAGACCTGATCATCACAAACATGGGGACAAAGTGCTCCACACCGGAAGTATACCCTTCACTAGTGAGATCTGGCCACAAACTAATCACCCTAGATATACATATCCCACCTCCACCCCCAACACAAAAGACTACAGTGAAAAACTTCTCAAAAGCCGACTTTACACTTCTTAAAACTGAGATGGTATCCTTTAAGCCCACTGGTACAGTGGAAACCACATCCCACAATGCAGAATCCTTCACAAATGCTTTCTACGGACATCTCCAAGAATGCATGGATCATGCAATCCCAAATAAAACCAAGACCTTCTCCACCAAGGGCAGACGTCCTGTCTGGTGGACCCCAGCCATAAACAAATTGTATAACAAAAGAAGGAAGCTACTGCACGACAGAGCAAAATCCCATAAAGAGAAGGCTTCTCTGATCAGCACTAGTAGAAAGCTACGTTCTCTCATAAAAACATCCAGGGCCAACTTTGAGAGAAAAATCGCTATGGACACTAAAGATAACTACAAGACCTTCTTCAGCTATGTTAGAAACCTGGCAGAGTTAGTTGACAATGACAAAAAATACACTGAACCAACAGATATTGCCAACATTCTGGCAGACAGGTTCAGTGCAAATTTCTCCCCTCCCTCACACCCAAAAGAAGAAATACTTATCCCAGCTGAATGTAACCTCACTGTCATCTCAGATGTCCAGGTGAGAACCGCCCTCAGCAAAGCTAAAAACACAGCATCAATGGGACCTGACGGTATCCCGGGTTGCGTGCTACGTGAACTCCAAGAGGAGCTAAACCCGCACATAAAAATGCTATTTAACCTTAGCCTTACTACAGGATATGTACCTGAAAACTGGTGTACAGCAACAGTAGTCCCACTCCACAAAGGAGGCACCTCTACTGACCCTGATAACTACCGCCCCATAAGCTTAACCAGCCAGGTCTGCAAAGCTATGGAAAGAATCATTATGGAACTAATAAACAGAGACATTGAAGACTTACAGACACTTGATCCCACCCAGTTCGGCTTTGAAAAAGGCAGACCCTGCCATTTAAACCTGGTTGACTTTTTCGAAACAGTCACTAGAGCCATTGACGAGGGCAAAGCAGTCAATACAGCCTACTTGGACTTGGCTAAAGCTTTCGACACAATACCCCACTCTGGCATCATAGACACGCTCAACAGCTTAAATGTAAATCCATATGTCACAAGATGGGTGGCAAACTGGCTAAAGGATAGAACCCATAAAGTCAAAATTGCTGGAGCCATGTCAGTCTCAAAGCCAGTGACAAGTGGTGTCCCACAGGGCTCTGTCCTGGGACCCCTCTTGTTTGGCATTTATTTCTCAGATGTGAAAGCAAACATGGGAGGGTTGTGGCTGACAAAGTTCACAGATGACTGCAAACTAGGCACCATAGTCCATACACCAGCTGACACATACATCCTACAGAAAGGCCTCACTGAAACGGACAACTGGTGCCGGAGTCATGGCCTTAAACTAAATGCCAAAAAATGCATAGTCATCCCCTTTGGGAAAAACAAAGTGCCCACAAATTATCACATAGGTGGAAACCCACTGAGTACGGAAAAAGTAATCAGAGACCTGGGGACCCAAGTCGATAGTGACCTCTCATTTGACACCCACATTGCCAAAGTGGTTAGAAAGACTTTCTACCTTGCCCACCTTATCATGAAGGGATTCACATCCAGATCAAAGGAGGTCATTGTGCCCCTGTACTCCTCCCTTATCAGGCCCATGATTGAGTACAATGCCCCATTTGGTATGTACCTCACCCGGCACTGACAACAGCTAGAGAGTCCCCAAAAGTACCTCACCAAGAGGATCAAGGGTCTCCAACATATGTCATATGCTGCCAGACTAAAGAAACTCCAACTCTATTCAGTAGCATACCGCCTACTCAGAGGTGATCTGTGCCTGATGTACAAGGCCATGTCCAATCAGGAATTGATGGACATGCTCCACCTCAAAAAATCCAAATCCATCAGAACCATGAGAGCTAAAGATTTGAACATCAGCACAAATATGAATAGGACATGCTGGAGGGACAGATTCATAACTCAGAGGCTTCCCATACTCTGCAATAGAATCCCAGTTCATGTTAGGCAGAGCCCCTCATTGACTCTCTTCAAGAGAAATCTTGACGATTGGATGGGAGATCGTAGGTTTACCCCAGGGGTCATCTCTGTGTCACTACTAGACAGAGGCACAGTAAACTAATTCTGTTATGTAAGGGGGTCTTCACTGTGTCACTACTAGACAGAGACACAGTATTCTAAATCTATTCTGTACACTTTTGTACCATTACATGGGGTGGCAAAAGCCACATCACTATGGCTAGGCTTATAAATGCCCCAGGGCAGATAGCCTAGTACCAAACTATGAAACTTGGAGTTGTCTATGTCAGCTATGTAGTAATAAAACTAAAAGAACAAAGCTTTAGCAGAAACATTTTCAAATTTGCTTTTATACAATGTAAGTTAGAAACCTTTTCTATAAATAACTATATAGTTGCATAATGATAGATACAGGTATAGATATAGTTACGGATACAGATATATAGCTATAGCAATGCTGCACAATATCGCAGCTCTCTACATAAATGCAAATGCTATCAAAATTAAAAACATCAACATAAAAATGAGCATGCCCTAAGACAATCACTTGACCCATTTAAACAATAACAACAACAAAAAATTAGCTATACCATCTCCAAGATGCACAAAAGTTCATAGGTGTTTACTAGGCTAATGACCAGAAGGGCCTTTTTAAACCTAGCCATGCATCCCAAATCTCTGTTAAGTTCTGATACCCTTGATAAGTATAAGCATGGGCCTGGGAGATGAACCATTTACAGGTTACCTGTGTCCAGCAGAGACATAGGTGCGAAACCTGTGTTGCATTTCTAGTTTCCCATCCATTTGTTAAAGATGTAATTGAATTGGTTATGGAGGAACTCTGGTTCACATGGATGGGGAACCTGATCCATAGACAGGGTAGTCTCTAGGATACACACCTATCTCTCCAGCAGGCAAGGTTTATGTCTTTAGAACAGATAATTCTGGTGCTGTTTGTTTTGTGTATATGCAGGAGGTCCATTATAGTGGGGTCTGACAATGCCCTGTATGCCAGGCATAGATCTCCCCTCAAAAGGTTGTGGGAGACAGAATACAGGGATGGGGCTTTGAGGCAGTCTGCACAGGACATTTTACTTACACCCTGTATTCTTTTAGTGAGGAACCTCTGTGGATATTCCAGTTGTTGGATATGTCTGGTTAGGTACATACCAAAGGGGGCATTGTACTCAATGATAGGTCTGATGAACACCAAATACAGTGGAACAAAGACCTCCTTGGACTGAGATGCCATACTTTTGTTTATAAGTTGTGCAACATAGAATGATTTTCTTGCCACTGTAGACACGTGATGGTCAATGGCTGGATTACTATGTTTGTCCCCAAGTCCCTGACTACTGGGTCAACTCAAAGTGGTGTGTTGTCAATATGATAGTCACCAGGGATGGATGACATCCCAAAGGATACAATTATGCATTTCTTGGCATTTAGTTTTAGTCCATGGCTCTAACACCAATTGTTTGTCTGTGTCAATCCCTCCTGGAGAACATTTGTGTCAGTGTGACATTCAATGACAGCTCCTAATTTGCAATCATCTACAAATTTAATCAGCCAGAGAAAACTGACATTAGCTTTGACTTCTGAGAAGTAAATGTCAAAAAGGTTACATAACTAGGGAAAGAACACATTCCACCAGCCATGGTACTACAACAAGCTCACACCAACACCACTGACAGTCAGCTTAGCGGTTGACCAAATGGAACAAGCAGGATAGCTGTTGACAAGAGAAATTATCAGTTGACACTGCAGTACTGGTATATATACATATATATATATATATATATATATATATATATATATATATATATATGTATATATATATATATATATATATATGTGTGTGTGGGTGTGTGTGTGTGCACTTCACTATCTCGGAATACTGAAACCTTGAATTTCAGTATCTCGATACTAAAATGTCAAAAGCCTAGTTGCGCGAAAGTCCACATGACCAAATCCAGAAATGTCGAATCAGCGGTTTTGGTGGTGCGCTGTGTTAATGGACAGCTGGAGTCTCAGGTAAGTGTTTATTTTTTAATGGTTTTGGGTAGGGATTTTAGTGTATGTGAGTGTGTAGAGAACTTGTAGGTGTAGGTTACGGTACATTGGTAATAGAGATTGTGAGTGTGTAAGTGTTGAGAGTGGTGGTGTTTGTACGTATGTGATGTGTGCTTGTGCGAGGGGAATGCAGAGTGTGTATTGGTGGGTTTAGTGTCTTTGTCTTTTTAGTGCAACCTCGGGGTTAGTATATTTGAGTAGCAGGGGTGTGGGGGGTGCAGGGTGGTTTGCCCACCTGCTTATATGTAGGCTAGGTGCGTGTATTTGTGTTGTTGTGTTTGTGTGTGTTTTGTCTGTTTGTTGTAGTGTGGGTAAGAAGGCGTATGTGTGTTTGTTTGTGTGCTAGAGTGTGTATTTAAAAGTCGCGATTTTGAATTTTGCGCTTTAGGGGTTTCAGTATTTTCAATGTTTGGCTTTATAGTCTTGAGATACTGAAATTTGAGATTATAAAGTGAATTCATATATATATATATATATATATATATATATATATATATTTAGATATATATATATTTATTTATATATATATATATATATATTTATTTATTTATATATATATATATATATATATATGTATAAAACTAACAGCAAAGAAAAAAACTGGGTAAAACGGCAACTGAACGGCTTAAAGTCCACTTAATCCACCACAACAGATTATATGATAAACCAAAACAAGATTTAATGTAAGCGCTTTCGCTGGAAAAATGTTCCAGCTTCTTCAGCCTACAAACAGTAAAATACTTAGAAAAAAACACCTTTTAAAACAATTCAAAAAATGAACTGCCAATCGAGTTCATTACCCCTCCTGATGTCATACACAAGCATTTAAGAATTAAAGCTACAGGGGGTTACTCCAACTTAAAGCACACTAGGATGCTTAAGCAACCTCACAGCACCATCAGTAAAGAAAATAAAGAATTTTTTAAAAATAATTTTTTTTTAAATAATGATGACAATACTGAATTTGTGTACTATAAATAACACCTTAAAATGATATCCTTTACATGGTTGAGATACGGCTATGTTAAGTCGCTCACAGATCTAATATACTGTATTTTTATGATATGTGAGACCAACAGCTTGGTCTTTGAAAGAATTTTTTGAAGAACTACTAGAACAATAACAAAGGCTTTGCCGATGTATACAAACCATACCCACTTAAAGACCTCATTACAACACAGTTTAAATCACCAACATTTAGACACATATGAGATACTACACATTGTTGATACTGTGGACTAAGCAGGTAATATTAACAGACTACAAACCTATGTGATGGATCCTGTATGCCTTAGGTCCACCTATTCTCCTAACACTAAACTATTCCCCTAGCCAAAGCCTTCTTTTTAAGCAGGCACTTAATGGACAGGGCTTCATTTAACCCCGGTAGGGTGTACGCACCTGTCCGAATTTGCCAGGTAAGTTCAGCTTCTTCTAATGCCAGCTCCCAGGGACCCCCTCTTAAATTTCTTTCTATTTTTTCTAACACTACAAACAAAAACTTATGTGTTGGGCAATCCACTCTCTCTAGAATGTGTAAAAATCTGTTAACGAGTTTACTGTGTAATTTAATTTAATCCTGACTTGTGCTCAGGATTAACTGTAACCTGTGGAACTTGTTTAACTTGCTTACTTATGTAATCTCTGTAAATAGCCTGTTTGTAATATGTAATGCTGGTATTATGTAATGCTGTATCTTCTTACCCTTGGAGCTTTTCTTCCCGGGCCTCTGCTGAAAATGGACATGCATCCAGTCGGACTATCCCGGTCAACAAATGTAAAATAAAATAAAAATACAATGTTTAGCTAGGGCATTCGTGATGACAGAATTATTGATACTATATACATGTTCATAGACTCTTTGTTTAATTTTCCTTTTTGTTTTCCCTATATAGAAAGCCTCACAGTGGTCACAGACAGCTGCGTAGACCACCCCTTGAGAATCACAATTGAATTTAACATCCAATATGTATTCTCTATCTCTAATAATTATCTTTCTTGTAACTTTAACATAGTTACATTGATGGCATCTACCACATTTGATTATGCCTGTGTGGACCTTCACCATAGTTTTGGGATTCTCTACTAAATTTTTCAAGTTTAAACCTCTTCTATAAGTAAACTGGGGCACTTGACCAAAAGTTCTTCTTAATGCATGGTCATCTAAATTAACCCCCCAGTTTTTAATTATGATTTCCTTGATAAAATGAGAATCCAAAGAGAAGGTTGTCAAGAATCTAATGACCTGCCTATCAGTGGGAACTTGGGAAGAATTAATCTCCATCTCCAATTGTGGCTCATCAAAATGGACATCCTAACCTTTCAAAACCAAAGGGGAAAAGTAGCTTGTGTGTCTTTTGTTAATAACTTTGTTGAAAATGAATTCAGCGAATGCCTGAGGGTGACTCCATCTGTTAAACATAGATTTTAACAAATCCCATTCCTTAATGAAATCATCAAAATTAGAAACCATTCTTGCTGCCCTTACTGCTTGCCCCTTGACTACTGCTTTCTTTTGATGCAAGGGGTGGCAGCTTGAAAAATGTAGGAATGCATTAGAATAGGTGGGCTTACGGAAAATGGTGGTCCTAAATCTATTATTCAGGGTATCTTTGGAAAGGTGGATGTCTAGATAATCTATCTCATCATAACCTATTTGGTAGGTGGATTAAAGAAAATTCGTAAACTTCGTGATCTCATCTATAAATACTTGAATTAAAACTGCTTCACCTTTCCAAATGAGGAACATGTCATCTTGCTAATGTGTGTAGCAAGTTACATGTTCTCTAAATTTTAAATTGTTAAACAAGAATACCCTTTCCCAGTAAGCCATCACACTATTCGCAAAACTGCTAACACAGGGGGCCCCCATGGCTACCCCACTTTCCTGCAAGAAAAACTGGTTCTCAAAAAATAAAAAGTTGTTATTCAAAACTAACTCTAACAAAATCTCTATGACATTGATGTCTTTGTTGTCAAGCCCCCTGAGATGGAGAAATTCTCTAACCCATTCTACACCACGTTTTTGGGGAATAACTGTGTACAGGTCTTAAACATCCACTGTGACAAATAAACTGTCATCAAAAACTATCTTGCTTATGTTCTCAAGAAAATGCCAAGAATCATGGCATATTTGGGGCTCAGATCTAACAATAGGTTTTAACTTAGCATCCACAAAGTTCGCACATGCATATGTGATAGACCCTCTACCATCCACTATCGGTCTAAAAGGTGGATTGGCGAGGTCTTTGTGGATCTTTGGAGTCCCAAAGAATTTTGGAATAATGGGTGCTGGCATAGTTAAGTAGTGTAAACTATCAATATCAATACTCCCTTCCAAACATAAATCATTGAGGGTGTTATTGATACACCTGTATTAAGTAGTGTAGACTATCAATATCAATACTCCCTTCCAAACATAAATCATTGAGGGTGTTATTGATTGACCTGTATTAAGTAGTGTAAACTATCAATATCAATACTCCTTCCAAACATAAATCATTGAGGGTGTTATTGATAGACCTGTATTAAGTAGTGTAGACTATCAATATCAATACTCCCTTCCAAACATAAATCATTGAGGGTGTTATTGATTGACCTGTATTAAGTAGTGTAGACTATCAATATCAATACTCCCTTCCAAACATAAATCATTAAGGGTGTTATTGATTGACCTGTATTAAGTAGTGTAGACTATCAATATCAATACTCCCTTCCAAACATAAATCATTAAGGGTGTTATTGATTGACCTGTATTAAGTAGTGTAGACTATCAATATCAATACTCCCTTCCAAACATAAATCATTGAGGGTGTTATTGATTGACCTGTATTAAGTAGTGTAGACTATCAATATCAATACTCCCTTCCAAACATAACTCATTGAGGGTGTTATTGATATACCTGTATTAAGTAGTGTAGACTATCAATATCAATACTCCCTTCCAAGCATAAATCATTATGGGTGTTAATGATTGACCTGTATTAAGTAGTGTAGGCTATCAATATCAATACTCCCTTCCAAACATAAATCATTAAGGGTGTTATTAATTGACCTGTATAAAGTAGTGTAAACTATCAATATCAATACTTCCTTCCAACCATAAATCATTACGGGTGTTATTGATTGACCTGTATTAAGTAGTGTAGATAGTTTTTGATGACAGTTTGTTATTTGTCACAGTGGATGTTAAAGATCTGTACACCGTTATTCCCCATAAACTTGGTGTAGAATGGGTTAGAGAAATTCTCCATCTCAAAAGGGCTTGACAACAAAGACATCAATGTTATAGAGATTTTGTTAGAGTTAGTTTTGAATAACAACTTTTTATTTTTTGAGAACCAGTTTTTCTTGAAGAAAAGTGGGGTAGCCATGGGGGCCCCCTGTGGTAGCAGTTTTGCGAATAGTGTGACGGCTTACTGGGAAAGGGTATTCTTGTTTAACAATTTAAAATTTAGAGAACATGTAACTTGGTATACACGTTACCAAGATGACATGTTCCTCATTTGGAAAGGTGAAGCAGTTTTAATTCAAGTATTTATAGATGAGATCACGAAGTTTACGAATTTTCTTGAATCCACCTACCAAATAGGTTATGATGAGATAGATTATCTCGACATCCACCTTTCCAAAGATACCCTGAATAATAGATTTAGTACCACCATTTTCCATAAGCCCACCTATTCTAATGCATTCCTACATTTTTCAAGCTGCCACCTCTTGCATCAAAAGAAAGCAGTAGTCAAGGGGCAAGCAGTAAGGGCAGCAAGAATGCTTTCTAATTTTGATGATTTCATTAAGGAATGGGATTTGTTAAAATCTATGTTTAACAAAAGGGTTTAGCCTCAGGCGTTCACTGAACTCATTTTCAATGAAGTTATTAACAAAAGACGCACAGGCTGCTTTTCCCCTTTGGTTTCGAAAGGTTATGATGTCCATTTTGTTGAGCTACAATTGGAGATGGAGATTAATTATTCCCAAGTTCCCACCGATAGGCAGGTCATTAGATTCTTGACAACCTTCTCTATGGATTCTCATTTTATCAAGGAAATCATAATTAAAAACTGGGGGGTTATTTTACATGACCATGCATTAAGAAGAACTTTTGGTCAAGAGCCCCAGTTTACTTATAAAAGAGGTTTAAACTAAAAAAATTTAGTAGAGAATCCCAAAAATCTGGTGAAGGTCCACACAGGCATGATCAAATGTTGTAGATGCCATCAATGTAACTATGTTAAAGTTACAAGAAAGATAATTATTAGAGATAGAGAATATATATTGGATACTAAATTCAATTGTGATTCTCAAGGGGTGGTCTACACAGCTGTCTGTGACCACTGTGAGGCTTTCTATATAGGGAAAACCGAAAGGAAAATTAAACAAAGAATCTATGAACATGTATATAGTATCAATAATTCTGTCATCACGAATGCCCTAGCTAAACATATCGTGGATTGCCCAACACATAGGTTTTTGTTTGTAGTGTTAGAAAAAATAGAAAGAAATTTAAGAGGGGGTCCCTTGGAGCTGGCATTTGAAGAAGCTGAACTTACCTGGCAAATTCGGACAGGTGCGTACACCCTACCGGGGTTAAATGAAGCCCTGTCCATTAAGTGCCTGCTTAAAAAGAAGGCTTTGGCTAGGGGAATAGTTTAGTGTTAGGAGAATAGGTGGACCTAAGGCATACAGGATCCATCACATAGGTTTGTAGTCTGTTAATATTATCTGCTTAGTCCACAGTATCAACAATGTGTAGTATCTCATATGTGCCTAAATGTTGGTGATTTAAACTGTGTTGTAATGAGGTCTTTAAGTGGGTATGGTTTGTATACATCGGCAAAGCCTTTGGTATTGTTCTAGTAGTTCTTCAAAAAATTCTTTTAAAGACCAAGCTGTTGGTCTCACATATCATAGTTTACTTCATAAAAATATAGTATATTAGATCTGTGAGCGACTTAACATAGCCGTATCTCGACCATGTAAAGGGTATCATTTTAAGGTGTTATTTATAGTACACAAATTCAGTATTGTCGTCATTATTTTTATTTTTAAAAAAATTATTTTTAAAAAATTCTTTATTTTCTTTACTGATGGTGCTGTGAGGTTGCTTAAGCATCCTAGTGTTCTTTAAATTGGAGTAACCCCCTGTAGCTTTAATTCTTAAATGCTTGTGTATGACATCAGGAGGGGTAATGAACTCTATTGGCAGTTCTTTGTTTGAATTGTTTTAAAAGGTGTTTTTTCTAAGTATTTTACTGTTTGTAGTCTGAAGAAGCTGGGACATTTTTCCAGCGAAAGCGCTAACATTAAATCTTGTTTTGGTTTATCATATAATCTGTTGTGGTGGATTAAGTGGACTTTAAGCCATTCAGTTGCCATTTTACTGAGTTTGTTCTTTGCTGTTAGTTTTATATATCTATCTATCTATATAAATATATATATTTATATAGATATATATATATATATATATATATATATATATATATATATGTATATGAATTTACTTTATAATCTTGAATTTCAGTATCTCGAGACTGTAAAGCCAATCATTGAAAATACTGAAACCCCTAAAGCACGAAATTCAAAATCACGACTTTTAAATACACAATCCACCACACAAACAAACACAAATACACCTTCTTACCCACACTACAACAAACAAACAAAACACACACAAACACAACAACACAAATACACGCACCTACCCTACATATAAGCAGGTGGGCAAACGACCCTGCACCCCCCCACACCCCCGCTACTTAAATTTACTAACCCAGAGGTTGCACTAAAAAGTCAAAGACACTAAACCCACCAATACACACTCTACATTCCCCTCGCACAAGCACACATCACATACGTACAAACACCACCACTCCCAACACCTACTCACAATCTCTATTACCAATGTACCGTAACCTACACCTACAAGTTCTCTACACACTCACATACACTAAAATCCCTACCCAAAACCCTTAAAAAATAAACACTTACCTGAGTCTCCAGCTGTCCATTAACACCGCGCACCACCAAAACCACTGATTCGACATTTCTGGATTCGGTCATGTGGACTTTCGCACAACTAGGCTTTTGACATTTTAGTATCGAGATACTGAAATTCGAGGTTTCAGTATTTCGAGATAGTGAAGTGCACACACACACACACACACACACACACATATATATATATATATATATATATATATATATATATATATATATGCACATATGTATGTATATATACCAGTACTGCAGTGTCAACTGATAATTTCTCTTGTCAACAGCTATCCTGCTTGTTCCGTTTGGTCAACCGGTCAGCTGACTGTCAGTGGTGTTGGTGTGA
Source organism: Protopterus annectens (assembly GCF_019279795.1). Taxonomy (NCBI): domain Eukaryota; kingdom Metazoa; phylum Chordata; order Ceratodontiformes; family Protopteridae; genus Protopterus; species Protopterus annectens. The sequence goes on from NC_056737.1 coordinate 1,484,693,833, forward strand.
GCTTGTTGTAATACCATGGCTGGTGGAATGTGTTCTTTCCCTACTTATGTAACCTTTTTGACATTTACTTCTCAGAAGTCAAAGCCAATGTCAGTTTTCTCTGGCTGATTAAATTTGCAGATGATTGCAAATTAGGATCTGTCATTGAATGTCACAGTGACACAAATGTTCTCGAGGAGGGACTGACACAGACAAACAATTGGTGTTAGAGCCATGGATTAAAACTAAATGCCAAGAAATGCATAATAGTATCTTTGGGACGTCATCCTTCCCTGGTGATTATCATATTGACAGCGCACCACTTTAAGTTGACCCAATAGTCAGGTACTTGGGGACAAACATAGATAGTAATCCAGCCATTGACCATCACGTGTCTACAATGGCGAGGAAATCATTCTATGTTGCACAACTTATAAACAAAAGTATGGCATCTCAGTCCAAGGAGGTCTTTGTTCCACTGTACTTGGTGTTCATCAGACCTATCATTGAGTACAATGCCCCCTTTGTTATGTACCTAACCAGACATATCCAACAATTGGAATGTCCACAGAGGTAACTCACTAATAGAATACATTGGAATAAGTAAAATGTCCTATGCAGACTGCCTCAAGGCTCCATCCCTGTATTCTGTCTCTTACAAGCTTTTGAGGGGAGATCTATGCCTGGCATACAGGGCATTGCCAGACCCGACTATAATGAACCTCTTGCATATACACAAAACATACAACACCAGAATTACCTGTTCTAAAGACATAAACCTTGCCTGCTGGAGAGATAGGTGTATATCCTAGAGACTACCCTGTCTATGGATCAGGTTCCCCATCCATGTTAACCAGAGTTCCTCCATAACCAATTCAATTCCATCTTTAACAAATGGATGGGAAACTGGAAATGCAACACAGGTTTGGCACCTATGTCTCTGCTGGACACAGGTCACCTGTAAATGGTTCATTTCCCAGGCCCATGCTTATACTTATCAAGGGTATCAGAAGTTGTCAGAGATTTGGGATGCATGGCTAGGTTTAAAAAGGCCCTTGTGGTCATTAGCCTAGTAAACACCTATGAACTTTTGTGCATCTTGGAGATGGTATAGTTAATTTTTGTTGTTGTTGTTGTTTGAATGGGTCAAGTGATTGTCTTAGAGCATGCTCATTTTTGTGTTGATGTTTTTAATTTTGATAGCATTTGCGTTTATGTAGAGAGCTGCGATATTGTGCAGCATTGATATATATCTATAGAGATATATAAAAAATCTTCCCTGCTGTGTAAGCCCGTCATCTGGCCAGTATTCTAAAGTCTTCCAGTTGCATTTAAAGTTTTGCCTGAACATCACTCAAATGCTGCTTGCGTACCATAGGGAATAAAGGTGATGTGCAGTTTACCATAAACAGAACTTATTTGGCACCAGTCCAAATGTTTCTTTTCACCATTGGTCTGTTGACTTGCATCCGTTTTACCAATTGAATGTATTGTCATTCTCCAGTGATTACCTACGTCTGTTTGATGTGCAGATAAGTGCGCCATTTTTTTGTTTCTTTCTTGTTTTTTTTTTTTTGTGCCCCTTGGAGTTAATGTCATACAAGAAATGTAAATGCCAGTGTGGGAGACAGATTCCCCATAAAGACAGCCACAATAAGTGCCTTCTTTGTCTAGGAACATCTCATGGCCATATGTCTTGTTCTTTTTCCCAGGCGTTCATTCCAAAAACACTCCAGAGTTTACTTTCATCCCTTTCTTTTTATCTTTAGAACCAGCATCTTAGGCATCTTGCTAGAGATACAATGGATGGAATCTCCTGCCCCAAGGCTCAGACATTAGGGAAGAAGAAGGTGAAAAAGGTGCAACTAGAATCTTCTGCTGTCCAGCCTCTGCCAGGTGTTTCTTCTGAGGTTGCCAGGCTGTGTTGTTGGATTCCTTCTACCACAGTGGTGTTGGAGGCTGATGAGACTCCTGCTAGCAACATATCTGATGAGGCTTTGCAGGCATTCATCTTGGACATTCAGTGGGGAACCACGGTTGATCGTTTCCGAAAGGCTTTGCGGGGAGGGTTCCTCAGATTTTAGTTGGGAAAGAAGTTCTTACTACGGTTCTTGACTGTAGTCCTGGGTCTGAGTCTTGTCAGTTTTTGGAGGGGATGTTCCCTTAAAAAAGAAACAAAAAAAACTGTTTCTTCTGCTCTTAGGGATCCTCAAAGTGAATGGCAGGCTTTCACTCAGAGGCTATTTTCTGCTTTAATGTCTTTAAAACCATGTCTGTTGGTTTCAGTTTCAGCTCCTCCTTGGTTCTCCACTCCCCTAAAAAGACCTGGAGAACAAGATCTTTCTGAGACTGAGTCAGATTCTGATGATGAATCCCTGAATTATTCTACTCAAATTCCTTCTCCTTTGGACTATAGGTCAGAGGAGGAGGAATCTATTAGTCCTGGTGTTCCTTTTGAGGAAATTTTCTTTGGGGACACAGTCTTTAGGATAATTATTTTTTTAAGTTGGATTGTGCTCAGGTCCCTGATATCCATAGGAAGCGGTATGGGTTGCTGCAATCAGAGTCTCTTAAACCTTTGGCTATTCCTCCTGTTTTGGCTGCTTTGCTGTATGCTTTTTCCAACACCGCTCATGCTCCTGATTCTTAACCTCCTGCTCCCAAGAAGACTGATAGGTTTTATGGGGTGCCTGAGTATTGTTTCTTTTTGTGTAAATGTCCTGCTGCTGACCCTTCTGTGGTCTCTGTAGCCTCTGATAAGCCATCTTAATCACTTCCTTCACCCAAGTTATTGCCTTCTGACAAAGATAGTAGAACTACAGAATGGCCGGGTAAGAAGGTTTTTACTTCTGCCACCTTAGGTTTAAGGGATATTAAATATCAGACCCTTATGTCTAGGTATGTGTTGGATCTTCCTTCTTTCTTTCTCATACCTGTCAACTTATTTCTGATTTTCCTGAGTCTGAGGGTGAAACTTCTGTCCTTTCCTTGCTAGGGACTTCCTCTCCAGTCATTCATCATTCTACTAAATGTAGTTATGAGCAGTGGATGTCTCTTCTAGGGCAACTGTTTTTGGTTCAGTTATGAGGCGATGTTCTTGGCTTAGGCTCCAGCCTCTACCTGTTGATAATAAAGCTGTGTTGATGAATATTTCCCTAGATTCTAAACTTTTGTTTGGGGAAGCTGCTGCTGGTTTGTTTAAGTCTCTTCAGGATAAGGATAAAGCTTTACAGGAGCTTAAACATGTTTTTGTTTCTCCTGTATATAAATTTCAGAGGAACTATCATGCTAAGTCTGCCTTTGTTTCTAGACATTCCCACCCTTCTACTAAAGGCAAAAAGAGTGGCAAATGGGCTACTTCTGCTAAGAGTACTCAGTTTTCAGGGTTGCAGAAGACTTCCTTTCCAAACAAACCAGGTGCTGTATGACTATCCATCTCCTCCCAGCCACATTCCCCTTTCTCTTCACCTTTCTTTTCTTGTCCCACTTGGCTTCAGATCACTCAAGATTCTCGGGTTCTGTTGATCATTTGTCAAGCATAATTCATAATTCATGGTGTGGAAATCCCACCCTTCTTTTATGGGCATTCCTCAACCTCCTCAGGAACAGCTTCCCTTCTTCCCAGAGGTTCTTCAAACTCTCTTGACTCAGGGTGCTACTCAAGAGGTGTCTGTGTCCCAAAGGGGGAAAAGGTTCTACTCCAGGCTGTTTCTAGTGCCAAGAAAAGAGGGTGCTTGGAGTCCTATTTTAGACATCTCTCATCTAAACACTATTAATTTTAAAAGTGCCTTCCTTTTGGATGTTGTCTCCTCAGATTCTGTTTCCTCTACTGCTCCCTCAAATCTATATGTTGTCTCTGGATCTCAAGGATTCGTATCTCCTTATTCCAATCCATCCTCTTTTGAGGAAGTTTCTACATTTCTCTGTTTCTTCCTGGCATTTTCAGTTCTCTACTTTGCCCTTTGGCCTTTCTACTGCTTAAAGAGTGTTCACCAAATGTATTGCTCCTGTGATTGCCTTTTGCAGACTTCAAGGGATCCAAACATTTCCTTACTTAAACAATCTGTTGATTCAGGCATCCTCTCCAGAGACTCTTTTGCAAAATATTAATTTTGCCATTTCCCTTCTTCAGAGCCTGGGATTCACAATAAATTTCACAAATTCTTCTCTGACTCCTTCTCAGGATCATGTTTTTCTTGGTTGCAGGATTCAGTCAGTGCCCATGATAGCATTTCTGGCCCCTCCAAAGGCCTTAACTCTAATTTCTTTCTTTCACATTCTTCTTCCTCTAACTTCTGTTACCACCAGGGAATTTCTGAGAGCTCTGGGTTTCATGGCATCCACCATTCTGATGCCCCCTCTGGCCAAACTTCACAGAGAAAGTTTCAGTGGTTTCTCAAGTTAGTGTGGCTTCAAGCTACACATCCTCTAGACTTTGTAGTTCTTCTTCTTCCTTGTCTCAGATAGGAACTTCACTTGTGGATTTGGCAGTTGTCTCTGAATCCAGGGATCCCTTTTCATCCCCCTTCCCTCCCAGGAATTGTTCATAGAAGTTTCAGACATGGGTCAGGGGGGCTACTTTTGGCTCCCTAAAAGTACAGGGGGAATGGTTGCAGAGGGAGCACATTATCTAAGAGATGAGATCTCTTCTGTTGGCCCTTCTGGCCTTTCATCCTCTTTTCTCTTCAGGGCCTTTCAAGGTCTTCACAGACAATACCACAGTGACGTGGTATATTAACAAACAGGGAGAACTGAGATCCTACCTTCTTTGCTGGTTGGCACTTCTGGTATGGGATCTTGCTGTCATGTATCAAGTGACTCTTCAGGCAGTTTATATCCCTTCCAGTCAGAACATTTTGGCAGACAGTCTGAGCAAGTCCTTAACTCAGTCCCATGAATGGATGCTTCACAGGGATGCATTTCTGGACATTATTCACCAGTGGGGTACTCCTCAAGTGGATCTTTTTGCCTCCCAACTGAACAGATAGCTTCCCCTGGTTTGTGCCAGAGTCCCAGGTTCTCTTGGAAGGGGATGTTTCTTTATGCATTCCCGACTCTTCCTCTCATTATGAAAGTCCATTTTGACCATTATATGACTGTTTCCCTCTACTTCTGCATCTAGCCAGGGGCAGTCATCACAAGTTACCTCACAGGGTGGATGTAATCGTACAAGACAAGAGATCTCTTATCTGTCCCCACGTGTCCACGCTTCAAATGACATTGTGGGTGATAGAGTTTTGATTCCTCATAGACTACTTTTTTCTGTGGACATGCTGGAAGTCCTGCAGAAGGCCAGGAAACCTACTACTAGGAAATCCTACTTATCCAAATGGAAGAGGTATTATATGTGGTGTCTGTCCAGTAACCTGAACCCACTTACTTTGGATGTTCCTTTGGTTCTCATATTTGTGTGAATTGCTCAGTGCTGGTTTGACCTATTCTTCTATTAAGGCCCACTTATCAGCTATCTCTGCTTGTCTGCCTTTATCTTCCCCTTTAGCTTCTAGATGCAAGGTTAAACAAGTTTTCATAGGCATCCTTAATATTAGACCTCCCAGAAAGCCTTTTCTGCCTCCCTGGGAACTTAATTTTGTTTTGAGAAGTTGACTCTGGCTCCTTTTGAACCTGTTGTTTTGGCTTCCTTGAAACATTGTTCTTGGAAGACTGTTCTTTTGTTAGCTTTTAATTCTGCCAGGTGGGTGTCTGAGTTGCAGGCCCTTATGGCTTGTCTTCCTTTTTTGATTTTTCATGAGGACAGTGTGTCCTTATGCACTAATCCCTCCTTTATGCCTATGGTTGTTAATGAGCTTTCCCTTAATTAGTCTATTAATGTTCCTGCTTTTTTCCATTCTCCACAGTTTGACAGTGAGAAGGTGCTGCATACTTTGAATGTGCATGGGCAACTCAGGATTTATTTGGATCAGACTAAGGCTATTCATAAATCTGATCAATTGTTTGTTTATTTTCTTTTTTTTTTCAAATATAAGTTTTAATGCATTTTCCTCTTTTTTTCCTTAATACAAAAATAAAAGTAATAAAACAGAACTATATAAGGACAAGATACAAGGAATATCAGTTTGCAATAAACGTTATAACATATACCGGACATATACCATCAGTGTTCAGTTAACAATATGCAGAATTGGCTAACATATTAAATTGTTCACATTAAATTGTAAGACAAAATCTACTCAGAGATATTTTAATCTTAATAGAATCTGTCAATAAAACTGTTTAATCAAACTAAGCAAGCCTACCTAACTTAAGTTGTATCTTGTAATATCTATATACACTATGTACAGTTTATGTCATCTCTGATGTTCAGTATGTTTGCATTTCGTAGACCTTTTCCAATATAAGATGAGTACAAGTTTTGCAATAATCATTTTCTTTTATGTTTCATTATTTGGTAGAGTAGTAGTGATGTTGTAGTCTCTTGTCTATAGACCGGTATTATCTTAAGATTTCTATATGTGTTTTCTAATATTTCTGACAATAGGATAGTTTTTTTTTTGGCTTCTTGTGATTAATTTGCTGGCTTATATGTATTTCATAGCCATTCCTTTAAATTCGTCCCATGTAATTTTAGTTCTATCTAGACAATTTTGAGCTATGTATGATTTCATCATTGCACATAGTGTTACTATGATGTGTTTGTTTTCATATGAAATGTTGGTGAGGAATACGTGTAAAATTGCAATTTAACATGACAGGTGAGATTTAGTGTATCATTTTTTTCTATCTTGGTTCTTAATGAGCACCATAATTTATAAACATTCTTACAGCTCCAGAAAATACGAAGGATATTAGCTGTGGGGCAAAAAGGAGAAAGAGAAGGATTGATTTTACTTAGAAAGAGTGGTGTGTGGTAGGCATTATTGTTACTCATAATCTGGGTATAAATTAATTGTTTGAGGGGAGTTAATTTCAAGAGAAGTTCAACTGCAGCAGATTTTTGGTCCACAGTAATCTTATTATGTTTTCCTTCCCAATATTTTGAGTATGAGAGTGCATCTTGGTATTTAATCCTTGTTACTAATCTATATGTGTTTGATAGCATTTTGGATCTTGAAAGCAATGCATTAATAATTTGTCGGTCTAACTGCATATCTTGGTTACCTGTTTTGACATTTGTAGTAACTGTCTTGATCAGGTATAGTATTTGGTTGATAATAGTGATATAACTTTTGTTTACTTTTAATCTTTGCCTTATAGATTCATAGGTTCATAGAGTGGTACTAGGCTATTGGCCCTAGGGCCTATATAAGCCTAGCCATAACGATTCCCTGGCTATTTCTTCCCACAGTATTTACTTCCCTGGACCCCTGTCTAGCAGGGTGACTGACATGATCCCCGGGGTGAATTTCTTATCTCCCATCCAATCATCAAGGTATCTTTTGAAGAGGGCCAAAGAGGCGCTCTGCTTGACATGTATTGGCAGTCTATTCCAGTGTCTGGGGAGTCTCTGGGTCAGGAACCTATCTCTCCAGCATGCTTTGTCCATTGTGATGACAAGGTTTAGATCCCTGCAGTATGTGTCTCTGAGGGACTTGGATTTCTTTAAGTGTAGCATGTCCAACAGCTCTGGGTTTGACATGGCCTTGTATGTTAAACAGAGATTGCCTCTGAGTAGACGATATGCGACAGAGTATAGGTGGACTTTTTCTAGACGGTCAGCACAGAGCATCTGCTTTAGGCCTGTGATTCTTTTGTGAGGTATTTCTGCGGCCTTTCCAGTTGTTGCAGATGTCTTGAGAGGTACATACCAAATGGGGCTTTGTATTCTATGATGGGTCTAATGAGGGATGAGTACAGTGGACAATGACCTCCTTTTTTCTGGATGAAAAGCCCTTAGTGATGAGGTGAGTCACATAGAAGTATTCCCTGACTGTTGTGGCTATGTGGTTATCAAAGGTGAGACCACTGTCCACTTGTGTCCCTAAGTCTATTATCACACTTTCAGTGTTTAGTGTACTGTCACCTATGTGGTAATTCATGGGTACATGTTTTTTTCCCAAAGGGGATAACTGTACATTTCTTGGCACTGAGCTTGAGCCCGTGGCTCTGGCACCAAGCATCTTATTTATTTATTTTATTTATTTATTTTACATTTATTAACCGGGTTAGTCTGGATGAGCTTTTGGCTCATTTTCAGCAGAGACCTGTGGAGAAAAGCTCCTCAGGACTAGAAAACAATTTATTAAATTTTAGTAACATAGTATTAACCATCAGCTATAGGATCTTACAAGCAGAGACCTGGAGAGAAAAAAAAAGCTCCTCAGGCAATTCAATTATACAGAGTATTAACAACTGGCAGACAAGTATGTGAGTTGTTACAAACAAGGTTTTAAACAATTAGCAGAAGAAAATGTGACTAATTACAATATTATTTAAGCTGCGTAGAGCAAAATGAGTTAATAGTTAGGCAGATGCTTATTTAATGTGGGTAGGATCTAGTTGTATTGGAGTTTGGAAACAAGGAAGGAAAGAAAGAATGGCTAGTAGGAGATGTAGGGGAGGTAGAGTATAGGAGACAGATTAGACAGGTAGGTTGTTCTGAGACTGTAAGAATTAACAGTGGTTGGGGATAGAGGAAGGGAAGAGGCAAAAGAGGCAGGGGAATAGTGTTAGAGATACATTATGAGTGTGGTGGTGAAATAGGTGAAATGATGGTGGTTTCAGGGTGGTTGGGTACAGTGGCAAGGCCACATTGTGTTTAGGTATTTCCTTGTGGCTAATTTGAAACTTTTGCTATGCTGGAGGGAATTTATTTTCAAGGGGAGTTGGTTCCAGGATGTAACTGGGTTATAGTTATAGACAAGGCAGCCTATTTTGGTTTTGGGTTTGTAGATGTCTAATAATTCTTAGGGCAGCCATGGTTGTGCAGTGGTTAGCATTGTTGCCTCACAGCAAGAGGTTCTCTGGTTCGATCCTCAGCTGAGGTGCCTTCTGTGCGGAGTCTGCATGTCCTCCCTGTGGTCACATGGGTTTCCTCCGGGTGCTCCGGTTTCCTCGCACATCCCAAAGACATGCTGCAGGTGAATTGGACACTCTAAATTGGCCGTAGGTGCGAGTGTGTGTGTGTGCCTTCTGTGGAAGGTTGGATGCCGGGCTGGCAACTCGACACTGTAAAACTCCACTGCCAATCATGAGCGGACAGGTGATCCTCTGTGGCGACCCCTAACCAGGAAAAGCCAAAAGAAGAAGAAGATGTCTAATAATTCTTGATTTGAGCTGCATAGCATCCTAGCAGGAGAATATTTGGATATTATAGTGGAGGGGCTGGGGCAGAAAGAGGGTAGATAGAGGATAGAGTGCATGATTTATAGTTGGTATAGTTGGAGCAGCTGAGGGAATTCTAGCCAGTCTAGTTGCTGTAGTGCTAAGCAGTGGTATTACTTGTAGGTTTGGTTAGCTGCAAATCTGGCGATCTTATTATAGGTAGTTTCAAGCTTGGAAATAAGTGTAGAATTTAGGTTTGTGAATCTGTGGCAGCTTTACAGGAGTGTTGGGAGTAATAAAGCCTGGGAGAGAGTTATTTGGGCAGTTTTAGTTAAGTATTTCTTGATACAGAAAAGGTGTCCACGTTTCTGATGAGTTCTTTTTACCGAGTTAGTAATATGGAGATCAAACATAAGCTGATCATCTATTGCAACACCAACAATTTAGTACTAGATTCAGCTGAGATGATAGTGTTGTTGCAAGATAAGATGGTAAATGTTCTTTTGAGTGTGGTGATGTTTTTAGGGAGGAAGAGTAGGTGCTTAGTTTTTTTTTTTGGATTAAGTATTAGTTTGTTATCATTAAGCCAAGTCTCAATGTTGTGGAAGAATGCCTGGGTAGTTGAGTGGAGGTCAATTGGGTTGTCAGCAATGGTTATGTCAGTTGAGTCATCAACATATTGCACAAGAGATGACTGGGGACAAGAGGAGTAGTGCAAGTTGGTGAAAATATTAAAGAGTAGTGGTCCAAGTAGGGACCCTTGGGGGACTCCCATTTGTACAGTGAGCGGGGAGGATAGTGCAGAGAGCCAATTAACTCATTGCTGGTGAGAAGAGAGATAGCTAGAGAACAAGGAGGTAGTTTCTCTAAGACCCTTTTGTAGAATATCCACATCATTTGGGGATTCAATAATGACTCCCAGTTTGCAGTCATCTGTGAACTTTGTTAGCCAGAGTCCCTTAGTGTTGGCCTGTACTTCAGAGAAGTACATGCCAAACAAGAGCGGTCACAGGACTGAACCCTGAGGTACTCCACTTGTCGCTTGTCTGGAGTTGGATTTGGAGTCGGCTACTTTTACAGTGTGGGTTCTGTCAGTAAGCCAGTTGGCAACCCATCAAGTGATGTAGGGATTAATTTTATTTTATTTTATTTTACATTTTTATTTATTTTACATTTGTTGACCGGGCTAGTCTAGCTGGATATATGTCCATTTTCAGTAGAGGCCCGGGGAGATCAGCTCCAAACAGTTAAAATAAATTCACATCAAAGAAATACATGTTTAAAATGCAGATACATTTACAGTAAAAGAGAAAAAAGATAAAGATAATATCTGTTAACATATTATTAAAGTATATACTTGCAGTACATTTGACATTGAATAGTAGAAGTACAGTTTCAAGTAGACATTCAAATAGAATAATAGCATAATGTACATATAATACATCTAGTAGTAAAGTTTTTTTTTTTTTTTTTTGAGGTAATTAATACTATGATGGAGAAATAGATCATTAGATGTTAGGATGAGGTATATGGAGGGTTCTAAAGGTAAAGGTTGAGTCATGTATCAGGAGTTAGATAGTCAGTCAGGATTAGTACAGGGGCACAACCACTTTGTTTTGAGGAAGAGCTTAAGTTTCTTTTTAAATAGAGTGGTGGAGGGAATTGTAGATAGTTCGGAGGGAAGTAGGTTCCAGTGTTTTCCAACAGTATTGGAGAAGAGGGAATCTCCAGCCTTGTTATTTGCTTTTTCAATATTTACAAGATGTTTGTGTGCAGATCTTAGAGACTTCAGGTTATGGTAAGGGTAAATTAGAGTAGCTAGAATAGGTGTTTTGGCAGGTTGATACAGTATTTTATGGGTGATGGTTAATTGATTAATTTTCATTTGCTGCTGAAATTCAAGCCAGCCTAGTTGCTTTAAATTAATACAGAGGTGGGTTCTGAAAGGGTTACCTGTAGCAAACCTGGCTATGCTATTGTAGGCTTTTTCTAATTTCATAAGATTATGTTTTGACAGGTTAGTAAATATGGGTGAGGCATAGAGAAGGGAAGAGATTAGGTGGGAGTGGGCAATGGTTATTCTAGTTGCTGGAGGGAGGTAGGGTTTGATTCTGTAAAGAGAGCCTATTTTTTATTAATAGTTTTCAAGGTGTTGCTGATATGGGTGTCGAAGCTAAGATTGTTGTTGATGGTGATGCCTAGCAGTTTGGTAGTAAGATCTTGGGATATAGGTGTGCCATTTTTAGATAAAATTGTAAAGTATATTTGGGGGGATTTATTGGTAGGTGTGAATAGGAGGAGTTTAGTTTTTTTTTGGTTAAGTAGGTAACATCGTTGTGTAAACCACTGTTCAACAGAGTTAAATATGTGTTGTGTCAGAGAGTGAAGTTCTGATACAGTTGTGGCTGAGCAAATAAGTGTGGAATCGCTCATGCATTGTATGCATGTAGCTAGGGGAACTGCTTGGTGGAGGTCATTTATGAATAAAGAAAACAGGAGAGGCCCCAGTATGGACCCTTGAGGGACACCGATGTTAACTGGTAGATGGGTAGATAGAGTGGAGTTCCAGAGTACAGCTTGATGTCTGTTAGTTAAGTAGGACTTGAACCATTTAATAGGTAGAATGTCAAGTGAGAGAGATTGAAGAATTTGTATGAGTATTTGGTGGTTGACCATGTCAAAAGCCTTGGAAAGGTCTAAGAAAAGTGCAGAGGAAAGGGTGTTAAGGTTACATTTGTTGTTGATGGTGTTTGTAAAGGAAAGGAGGGCAGTGGTGGTACTGTGGTAAGGTCTGAAACCATGTTGGGTATTAGAAAGCAAGTTATTTTGGAGAAGGTGGTCAAGCAGTTGCTTGTGGATACACCTTTCCATGATCTTAGATAAGGGGGAAAGTAGGGCTATGGGGCGATAGTTGGAGAGTTCAGTAGAATTTCCTCCCTTATGAAGGGGAATAATATGAGAGACTTTCCAAAGTTTAGGGATGTATCCCTCAGTGATGGTTCTATTGATTAGTATAGAGATAGGGTAGGCAATGGATTTGGCTGCTTGTTGTAAGTATTCTGCGGGTAGTAAGTCAGCAGAGGGAGTACATGGTTTGAGTTTTTGGATGAGGGAGAGAATATAAGCTGTTGGGACAGGTTGGAAAAGAAATGGGGGTGGTGGGTTTGAGTTAGAATTAGATATAGATGCGTTTTGATTAGAGAGGTGACTGGCAAGAGTTTGAATTGTTTCAGTGAAAAAGGAGTTAAAGTCATTAGCAATTTGCTTGGGGTTCTCTTTGTCTGTACCTTGTGGGTTGGGTGTGATAGATTGACCGGGCTGAAGTAACTGATTAATGTTTGCCCAGAACTTTTGTGGGTTTTTCTGGTGAGTTTTCTGAGATTGTAGGTAATAGTTTTTTTTGTCATTCAATATTGCTTTTTTAGTCTCATTTCTCAATTGTTTGAAGTGTTGGTGATCAGCAGGGTTTTTAGTTAAGCGAGATTTGTTCCAGATTTTATTTCTGAGATGAATTTTTTGCTTAGTTTCTTTAGAGAGCCAAGGAGCAGATTTAGTTCTTATTCTAATAGACCGAGTGGGGGCATGGTGGTTGAGTATGTCTAGAAACTTAGTATTAAAGTAATCTACAGCTTCATCAAGAGAAAGGTGTTTTAAGGGTGACCAATTGCATGCTTTCAGTTCACTTTGAAATAGATCCAAGTTGAAGTTTTTCTTGGTTCTAATTGTTCTAGTAATGGTTTGAGTGGGTGGATTTGCTTTGAGCCTGATAATATAGGTTAGTAAGTGATCACTTACATTGTCAGGGAGGGTTCCTGTTTCATAAGTGTGGGGTTGATTATTGACGAGTATACAATTTAAGGTGCTTTCTTTTTTATTAGATTTGTTAATTCTAGTGGGGGAGGTAATAGTTTGTGAAAACCCATAGAGATTAATATGGGTAGTAGGGTGTTTGTTGCTGCAGGATTACCAATCAATGTTAAAATCACCCAGGATAATGGTTTCTTGGGGTAAGTTTAGAGATAGCCAACAGAGGATGTTTTCAATGGTAGAAATGTTATTTCCTGGAGGGACATAGATGCAGATAATATAGATAGATTTGACTGAGTTTAGCTGAAGTTTGGTAATCAGAATCTCAGCATTAGAGTCCTGAGGTGGTTTCTGGTGGAAAGTGGTTATTTGAAAGACAGATTTGAATAAGACAGCTACTCCACAGCCTTTTTTAGATATCCGGTCAAAACGTAAGATATTGTAGCCAGGCGGGATGACTTTGTTGTCTTTGGTTGAAGGTTTTAGCCAGGTTTCTGTTAGACAGATAATATCAAAGGAACAGAGTTCCAAGAGAGCATGTAGTTGTGTTATTTTGTTGTTAATGCTGCGTATGTTGAGGTGAGCTATTAGGAGTGAGTTGGCTGCTTTTTTAAGTAGGAGATTAGCAGTGGGGTTTGGTTTGAAGGGTAGAGTGGTAGAGGAGGTGTTTGGACCTGGGTTTGGGTGAATATCTCCATCCTTTAGGGAGAGGAGTAGTGTTAGATTTCTAGTGTTAGTGTATTTACTTTGCATAGGTGGATGCCTTCTAGGATTGGGGAAGTCATATTGAATGTGGGTTGTCCTATGGTATTTGGGTAAAAGATAGCTAGGTGTGGAAGTAATGTTGATGTGGTGAGCATGAGAAGCAATAATTGAAGTGGTAGATTGTTGAGTAGAGAAGGGAAAGTGTGACAGTAGTGGATGTTCATAGGAGGTTATCAGGTGTGCTAGTATTAAAGGTGGGAGAAGTGAGAGCATAAGTAAGTTATGTTGGAGGACTAATGTTGGGAGTTTGTACATTGTAAGGGTGAATATAAAGTTGTAGTAGAAAGTACAAAGGTAAATGGGTGTGGTAATGTAAGACAAATGGTGTGGTGGGTGAGAAAGTGAGTGGTAGAAGAAAAAGGAGGGAAAAGAGAGGATTGGTTAAGGTAGTCTTGTTGTGATAGGTGAAAAAGGTGAAGAGGTGTGGTTAGGTAGGTATAAGTGTAGGACCCCTGGGGGTGGGTGGGAATTGGGGGTAGGGGAGCGGAGTGAGCCCGTAGGGCGAACGGAGCGGGTACAGACAAAAGGAAGAGAAGTTAGAGAGAAAACTATCAGTAATGCAGGTAGCTACAAATTAGAAGGTAGGACATGAGTGGTAAGGCTGAGATAGTGGAGAAGTCTGAGGAAAATGAGAGCCAGAGGGTAAATGCTGGAAAAGACACAAGATGAGTATGAAGAGGATTAGGCCAAGAGCCTAATAAGTTAGTGGGTTTAAAAAGGTAGAACAGGGAGAGAGGGAGTGATAGATGGATGGGAGAAGGGTGCCACCTAGTGGGCAGTTCTGGTGTTGTATGTAAGTGTGTAAGGGAGCTAAGTAGTGTAAAACAGTGGAAGAAGAGATCTATATTAAGAGAGGGTTAGGGTAGGTGGAAGAGGTGTGTTGGCTGTTGGGTAGATATAGAGTAAAGTTAAAGGCAGCTGGCTGCTCAGGCTCACAGCGGACTTTGGAGCCCTGAGACAAGTAGTAGATGGGGGTCTGTTTTACAAGGTAGGCAGTGCATAACATACTTTTTTCCTTTCTTGATAGAGGGTGCAGAGAAATAGGAGGCTGGTGGATGAGGCCACTGGAATTGGATAGGGTTCTTAAATCCCAAATAGGCAGTAGTAATATCAGGAGCAGGTAAATGTTGAGCTGGGTACTTTGGGGAGAAAGGGAGATAAATGTAGAGGAGAAAACAAAGTTAGCATTCAGCATTTATATAGGCAGTATAAACAAGCAGTAACACATCTAACATTACAAATAGAGACAGTTTAATGTGAGGTAAAGGCATACATCTAGGCAGTCAAAAGCATACATTTAGGCAGTCAAAGCAGGTCTCTAAACACTTTAAGGCAACAGTATTCAGAAGGTACAGTGGAACAAAAATAACAATGCAATGGAACAAAAAATGCAATGAGTAAGGTCAACATTAGAGGGATACAGGCAAGATAGGGTACATGATAATCAGCTAATAGCCCGTAGGTGCAGGTTAAGCAATTTAATGTAGGAGTACCTACTCCCTAGGGAAGTATGTCAGGAATGCAGTACACAAGAATTCCTAAAAAGAGTTTGAGGACAGCACACACTGTAAGCTGTTTAAATAGAGCAGTTTTCAGTATATCAGGTCCAAAAGGCGCTCACCAGATACAGTGAGAGGCAAGTAAATACATCTTTTAAATACATTACGCAGGTAAAAAGTGAATATGACTTTGTGATATGATCAAAATATTGTGGAAATAAGAGATTGGGTGCGTTCAAGCAGGAGTGGTAAAGCAACTGGTACAGGCTTTATACCGGGAAAAAAAGCAGCACAGTACACTTTTGCTTAGCTTTTCCTAGATGCACATTTACTTCTAGTCATATCTGGCTGTGAGCATATAGTAGGGTTTCCCGAGCCATTCAAATAGCTGCGCATTAGTGGCGCAATTGTAAATAGCCGTTTCGGCTTAAAAGCACTACGCACTTTGATACTAACAAATACACATTGTTAAATATCAAGCGCTTTTAGGAAACGTATTTGCCTGCATGGCTGAAAATACAGTAAAACCCAGCTGACTGTTTGTACTTGCTCCACGTGGGTGGCGTAATTGCAAATAGACGTTTTGCCTGTAAAAGCGTTAAGCGTTTTAACTTGGACAAACAACAGTCAAGAAATAGCAGGAAACAGTATATGTTTGCAAAGCTATAATTAGAGTAGAGCGAAGGACTAAATCCACGCACTCATTCCATGAGGATGGTGCAGTTACAGTAGCCTATAAACACACTACCAGAGAGGAGTTAGTCTATCCACAGAGTTAATGGTCTAAAAAGCAGGAACAAATGTTCACATGCTAAAGTCCAGAGAGGGACTGCTCATATTACTACTCGGCTAGCAGGTTTTCCGCTCCGTTTTTGATTAGTAAGTTGGCCAAATTTAAACAAAAAAGGCTAGGTGAGCGGAAAAAAGTGCTACAGCCTTAAGCAAGTACACCATGATAACACAAACAGAATAGTAGATAAAGGGTTAGGAAACAGCATAGACTTAAGCTTTCACGTGGGTCGCCTAGGTGAAAACTAAATACTGGCATAACAGAAACGAAACAACCAGATACATAAGATTAAGTAAGTGTCAGGGTAAGAGAACAACAGTTTTAAACCTCATAACCTATGCAATCATATAACAAAGTGACAGTAAGGATGTAATCAAGATATGCAGTTACAATATCAGAGCGACTGAAATGCACCTTAAAACACTAAGCACAGTGACAGAAACAGAGCGTTTTATGCAAAGCAGAAAAACATTCAGACCACAGTATTCATTTTAAACTAATCGACAACCATTTAAAACACACTACATAACACTGTAGTTAGCCACATATTAAGACCACTAGTACCACTTACCAGGGGCAAAGACGTCAGGGCAGAGTGGACAGCAGCCAAGGACCTTCGAAGGGAAACTAAAAAAGAGATGGCGTCTCACAGGGGAAGGGGTATAACAGGGGAAGGGGTATAAATAACTTCCCAGGAGACTTGAGGCAGCAGGAAAAGGGAAAAAAGGTGTGCAATAGATACAGCTGGGCAGAGCAAGTAATTAAGCCACTACTGTAGAGGTTAACTGGCTATACAAACAACCGCAGGTACAGAGGAGAAGCAAGGTAGGAGGAGTAGGTCAGGAAATGGAGTAAAAGGCAGTTACAAGATGAGAGTTCTGTAGATAGAGACAAAAGGAAGAGAAGTTAGAGAGAAAACTATCAGTAATGCAGGTAGCTACAAATTAGAAGGTAGGACATGAGTGGTAAGGCTGAGATAGTGGAGGAGTCTGAGGAAAATGAGAGCCAGAGGGTAAATGCTGGAAAAGACACAAGGTGAGTATGAAGAGGATTAGGCCAAAAGCCTAATAAGTTAGTGGGTTTAAAAAGGTAGAACAGGGAGAGAAGGAGTGATAGATGGATGGGAGAAGGGTGCCACCTATTGGGCAGTTCTGGTGTTGTATGTAAGTGTGTAAGGGAGCTAAGTAGTGTAGAACAGTGGAAGAAGAGATCTATATTAAGAGAGGGTTAGGGTAGGTGGAAGAGGTGTGTTGGCTGTTGGGTAGATATAGAGTAAAGTTAAAGGCAGCTGGCTGCTCAGGCTCACAGCGGACTTTGGAGCCCTGAGACAAGTAGTAGATAGGGGTCTGTTTTACAAGGTAGACTTAGTGCATAACATACCTTTTTCCTTTCTTGATAGAGGGTGCAAAGAAATAGGAGGCTGGTGGATGAGGCCACTGGAATTGGATAGGGTTCTTAAATCCCAAACAGGCAGTAGTAATATCAGGAGCAGGTAAATGTTGAGCTGGGTATTTTTTCCTTTCTTGATAGAGGGTGCAGATAAATAAGAGGCTGGTGGATGAGGCCACTGGAATTGGACAGGGTTCTTAAATCCCAAATAGGCAGTAGTAATATCAGGAGCAGGTAAATGTTGAGCTGGGTACAGGGGTAAAGACACCAGGGCAGAGCGGACAGCAGCCAGGGACCTTCGAAGGGAAACTAAAAAAAGATAATGCCCATCTTAGTAAGTTTATCTATGATTCCAGAGTGGGGCATGATGTTGAAGGCATTGGAAAGGTCCAGATTAGCTGTGTGGACCACCTTACCCTTGTCCACGGCTCTGCAGACTGATTTGAAGAAGTCAGTCAGATTCAGGAGACAAGATCGGCCCTTCATGAACCAAAACTGCATGGGGTCCAGTGTTTGAAGGTCACCAATGTCTTTGTTTATAAGTTTCATGATAATATGTTCCATGGCCTTGCAGATCAGGCTGGTCAGACTGTTGGGACAGTAGTTCCCGGGATCCAAATTCGATCCCCCTTGTGGAGTGGGATAACTGTAGCTGTACGCCACTCAGTGGGCATGAAGCCTGAGGTGAGGCTATGATTAAACATGACACTTAGGTGAGGTGCCAGTTCATTTTCTAGTTCATGTAGTACACAGCCTGGGATGTCGTCTGGTCCCATGGATGCTGTATTCTTAGCATTGGAGAGTGTGTTTTTTGCCTGTGTGGCCATTATTACCAGAATTTGGAAATCTTTCGGTAGTGAGATGGGCCCTTTAGGGGGTGAAGTTTGCACTGAATCGATCTGCCAAGATATTGGCACTATCCCTGGGATCAGTATATTTAATGCCATTCTGTTATAGCTCAGAGCAGATCTGAGCATTGCCATTTAGATTCTTGACATAGCTATAGAATGCCTTGTGGTTGTCTTTGAAATCTCTGGCAATTTTATTTTCGTAACTAGCTTTGGAGGATTTTATGAGGGATCTGAGCTTCTTACTGAGGCTGGTAAGGGAGTTTGTTGCATCCTGGGATTTTCCTCTTCTCTGCAACAATTTCTTCCTTTTGTTGTTACATTTGTTTATGGCAAGGGGCCACCAGATTGGCTTCCTTTTATTGGAGGAGAGCATCTTGGTTCTACTGGGGATGGCAAGATTCATGCACAAATGGATATGCTCGTACAGTGCCTTAGTGTAGGATTCAGCAGTCAAACTTTCAGTTCCCTTCTGCATGGGTGTCATGAAGTTTGTCAATTATGACTTGTGTAGCAGGAATCTGGCTTTGTATAAGTTTTTTTTACGGAGGTTTCCTTACTGGGGGGTGGGATGTGGATGTCAAGGGTGATTAGCTTATGGTCTGACCTGACCAATGAGGGGGTGACCATAGGTGTGGAGCACTGATTTCCCATGCTGGTAATGACCAGGTCTAGGAGCCCCTGGTGGGACTAAGGATTAGTTGATCCAGGTGTTGGAATTTATGAATTCCAAGAACCTTTGGGAAAAGGTGTTGGTACATGAGTAGTTTTCCCAGTTAATGGCAGGGTAGTTGAAATCACCCAGTATTAGGGTGTTTGGTTGTATCTTAATATTTTCCAGTATGTTTAGAAAGGTGTAATGAGAATCTTGGTGCATGGTGGGGGATCTGTAGCAAGCTACAATTTGGATTGCAGTCTTGTTAGTTGTACCTCAAGAATTTCAGGTGCATTGTGTTGGGCAACTAGCCTGGTGTTGTGAATATCCTTGATGAATATGGGCACTCATCCACCATTAGTGTTTCGGTCCTAGTTTGGTGGCCAAAATGTGTGGTAGGAGTTGTAGCCTAGTATTGCAGGGGTGCATTCTGGAGCCTTGAACCAGGTCTCAGTTACTGCACAGATACCGACGTTCTCCATTTTTAGGAGTGCCTCGAGAGAGTGCATTTTGAGGTTTAGACTTCAAGCATTGAGTAGCATTACCTTCAAATTTTGCATGCTTGCACCTGTTACGGTGGTGGTTTTGTCGTTTGTACTTTGCCCAAAAAAGGCACTATAGGGGTGGCAAGAGCCTTAACCAGTAACCTGAAACCCAGGGGAGACAGGTGCAGACCATCTCTGGCAAAGCATCGTGGTCTGTCGATCATGTCGTCCCAGGCAGACAGATACTGGATCCCCTTTGAATGACACCAGAAGCTTAGCCAATTGTTGAAGTCAGTCATTTTGTCCTTATACTGTGGTATCATTCTGGGTGAAGGCAGGATGCTACTCAGGGCTAAGGTCATACCTGCCTGGGCCACATGACCTGAGAGCTTTTCCATGTTTCTTTTCATGTAGTCCAGGGAGGTACATCTCAAGTCATTCACTCCAACATGGACAATGGCAGAGTCATATTTGTACTTGTTGTGGAGTGACTTGAATGCATGCGTTATGTGATGGATCCTGGCACCTGACAGGCAGCTGACTGTAATTTTCTCCTTGTTCAGCCTGGTGAGTAGGACATCAGTGTGCCTTACTATAGTGATACCTATGACTAAAGTTTTGGATACATTGTCTTGCCTTAGGGGCTGTTGTTGGGTGGCACACTGGTGTTGTGAGCTATGTGACACTTTGGTTGTGATTGGCATTTGTTTGCATTTCAGCTTCGGAAGTTCTTGTTGCTTGGGCAAGTTAATGTTAAGGGCTTCCACATATGTGGGTTTAGTGTTGCTATGTGTGGGTGTTGGTGGTGTGGGTTTAGAAGGGCTATGTGTTGCTTGAGGTGTAGTGTGGGTGTTAACCTTCTCCTCTTGTCTGTCTAGCACAATCTTGGGTGGAGAGAGCTTTGCTTCCAGTTTGGCTATGTAAGTGCATCTCTTGCAGGTTGTAGTGTTGGGTGGTAGGAGGAGAGAGTTGTTTGTGTACATGAGGCAATTGCTGCAATCCCCCAGTATGGCCAGATTCACCAGGTGGACAGGAGAAACCACCGGAAGCTGACCCTTGGGCATGCCTGGTTTGGTGCTTTTTTTGGTAAAGTACAAGAGCTGTTTTCCCTTACCTCAGCAAGGTACTTTGCAGTTATAGGCTGTTTAGTGCCTACAATTAATTTCTCTTTATTAACAAGGATAGTTGAGTGCTTGTATCAGTTTAAGACTTCCTAGTGCTTTCCAGCAGGTTTTAAAGCAAGTGCTAGTCACAGGGATGCTTAAAGGTAAGATGAAAAAAATGGTTTATCCTAAACACTGCAGTGTGCACTAGAGGAGTTAGATGTGAAAGTAGGTAACTTAAGTTTTACCTGTCTAAAAAGATAGGTTTTAGTGGAGAGGCACTATTTTAAGAACAGCAAGATAGATTGAAAGGGGGTGGTCACTTTTTTTTATTCTGGTACTATGAAATACAGTAGGATGGCCAATAAATGTAAATAGTTGAAGGGGAATGATTTCACAAAATGATAATTTTGTGCTTACTCACACAAGCCAGTAAAAACTGAGAGGAAATGAGATATATGGTCAAATTAACATAAGAACACTACAATAACCAGGTGGGAGGGTTCTCCGTTGCTCTTTTTAAAGCTGTCTCGCTATGTTAAATCCATTTAACATAGCAAAACAGTTTGTAAAAAGCAACAGAGATTCCTGTTGCTTTTTTTTAAAGCTGTCTTGCTATGTTAAACCCATTTAACATAGTGAGACAGTTTTGAAAAAAACAATGGAGATCTTGCTTTCTCTGTTGCTTTTTCCCACAGCTCTGATGTACTGCATAGGCATACGCATACGCAGTACATCAGAACTGCCGCAGAATACCAGACAGCTGCGGAAGGGCAGCAAGGGGGGATTATACAATGCCATTATTTAAGAAAAGTAATTATTTTTTTCTTAAATAATGTCATTAGATATAATAACCACGCCTGGGTTTGGGTAATGCTGGATTTACCCATGGTTGGCTTTGTCTGGCCACTCAGGCTTCGCCCTCGTGACCAAACAGCACCAACCATGGGTAAATCCAGCATTACCCACACCCAGGCGTGGGTTATTGCTATAATATTTATCAATCTTTTAGTGTCTTCTGTGATGTTAGCCCATGTTTTAAGCAGATTATTTTTAGCCAAGATATTTGAGATTGTAGATGACTTTTATTTCATTTTTGGGGAAATAGAATTCCTTGTGTCCTAAAGTATTCAAAGGGAATATGATTGATTTGTTTGGGTTAATGGCATAATTAGATATTTTTGAAAATTTTTCAATGGAGTTTAAGATAT
Source organism: Protopterus annectens (assembly GCF_019279795.1). Lineage (NCBI taxonomy): Eukaryota > Metazoa > Chordata > Ceratodontiformes > Protopteridae > Protopterus > Protopterus annectens. Next base: position 1,484,715,586 of record NC_056737.1, read on the forward strand.
TGTTTAAATCAGTATTAGGGAATTTGAAGTAAATATTAAGGTCATCAGCGAAAGCCGTATACTTTATTGGGATTTTTGAAATAATCATAAAACGGTAATAAGTTCTTTGTGATATTTTAAGGAGGAGAGTGTTAATGTATATATTGAACAGGTATGGTGATAGTGGGCATCCTTGGCTTGTACCATTAATAATTTGAATAGGTTTTGAATGCTTTTTATTTATAGATAGTGTTGTCATACCATTGTTGTATAAGGCCCTCGCCATGTTTATGTATTCATCAGGAATGCTAAATGTTTTGAGTATCTTGAATAGAAAATCAAGGTTTACTCTGCCAAAAGCTTTAGATGCATCTACTGATAATGCATTGCTAGGACATTTATCATTTGCTTTTAAACTGATGATTGAATCAATGGTGAGTGTGTTGTCCCATACCTGTCTGTTATTCATAAAGCCTAGTTGTTCAGAAGATATAATGAAAGTTAGAACTTTTTTGATTCTGCTAGCTAAGACTGTTTAAAGAATTTTGCTATCAATATTTATGAGTGCTTTCAGTCTGTAGTTGTTTGGATTTAGTGCATTTGAGGTGAGTTTCAGCATGATCATAGTTTTTGAGTTGTTGATATACAGGTCCTTGATTCCATTCTTTATGTATTTGTATACTTTCAATAATATTGGAGATATTTGTTTCTTAAAAGTCTTATATAACTCCGCCACATACCCGTCTGGCCCTGGTGATTTACCTGGTTTCATCTTATTTGCAGCAGATATGATTTCCTCTACATTTATACGGGCTTGAAGATTATTTATTTGTGTTTTGTTTATTACTGGAAATTGCAATTCTTCAGTGAATTGATGGAATCCATTGTACTGGTCGTGCAGGCCATATAGTTTTTGATAAATGTCTTCAAAAGCCATTATAATCTCTTTGTCTGTATCTGGGGTTTTGTTATTGTAATTTAGTTGCTTTATTTTGGTAGCGGAAATTTTTATGTTTATGATTCTTGCCAATGTTCTTGAAGGGGATTGAGCCCATTCTGCACACTTATGGAGAAGTTTAATTTCAATGAAAGAGTAATGTTGTGTTTGAATTTTATGTAATTGTCCTTGTAGGGCAATCATTTGACTTTCAAGTTCTGGTGAGTGTTTCATTTGTAATTCTAACTCTATACTTTTTAATTTTGATTCTGTTGTTGTAACTTTTACCTTGTTTAATTTTTTACAGCGAGCGGCTTTTTGGATTAATATTTGCCTAATGATGGCTTTTGACGCTTCCCATTGAATATCATATGGTATATCTGTTACCTCTAGGTTATTTTTACCTTGGGTAAGAATGTCAATGATTTCCTGTGAGACTTCTTTTTCCTTTAATAAGTTAATATTTAAAGCCCAGTTTGCTGGTCTTTGGGATCTTTGTGTGGAGCTATCCATCTTTATTGTGATGTTTATTCTTGCATGGTCTGATATTGTTCTAGGTATGCTATTGTAGGCAACTTCTTTATTTAGTAGAGTTTCAGATATTAAAAATATGTCAAATCTGGACCAAGACTTGCAGTATGGTGAAAAATAAGTGAATTTGCTAGTTGATAGATTATTTCTATAGTTTTCAGAAGGGTCAGCTAGCTTGACATCTTCTATTATTTCAGCTATTAATGTAGTAAGTTGTACAGATTGCTTATTTTCTTTATTTGTTTTATCTAGTTCTGGATTAATTATCATATTCCAGTTACCTCCTATGATAGGAAAATTCTCTAGAATTTTGTATATCTCGTATAGGTTAATTGATGCAAACACGGGGCATATACATTTAAAACTAAGAAAGGTATTTTAAACATAGGCATTTCACAAGTAGAATAACACCATCTACCATTTGGGTCATGACTACTCTTCATTATAGTGCCATCAAAGGATTTTTTTTAACTATTGTAGCAACTCTCCTATAAGCTGTGCTGTCACCAGCAGCAACAATATGTTTCACCTATTTTTTTGTTTCTTTCTTCTATTGTTCTTTTAACATATGTGTTTCTTGAATGAAAGTTTTATCTGCCTTGGATTTGAAAATTAAATGCATTGCTAGATTCTTCTTTTTCTTATTTTGTATGCCCCTTACATTCCATGAATCTACAGAAGCCATCTAAGAGATTTATCAAAAGAATGATGATTTGTTGAGCTAATATATATATATATATATATATATATATATATATATATATATATATATATATATATATATATATAGGGACATACTTAACTTTAAAATTTTCTTAGAGTTTTTGGTGCAGGTCAATGATATTAATATGTGTGACATCACTCCTTTTCAGACCCCCCCCCCATGCTTACTCATGCTAACCCACTAAATGAAAAAGAGATAAATAGAGCATTTATAACTATATTACAAAAGGTTTTTGTCATTCTAAGTCCCAGCAAAATTACAGCAACACACATAACAGCTTGTCAAAAACCAATACATAAGCAGTAGCAAAAAATATGGTTATCACTGACCCTTTCTTTGCTTGAAAATGTTTTTCTTGAACATTTTGTAGAATGCTTTTAACTAAATTTAAAATAACCAACTTTGTAAGAAACCTTTAAATAGTGCATTTCAAAAAGCATACCATAATATTTCTATCTTACTCACAAAGTAAATAAACAGAAAAAACACAATTACATGAACATATTGAAAATGACTTGCTTATAGTATTTGTCAGTTTCTTTTGCATGCTCCTCATTTTGATGTATTTCAAACACAGTCCTTCTTTTAGTATACAACAGTTCTTGCTTGTTGGGTCAATATTTACAGTAAGGATCAGTGATAGTCCTGTTTATCCATTTGTTATATATGTATGAAGCTCATATAAAGCTAATAACCATAGTATTGATCAGACAGTACTAGCTATAGCCTCTCATAGTCTCTGCATTTCTAGATTGGTTACTTGTAGTTTGTAGATGCATACTTATTTAAGAAATATAATAATAAAAAAGCGCAAAACAAAACCGACTCAACTTCATAATTTATAAGGAATGATAAGGATTATTTATTTGTCACTACTACAGCATCTGCTACAGCAACCGACACAGGAGATTATTTATTTATCCAGTTTGTAATTATTTAAACATTATATTTTAAAAGTGTATATGGAATGCTGCACTTTCATTTTAAGCTGGATTTACCTTCCAATCGCCGTTTGTGTGAAATTCTTCAGATTTTCTATCTTTAGGGTACAGTTCCAAAGGTTTCGGATATGTAGAAGCCTTACTTTCATTTTCGTTGGCAAACATAGGTTTTCAGAGATGTTTTGGCCTTAGAGGGATGTCGTAGATGTTCCTTTGATCTCAGTTTGCTTACTTTTGAGGTCACAGGGGATTGTAGGAGTTCGTAGTTCTTTCGCAGCAGAGTGAAGATGCTCCTAGACCTGGATTTAGAACGTTTAAACTGGATGCAGGGGATTTAAGTACAAAGAATGTAATTTAAGTACTTTACCTTGTCACTTGGTTCATTTTAGCAGATATAGGTGTTTTAGAAGGTTAGGATCTTTGTATTAGATATATTTTTAGTGAAAAGCACAGTTCTTCATGTTAATTTATTTGGTAATTCTTTAAAGGCTTTAAGAAAAGTTATTTTAGCTTCTTCGTTGTTTTTTGCTGCATAATTTAAGCCATTGTATTGAAATTGAAGAGTTGCTGGATATTTCATTTGAAATCTTATATTTTTGCTTATTAGGTAAGTGCAGTAAGGTGATAGAACTTGTCTTAGTTGTTGATTTGTAGAGGCAGGTCCTGAACAAAAGTTATCTTGCACCCATTCCATATGATGTATTTTCTTTTTTCTTTCTTTTTTTTTTTTGCAGCTTAAATTATTGCTTGAGCATGTGCAACATTTAGAATACTTGCATATATTTGTCTAGGGGCATCTAGGGTTTGAGATTTCCTTAAATCTCTGTGTATTTTTTCTATAACAATTATTTGAGCTAGTTCTTTGTTTTCAAGAAAAAGATCAAACATTTCTTTTTCCATAGTAGTTAGCTGTGATTGTTCATACTTTTCTGGGATGCCTCTGATCAATACATTATTTCTTCTTGTTCTAGCTTCTAGATCAATCAGTTTTTGTTCTGTTCCTTTGACTGAGCTTTCAACAATGGTAGTAGCTTTCTGTATTTCTTCTATCTTTGTCTCATTGCTCAGTATTCTGGCTTCATTCTTATCTAGTCTGGTCATTATTTGATCTAAGTTGCTTCCAAATGCTGTGAGTTTTGAAGAAAAAGATTGTTTTTCTGTTTGCATAGGTATCAAGGCTGCTTTTAATTCATCCATGTTAAAGGATTGTTCATTTTTTGGTTTCAGATGATGCTTTAAAGCTTCAGCTTGTATCTTAGTCATTTTCTGTCTCTTCGTGCTAGTTTCTTTCTCAGGAGATGCAGTTCGAGATATTCTTGTCTTTGAAGTGTGTGTTTCCATTTGTTCCATTATTCGTTTGCTGCGCTTGTTTATTTTCATCCTAGATCTTTGGGTCTAGCTGTATTCAAACAATGTATATCTTCTTGGATTTCTAAAGCCATTTCCTTTTGTTGCGCCTTTCAAGGCAAGAGCCTTCCTGTTTCAGTCAAGGCTCATACTAGTACAGCGGTGGCGTCTTCTGGTGCTTTTTGCAAGGGTTTAGGTGCTAATTCTATTCTGGAAGCAGCTACCTGGTCTTCTGTGCATACCTCTACTAAACACTACAAGTTGGATGGTATCTCTAGAGCTAGGGCCAGTTTTGCTAGTGCCGTTCTCCATGGCTTCTTAGGGGACTCTTCTTCTCCTTCCCCCTCCCAAGTTTCCTCTTGAGCTTTGGCACTCTCACAAATGTTACAAATACTGCAGCAGTGAATGTAAGGACATAGTACAGTCATGTAAATCTTACCATAACAGTAGATGTCCTTGCCTTCACTGCTGCAGTAGTCACTCCATCCTTCCTTGCTACTTGTCCTTTCCTTCCTAGATGTACAGGTTTCATCTTGGGTTCCTTGGACTGGTGTTCCTACTAGGGCTATCAGTTCTGTTTATGGTAAGCTTGAACATCACCTTTATGCCACATGGTACACACGCTTGAGTGATATTCAGGCATACTATTAAATGCAATAGAAAGTCTTCGGTAGAATGACTGGATGACAGACTTCAATGGCAGGGAATCCTGAATGTTACGAATAATGCAGCAGTGAGGGAAAGGACATTTACCATTATGGTAAGATTTTACACAACTGTATTTTACTGCACTGTTACATAATTCATTTGTTTTACACACTCAATTAACAAAATAGACACAATAGTTGCATTTTTCACAGACACACACACACACACACACACACACACACACACACACACACACACACACACACACACACACACACACAGACACACACACACACACACACACACACACACACACACACATGTGACTCAAACATTTATTGAAGCTGCTAGCACCAGCCATAAGGCTTTTGCTAGAAAGGCCCTTCTTCCAAGAAATAACTATTTGCAGTTCAGGGACATGTGAGCCACAATGATGTAAGACCTCATTATCGGCTAATTTGCATGTCTCTGAATGACATTTACTACTGCCATGTGCAAATCAGTAATGAGTAGTAACATGCTGCTTCTGTGGGCAGCGGTATTCCCTCACAATCACTTTTTCACACTCACAAGTACATAAACCTGAACACACACACACGCACGCACACACACATGTGTGCACACACACACACACACACACACACACACACACACACACACACACACACACACACACACACACACACACACACACACACACCAGTCCCTGTACCTGTCCCTACTCTATTTGCCCTTCCATAGTTCGCCTCACCCCTTAATAGTTATAATGCCATTGTGGTAACCATCTTTTAGGCCCTGGTGGTTTAGTGTATCCCCTACCCTGTAATACCATTGCATCACTTTAAAGAGAAGCCTGGTGACTAATGCAACCCCAAATCCCAGTCCCCATGCTACCACTGAGGCCATTATGGCACTTCATCAGTAATGCCTGATGTCTAGTAGTCCCCCCCCACCACATCAGTGTTAGGAGGTTGAACACAGCCAAGACTGTGACATGATAGATGACCATGTAGATGCCTTCCTGATTACAATTTCAAGGAGAAAACACATGGCTAATATGCATATCCATCTCTCCCTAGAATGCCTCATTGGTGCTCAGTATGGTCGTGGGGCGGGGCCAGCCTTTCATGGTGCTGTGTATCTTCATGTCAGAGTATTATGCTGCACCATGTAAGGGCAATTGCACAATCAGGAAAAGGTACTGTGACATTTACGAAAAGTGTATGTCACAGTAATTTAATGAATCACCCCCCCAGGTATTTACTCAAGAAATGGTTTGCATTTATATCCACTGCAATGCCTCTTCAATATCATGGATTATATCAGCCTTTATGAAATAAACAGACACATTTATGAGAATTTCTAAAAAAGTGTCAAAATTAGATTTTTTAGTATTTTAACTACTTAAAATAATTTTTGTCATACACTTTATTAAAGCTTGCTTTGTGCTGTGTTTGCATTACAAATAACCTCTTGAAGGTAAGGTCCTTATGGGGTTACAGTATTTGCATTACTATGGTAGTACATAGACATGCTAATTATGCTTTGAAAAATTGCAGTTATACAATACTTTGTTATGTGACACAGACATAACAGCATTCAGTGGTGCTTAGCGAAAATTGGTTATGCTCATTTAAAGATGACACGATCAGGACTCATTCTACAGCACACACAGTGGCCATCACAAAATGGACTTAGAAGTGCTTTAACATCTCTAAAATCTGTAAGCCAGTCTGTGTTACCACACAAACAAAGTGTAACAAAGTAAAGTTGAGTGGATCAAAACAGTTGCCCAATTTCTATACATGCTTTGCCTTTATAAAGAATATCATTTAAATATGTACCACTATAATTTCAAGTAATTTAATAATTTATCAAACTTAGTGTAATACTTCATTTCAAGTAAGATGTTTATTAAAATAGTTTATTAATATTCTCTCCTGGAAAAATTAGATTATCACACAGCCTTACCTGTCAACTGTCCAGATTTTTGCAGAATGTCCAGATTTTTGTCTCATATTCTGTGTCTGTTCCTCATAACATTTTGGTTTTCTTGCAAATCACTAGCAAATCATTAAGAATTAAAGTCAGAAAATAATCACAGACATTTACATTTCAGACTTCATACTCTTCTTAAAAGTCAAGTTAATGCAAAATCTGTTATTTTTATCAACTTTCTAAGTTTGTAAAATTAAATATTTAAAAATTGTCCCTAGTTGTGGGGCTTTTGCCCCCATTATACATGGCTTTCTCCAGATTTCTTGCAATTAGATGTTGATGGGTATGACAGCTAGTTAATCTTTGCTTGAATTTATAATGATATCCTGTAGAATGGGTTTGCATAGGTTTGGAAATTAATTTATTACCAAAGGAACAACTTTCTGTAAGGAAGTGTAGAACTTGAGAAAGTTTTTAGTGGCTGTGACCATTTAAATTAGCTTAGAAAGGCGGAAAGCAAGATTTTTTTTTGAAAAGATAAGGCAAAAACAGTAAAAAGTACACTTCAAACAACTTTAAACAACTACAAGCGATCAGAAAAGGCTATCACACTTTAGTGTGTAGCCTACAGCAGTTAAACAATTTGTTTAAACAAACAAAATTTTAAAACTGCAGGCAGTCAAATAAGTACAATATGTGAAAAAAACAAACTTTTAAATCACAATAAATGCTGGAAAAATCAGCGTTTAGGTGGAAAACAGTTAAGTACAGCAAGAAAATACAGAAAACTGATACTCAATCACTCCAAAGTCTCTCTTTTAGGCTAGAAGGCTTGTATCAGTTTAAGGCTTTCTAGTGCTTTCCAGTAGGTTAGTTACAGGAAAGATGGGAAACAAGTGCAGATGTGGTCGTTTAAACCAGAAAGTTAAAAAAGTTGAACAACTTCCCGAATGATCAATAAACTACAATTCTTGGGCCAAGAACCATTCCTCTTGTGGTAGACAGGCTACCTAGTACTTACCACTCCCACTGATAAGCTAGAAGGCTGCACTCCAACACAAAGGCTTGGGGGGGCTCAGAAGCTTACAAACAGTCCTGGATACAGCAACTCTGTATCTGGACTAGGCTAGTAACAGGAAAGGTGGGAAACAGCGCAAGTGCAGCTTTTAAACCAGAAAGTTGAAAAAGATGGGAAAAAACTGCGCAAACGGCCAGTGGCTACAATTTCTGGGCCAGGAACCACTCCTCTTGTGGTAGATAGGCTACCTAATGCTTACCACTCCCACTGATAAGCTAGAAGGCTTTCCTCCAACACAGAAAGGCTTGGGGGGGAGGCTCAGAAGCGTAAAAAGAATCCTGGATGCAGCAAATCTGTACCTGGACTACACTAGTTACCGGAAAGGTGGGGAACAAGCGCAAATGCAGGCTTTTAAGCCAGCAAGTTGAAAGAGATGGAAAACTGCCTAAATGGCCAATAAACTACAATTTATGGGCCAAAACCCACTCTTCCCGTGATAGATAGGCTACCTGATGCTTACCACTCCCACTGATAAGCTAGAAGGCTTCCCTCCAACACAGAAAGGCTTGGGGGGGGGCTCAGAAGCTTACAAAGAGTCCTGGATACAGCAAATCTGTACCTGGACTAGACTAGTAACAGGAAAGGCAGGAAACAAGCATAAACACAGGCTTTTGAATCATAAGGTTGAAAGAGATGGAACAGCTTCCCAAAAGGCCAACAAACTATAATTACTGGGCCAGAAACCTCTCCTCCTGTGGTAGATAGGCTATCTAGTGCTTACCACTCCCACTGATAAGCTAGAAGGCGTCCCTCCAATAAAGAAAGGCTTGGGGGACTCAGGAGCTTACAAACAGTCCTGGATACAGCAAGTCTGTATCTGGACTAGACAAGTTACAGAAAAGGCAGGAAACAAGCTAGGAATATTTTTTTTTTACAGAAAAGCAGCTAAAACAGCAGTAAATACAATTCAAATGCAGTGCAGGCTAGCACACGTGTATCAATATTATGGCAAATACAGTTTAATTAAATGTAATTAAATTAACAAATGACTAAAAAACAAGTGCAGAAGGCATTAAATTAGAAGGCTACTAACAAGCAGTAATAAGTGCAGAGTAAGAACAACTGAACAGATAGCATGCAGAACAGCATCTAAGATAGTTACAGTAAGAGCAGCTGAATATATATATATATATATATATATATATATATATATATGTATATATATATATATATATATATATATATATATATATATATATATATAATTTATTATTTATTTATTTATTTATTTATTTTGAGGGAGGGAACACAGCAGGATTAAGAGGCTACAGGGGTTGTCCTTCTCAAATGCCCTCTTTGTACAAAGTAGGAGTGCCTGAAATCAGAATAGAATCTCACTGCACTCAGTTGAGTGAGCAAATGAGATAGGCCCAGAAGGAGTATCCAAATACAAACTTACAAGAGGGGCGGGCAGTTTCAAAGCCATCAAGATTAACACCAAGACAAGAACAGGGAGGGTTGCTGGGAGAAACACAGTGGAGACAACAAGAGACAGAAACAATACAGCACCACTATGAATAATAGGCAAGTGTATAAATATAGCACAGTGCAAATTAAGTTGCAAAAAGTGTACTTATCAGTTTGGAATATATTCCAATTCTGTAGCTCACAGCAAATCTATCAGCTTTCCAGCAGTTCACAGAAATGCAGTCTGTATTGGAATTACAGCAATGAGATACACCTCAGGCAATGACTAACAGCTAGGATGCGAGCTGGCTCAACAACCCCCTCCCTGAAACTAGCTTGAGCTACCCTGAGAAAAAAACACAGTGGAGACAACAAGAGACAGAAACAATACAGCACCACTATAAATAATAGGAAAGTGTATAAATACAGCAAAGTACAAATTAAGTTGCAAAAAGTGTACTTATCAGTTTGGAATAGATTCCAATTCTGCAGCTCACAGCAAATCTATTAGCTTTCCAGCAGTTCACAGAAATGCAGTCTGTATTGGAATTACAGCAAGATGCAGAATCCTTTACAATTTCACTCTATGAGCACCTAAAAGGATGCATGGATCATGCCATCCCTAGCAAAACCAAGACTCACTCCCCTAAGAGAAGGAAACCAGTCTGGTGGACCCCTGCCATAAACAGGTTATACAACAGAAGGAGGAAACTAGTTCAGAAAAAAAGCAAATCCCAAGAAGGAAAGACATCCCTGATCAGTATTAGTAAGAAACTAAGGTCCCTCATAAAATCATCCAAGGCTAACTTTGAAAGAAAAATAGCCAAGGATTTGAAAGATAACCACAAAGCCTTCTTTAGCTATGTCAAGAATCTAAGTGGCAACTCGCAGATATGCTCTGAGTTAGTGCAAAATAGCACAAAATATACTGAACCTACTAATATTGCCAACATCCTGGCAGATAGATTCAGTGCAAACTTCACCTCCTTCTCACCTTCAAAAGGGCCCACAACAATACTTGGAAAAGTGTAGTATTCCAGAAATTACAGAAGCACAGGTGAAAACAGGTTGGGAGGGTGGCCTAATGGTTAAGGTGTTTGCCTTACAAACACAAGATGCAAGGTTTGAGTCTCACAAGGGATAATTGGCTAGGCTTAAAATGGCTCGCAAGGGCAGTTAGCTTAGTACTAATCTATGAACCTATGAATCTATGAACCTATGAAAAGCCAAAAACATAGCATCAATAAGGCCAGATGGTGTCCCAGGCTGCGTCTTGCATGAACTACAGAACGAACTAACCCCCCCACCTAAACACGCTGTTCAACCTCAGCCTCTCCACAGGCTAAGTGCCCATAGAATGGCACACAGCAATGGTTATTCCGCTCCACAAAGGAGGGGCCACAACTGACCCTGATAACTATCGCCCCATAAGCCTGACTAGCCTGGTTTGCAAGGCTATGGAACGCATCATCATGGAACTCATTAACAAAGTCATTGGGAACCTACAAGCACTTGGCCCGGCCCAGTTTGGCTTTGTTAAGGGCAGATCATGCCTACTAAACCTGGTTGACTTCTTCGAGACAGTCATCAAGGCCATTGACGAGGGAAACGTGGTTCACACAGCCTACCTTGATCTCGCCAAGGTGTTCGACACCATTCCTCACTTGGGTATTATAGAAAAACTCACCAGCCTGAACATAAACCCCTACGTCACAAGATGGGTTGCCAACTGGCTTACAGACAGAACTCACACAGTAAGAATAGCAGGCTTCAGGTCCTACTCTAAACCAATCACAAGTGGTGTCCCGTAAGGCTCGGTTCTGGGACCCCTACTGTTCAGCATATATTTCTCAGAAGTACAGGCAAACACAGGAGGACTATGGCTAACCAAGTTTGACAATGACTGCAAACTGGGAGCCATAATGGATTCTTCAGCTGACACGGACATCCTTCAAAAAGGCCTTACTGAGACAGACACCTGGTGTCAAAGTTATGGCCTCAAGCTAAATGCCAAAAAATGCATAGTCATCCCATTTGGGAAAAACAAAACACCCACGAATTACCGCATAGGTGGCAGCCCCCTTAATACAAAAGAAGTAATAAGAGATCTGGGGACCCAGGTAGATAGTAATCTCTCCTTTGACAATCATATTGCCAAAGTAGTTAGGGAATCCTTCAATGTGGCCCATCTAATTACTAAGGGGTTCGCATCTAGATATAAAGAGGTTATAGTGCCCCTCTACTCGTCACTCAACAAACCATCATAGAGTACAATGCCCCATTTGGGACGTACCTCATAAGACACTTCCAACAGCTAGAAAGACCACAAAAGCACCTTATCAAGAGGATTACTGTCATCAAACATATGTCCTACGCAGCCCGACTGAAAAAAACTCCATCTGTACTCAGTGGCATATCGCTTATTCAGAGGTGATCTCTGCCTGACTTACAAAGCCATGTCCAACTCAGAATTGATGGACATACTCCACCTAAAGAAATCCAAGTCACTGTGAGCCACACGCTCTAGTGAGCTAAACCTTGCCACAACAATAAATAGAACATGCTGGAGGGATAGATTCCTGTCACAGAGACTCCCCATGCTTTGGAACAAAATTCCTAACTACAATAGGCAGAGCCCCTCACTAATGCTCTTCAAGAGAAGCCTTGAAGTGTGGATGGGTAACAGAAAATACACCCCTGGGATGACTTCATTGGGTCTGCTTGACAGAGACTCAGTTAATTAATCAATGGGGCGGTGAAAGCCGACACACTCTGGCTAGGCTTATAAATGCTCTAGGGCAGATAGCCTAGTGCCTACCTATGAACCTATTATTAAGGAAATGGATGAAATAGTCACATTGCAAAATAATCATTTTGACAATGTTATATTTCACAGTCAGGGTTTTAATATTTGTATTGATTAAAAGCCTATATAGTTAAAATCTGCAAAACTTTGCAAACTGACTAATAAACATCCAAAAGATGTTGCTAAATATTGTTTTTCATCTTAAAAGTCCTGATTCTATAATATGATAGTGTTGGGCTGCATCTATTTCTAACTTGTCACACTATCTAAGGCCATTTTTTTTTATTTGTTTCAAGAGGAAACTGCTAGTATAGTAGGAAGTCATTAATAATGCAAATTATTCCAACAACAACAACAACAACATTCCATTGAGTTTCATCCCTCTGACTGGTTAACTGTAATGGGTATGAGTGACTTAAGGTTAGGGTTACAATCAGGAGGCATGGCCAGAAAGACCAAATTAATAATGTTTGAAACTCAACGATGCACAATTGTTCACTGACAGGTGTTCCACTTCAGTATACTGTGCCTGAATTTAGAACTGTTTTTGACAGTGTGCCATCGTTTTTCCATTTTTTGGACTTTTCCTCAAAGGTGAAAAGACACATGGCTATGCATCTGTTTCTGAAAAATAAATGGAGTCCTTCAAAGTGCAAAAAAATATCAGCCATTTTATTTCGCATTTATTAAAAAAAATAGCCTTTGAACACAGCACCCTATATACTGCACTATACTCACCTGCAATAATTTTGTCAGTGAAAAAGTTTCTATAAATGTTTTAAAAGTGTAACAAACTGAAAAGTGTGATGTCTTAGTGTGAAAGATGAGAGTGTTTTTCTGAAGACTACAGAAATGCATGTGGACTACAAGGAGAATTGTCTCAGTTCATTAAAATTCCAATTAAAATAAAGCAGAAAATAATCAAAGCCTTGCACAAGTAAAGAAAGGCTAGTGTGCTTTAGAGAACGCAGACAGTATCTAAAGTAGTTAGTGTCACTTAGAACAAAATTGCACAAGAAAATGTCTACAACGAAATCCGATAGTCAGTAAGACACATGGCATGAGTAGTGATAAGGCATGTCCTTGTTTCATTTCTTGTGTTTGCTGTGTCTTGTGTATTTCCTGCTTTCTTTTAGGTGGTCACACACTTAAATGCCATGGATAATTTATCCAGATTCATTGTTTGATTATGGTTGTTTTGCAGGTGCCACATTTCTTACTGGTATAATTTTATTGGCAGTTTATAATGACTGATGGCTTTTGTTTGCTGTTCTAGCACCAAATTCAAAGGTGATTGACAGTTTTTTTTTATAGGAGTTAGGTAGATTTTTATTATAGGATTTTTTCTATTGTATGTTTCTTGGTTTTATGACATCATACAAGCTTCTTCAGCTCAGTGCATTAAAGAGCATTAACTTCCTTTATGTGTTACCAGTATTTAATCTCTTAGCTTTAATGATCTTTCCCAGTAAGATAATTATCCTTATTGCAGCTGTTTTATAAGTAATTTAGTTTGCATGTTATGCGGCTATGTCTTTTTTCCATAATTTGACTTAACTATATGCGTAACTTCTACATCATAAACTCTACATGGATTTTTCAGATTAAACTTTTCTTTAAGGACTTACCCTGTGCATGAACTCTTGGTTATGATGTCTGTTTACAACCCATGAAGTGTCAGTACTACATCAGGTAGCATACTATTCTTTGGTGCTGGAAGATCAGAAGACTGTAGGTTCTATTCCAACTCCAGGTGATTGGATTGCTGTCACTGCAGTGCAGTTTTAAGGGAAATGCTACACTCCTGAGTGTGTGTCATCCTTTGAATGAGATGTTGAACCAAGATCCCATCTGCTTGAGTTGATGGTAACTCAGGTGGATGTAAAAGATCCCATGGTACCTATTGAAAAGACTAAGGAAAGTTCTCTGATGTCTTGGGTAAGTTTCTTCTAGTATAAAAGCCACTTTTGATATCCCTTGAAAACAGGCTAGTAGCCTAGTAGGACTAACCTGGTCAACAAAGGATAAATAATTCAATAAATGTTTAAGACATTATACCATGATCTCACCCCATTGTTTGTGATTCTGCTCTTCTTTATGGAATAAAGACACATTTGGACGGAACTTTTAAATCTTTAGTCTTTGTTCTCATCTCAGCATGAAGAAGCTGCGAGTGTACTAAAGATTCTAAGGGTTCTTTTGCTACTACCTTTACTTGGATAGTTCGGCTTTTCTTCTATTACTCCATTTAATACTGTATATTAACAAATGGCATTACTCCACTTAATGATGTGTGTTAATGTTCTACTTTAGCATTAGTCCATAACTGTTTGTGGGCAATGCAGGATTTACCCATCAATAGAGTGGTGGCTCTAGGTGATTCAGTTGTGTTGACTAATGTCACCAAAATAAGCATGGATATTTGCCATTGATAAGTGGGTTGAGGTCATGGCCAAATCCAACCTATGACCAGGACCCATGCTAAGGATGGAAGTGGTATATGTACCTCTGTTTGTCAGTGGTGTGACTGCCTTAAAGCCCAGCAAGACTTATTCAATAAGCTATTGACTGGCTGATGTCCAGCTGCCCAGCTTGGGTTATTTGGGATAGCTGACCAAAAGAAGGACATAAAATTAATCAACCTGCCAAATGTGAACTAGTAATTGCTGCACTCAAATTAGGTTCAGTGATAGGAAGCAGTTTGGAAGTGGATAGTGTGATGGTAAGTAGGAGGCTGGACATCCTATGTATCCAATAGACAGGATGGAAGGGCAGTACAGCAAAGGCACTTGATCTGGGATCCAGAGTGTACTACTCAGGAAGAAGACAGACTAGAAATGATGTGGGAATTGTGATGAAGGAGAGGATTCAAAAGACATTGAATGATGTCATCAGAATTAGTGATAGAGGCATGGCAGTCAGACTCCATTGTAAGGATAGTGCACAGTTCATAATCTCAGCCTGAGCCCCACAGCAAGATTGTGACAGTGAAGAAAAGAGTGCATTCAGACAGCATATCCATGACCTACTTGATAAAGCAGGACACTATGAATTGGTGTTGATAATGGGCAAAATGAATGCACATATCTGGACAGACAGACAGAACAGGATATCAGGACAGCCTGTGTCTACATGGGTGGGGCAACAAGAATAAAGAAGACAAGACCATTCTAGGCTTCTCTCTGATAAATGGTTTGATGGTGGTTAACACATGGTTCAGTAAAAGAGAACATCACAACATCATATGCAAGAGTGGCCAACATACAATTCAGGTAGACTTCCTTCTAATAAGGAAAGGGCACTAGTGTAAAATCAGCAATTGCAAAGTTACCCCCACTGAAGCAGTGAGTCCTAAGCATAAAGCACTGATTGCCACAATCATCTACATGCAGTAGTCAGAGAATCCTCTAGGTCAACAAAAACCAGGCTGAAGACATGGAAGTTGATTGGAGAGAAAGCACAAGAGTTCAAGGAATAACTCAGGGCTCTAGCACCTCAGTAAGAAGTAGAAATAGCATGTGTGAGGACTACAGAACAGATATGCGTCTGAGCCAGGTATGGAAATAAAGTACATAAGGAAAGCTGGTGATGGATAGCAGAAGTCCAGAAAGTTATCAAAAGAAAAGAGTGCAAGAAAAAGTGAGAGATAGAAAAGGTGGACCAGGCTGAGGAGCAATACTGGTTGGCTAACAAATAAACTAATTGAGGAGTTCCAGTAGCAAAGAACAAGCCATCAGAGGCACTGGACCAGCTTCTGGAAAGTGATTCAGTAGATAGCAGAAAGAAACTCTGGTTGCAAGACAAAGACAATAAGATAAAGTCAGACACCCTTCATACACATGACATTAAAGTCAAATGAAAAGTTTACTTCTAGCAACGTCTGAATGAAGAAGACCTCACAGAAGCTGTGCTGCCCCACACACAGCCTGTGATGAAAGAAGGGGAGGAGTTCACCTAGAAGAAATAAAAACACTTAAGAAAATTATGTCAGGGAAAGCAGCAGACCTGGATGAGGTCACAGCAAATGTGATCAGGATTTTGGTAGAGATATTGGAGAAATGGCTCCTGAGAGTACTCACAGCAGTATAGAGAGAAAGGTGTATCCCAGATAACTGGTGCAAGTGTACAAGAACACAGGGGCATCCGCAAATGTGGGAAGTATAGAGGTGTCACACTCCTGTCACACTGCATGGCAATTCTGGAGATGGTGCTTGATAAATGAGTATGCAGAGTATTATAAGGATAAAATAAGATGAGATTAGATAACAGCAGTTCAGATTCAGGTCAGAATGCAACACAACTGACCTGATTTTTACAGTGAGACAGGTAGTTGAGAAGAAGCTGGAGATGAAGAAGGAATCCAACTGCACATCTGAGACTTAGAGAAAGTCTGTGACAAGTTCCCATGAAAGCTGATTTGAGCAGCCCCATGGTGGTTTGAAGTCCCATAAACATTGGTAAAATTAGTGCAGACTATGTACAAAGACCAATGACTAAAGTACAAACAGTGTCCTGTCTCACACATGGGTTCCGAGTGGGAGTGGGTGTGCATTAGGGTTCAGCTCGGAACCCATTGTTGTTCATACTGGAAGTGGACTACATTAGCAAAAAGGTCAGAGAGGATAGATCAACAAACTTGCTTTAAGCAGATAATGTGGCATTATAGGCAGACTCTAAGCAAGAACTTCAGCAAATTAGAGGGTAATGGAATGCAAAATTGACGGCACCCGTGATGAGACTGAGTACAGATAACACAGTTGTAATGGCAACAAATGGGGAAATCAGAAGAAGCTGAGAAGTGACATAGAAGGGGAAAATAGTGGAATGGGTTAATGGCTTCAAGTATCTTGGAGGGGTGGTTGAGGAGAAAGAAAGTTACAATAAGGAGGTTAAAGCTAGAATGAGAGGGGCTGCAGCCAACTGGTACAGAGAGTCAGGGGTAGTCTGTGACAGAAGAATAATAAAGAATCTGAAAAGTAGGGTGTACAAAACAGTAGTATGACTAATATTGCTGTGTGGTAAAGAAATTTGGGCAGTGAAGTCAGAGCAGTTAAGAAAGCTGGAGATAATGGAAATGGGTATTATGATGCTGGAGATAATGGAGATGGGTACTATGATGCTGGAGATAATGGAGATGGGTACTATGATGCTGGAGATAATGGAGATGGGTACTATGATGCTGGAGATAATGGAGACAGGTATTATGAGCTGGAGATAATGGAGATGGGTGCTATGATGCTGGAGATAATGGAGATGGGTACTATGATGCTTGAGATAATGGAGATGGGTACTCTGATCCTGGAGATAATGGAGATGAGTACTATGATGCTGGAGATAATGGAGATGGGTACTATGATGCTGGAGATAATGGAGATGGGTACTATGATGCTGGAGATAATGGAGATGGGTACTATGATGCTGGAGATAATGGAGATGGGTATTATGAGCTGGAGATAATGGAGATGGGTACTATGATGCTGGAGATAATGGAGATGGGTACTATGATGCTGGAGATAAAGGAGATGGGTACTCTGATGCTGGAGATAATGGAGATGGGTATTATGATGCTGGAGATAATGGAGATGGGTACTATGATGCTGGAGATAATGGAGATGGGTATTATGATGCTGGAGATAATGGAGATGGGTACTATGATGCTGGAGATAATGGAGATGGGTACTATGATGATGGAGATAATGGAGATGGGTACTATAATGCTGGAGATAATGGAGATGGGTACTATGATGCTGGAGATAATGGAGATGGGTACTATGATGCTGGAGATAATGGAGATGGGTACTATGATGGTGGAAATAATGGAGATGGGTACTATGATGCTGGAGATAATGGAGATGGGTAATATGATGCTGGAGATAATGGAGATGGGTATTATGATGCTGGAGATAATGGAGATGAGTACAATGATGCTGGAGATAATGGAGATGGGTACTA
This sequence comes from Protopterus annectens, assembly GCF_019279795.1. Lineage (NCBI taxonomy): Eukaryota > Metazoa > Chordata > Ceratodontiformes > Protopteridae > Protopterus > Protopterus annectens. The sequence continues at coordinate 1,484,733,874 of NC_056737.1, forward strand.
TGATGCTGGAGATAATGGAGATGGGTACTATGATGCTGGAGATAATGGAGATGGGTACTATGATGCTGGAGATAATGGAGATGGGTACTATGATGCTGGAGATAATGGAGATGGGTATTATGATGCACACTGCAGGAAATAGAAAGAAATGAGGACAACAGAGCAGAAGCCAAATTAACTACAATTGCAGAGATTACCAAAAAGAACAGATTACAGTGGTTTTGGCACCTGTGCAGGAAAGCAGAAGACAATGTGGTGAAGAAGATTTGGGACAGATGGGAAGAAGGCAAGAGGAAAAGTGAGCATTTAGTCCATCAGGTGGAAGGATTGTGTGGGACAGAACCAGACACAGTCAGACATGATTGTCAAAGAACGTAGGAGAGTGGCATTGAATCGAGAAAGGTGACTTGACACCCCAACCCCATGTAGAAAATGAGGAACGAGGGGGGTTGATAATAATAGTGATGATGATGATAGGTTCATAGGTTCATACTAGGCTATCTGCCCTAGGGCATTTATAAGCCTAGCCAGAGTGTGTATGGCTTTTGCCACCCATTTTAAATTAATTTTGCTATGCCCTTTTTCAAGGTTAGTATACTGTGCTTCTGTCTAACAGTGACACAGAAGTGATATTCAGGGTAAACCTATGATCCCCCATCCACTCATCAAGATTCCTCTTGAAGAGAGTCAGTGAGGGACTCTGCCTAACCTGGACTGGGATTTTATTCCAGAGTAAAGGGAGCCTCTGGATTATGAAGCTTTCCCTCCAGCATGTCCTATTTATTCCAGTGCTGAGGTTCAAGTCTCTCGAGCGCATAGCTCGATGGGATTTGGATTTAATGAGGTGCAGCATGTCCATTAATTCCAGGTTGGACATGGCTTTATAAGTCAGGCACAGATCGCCTCTGAGCAGGAGGTGTGCCACTGAGTAGAGCTGGAGTTTCTTTAACCGGGTAGCATATGGCATCTGTTTGAGCCCTTTGATCCTCTTGGTGAGGTACTTTTGAGGTCTTTCCAGTTGCTGCAGGTGTCTGGTAAGGTACATCCCAAAAGGTGCATTGTACTCAATTATGGGCCTGATGAGGGATGAGTAAAGAGGCACGATGACCTACCCTGATGTAGACGTGAATCCCTTCATGATTAGGTGGGCTATATAAAATGTTTTTCTAACCACTTTGGCCACGTGGTTCTCAAATGAGAGATTGCTATCAACTTGGGTCCCCAGGTCCCTAATTACTTCTTCCACACTTAATGGATTACCACATATGTGGTAATTTGTGGGCACTTTGTTTTTGCCAAAGGGGATGACTATACACTTTTTGGCATTTAGCTTAAGGCCATGGCTCTGGCACCAGTTGTCTGTTTCTATGAGGCCCTTTTGGAGGATGCTTGTGTTGGCTGGAGAGTCGATTATGGCACCTCGTTTGCAGTCATCTGGTCAGCCACAGTCCTTCCATGTTGGCCTGTACCTCCGAGAAATATATACCGAACAAGAGAGGTCCCAGGACTGAGCCTTGTGTGATGCCACTTGTAACTGGTTTGGAGTCTGACATGGCTCCAGCAATTCTAACCATGTGGGTTCTGTCCTTGAGCCAGTTTGCAACCCATCTAGTGACATAGGGGTTTATATTTAAGCTGGTGAGCTTATCTATAATGCCCGAGTGGGGTATTGTATCAAAGGCTTTTGCAAGGTCCAGGTAGGCTGTGTGGACCACCTTCCCCTCATCAATGGCCTTGGTGACTGTTTCAAAGAAATTGACCAGGTTTAAGAGGCAGGATCTGCCCTTAACAAAGCCGAACTGGGTAGGATCCAGTGTCTGTAGGTCCCCAATATCTTTATTTATGAGGTCCATGATGATCCTTTCCATTGCTTTGCAGACCAAGCTAGTCAGGCTTATGGGGTGATAGTTTCCAGGATCCATTGAGGCACCACCTTTGTGGAGAGGGACCACTGTTGCTGTATGCCACTCTTTGGGTACATAACCTGTAGTAAGGCTGAGATTGAACAGTAGTTTTATGTTTGGGTTTAGCTCTTCTTGGAGTTCATGTAGGATGCAGCCCGGGACACCGTCTGGTCCCATTGATGCTGTGTTTTTTGCTTTGGAGAGGGTGGCTCTTACCTGAGCATCTGAGATGTCAGGGGCAGCACTCTGCTGGGATAGATATTTGCCCTTTTGGTGGGAGTTTGCACTGAACCTGTCAGCTAGGATGTTGGCAATGTCTGTGGGTTCGGTGTATTTCTTGTCATTTTGGACTAATTCTGAGCATATCTGGGAATTCCCACCCAGGTTCCTACATAACTAAAGAAAGCCTTGTGATTATCCTTAGTGTCCTGTGCAATTTTTCTCTTGAAGCTGGCCTTAGACGATTTTATGAGTGTCCGTAGTTTTTTGCTAATACTGATCAGAGATGCCTTCCCTTTTTGGGATTTTGCTCTACCATGTAGTAGCTTCCTCCTTCTATTGTATAGTTTGTTTATGGCTGGGGTCCACCAGACAGGACATCTGCCTTTGGAGGATTGGGTCTTGGTTTTATTTGGGATTGCATGATCCATGCATTCCTGAAGGTGTTCATAGAATGCGTTTATAAAGGATTCTGCAGTCTGGGCCGTATTTTCCACAGGCCCGGGGGCTTTGAAGGATTCCACCTCAGTTTTGAGGAGTGTGAAATTTGCTTTTGAGAAGTTTTTCACTGTGGTTTTCTGGGCAGGGGGTGGGGTCGGGATGTGAATATCCAGTGAGATTAGTTTATGGTCTGATCTTACCAGTGAGGTATACACTTCTGGTCTGGAGCATAGAGTCCCCATGTTGGTGATGATCAGGTCCAGTATGTTTTCCCCTCTTCTGTGAGTGGTAACACGTTGTTCCATAGCATTTGAATTTATAAATTCTAGGAACCTTTGGGCTAGGGTGTTGGAGCTAGAGTAATGCTCCCAGTTTATGTTTGGGTAGTTGAAGTCTCCCAATATAATGGTGTTTGGAGAGACCTTCATATTTTCCAGTGTTCTCAGGAAGGCCGAGTGGGGTTCCTGGGTTTGGGAGGGTGGTCTGTAGCAGGCTATAAACTGGAAGGCAGTTTTACCCACTGTTAGTTGCACATGGATAGTCTCTGATGCTTTGTGCTGTGCCACCAACATGGAGGTGTGGGCATCTTTGACGAATATTGATACTCCCCCTCCTTTTGTGGTTCGGTCCAAGTTTTGGGGCCGAAAAGCATGGTATGAAGTATAACCTGGTAGTGCTGGGGTGCTCTCGGGAGCCTTGAACCAAGTTTCTGTTACTGCACAGATATCGATGTTCTCCATGCTAAGGAGAGTTTCAAGTGCATGCATCTTGAGGTTTAGACTTCTGGTGTTGAATAGCACTACTCTTAGTTTCTTATCCCTTGTGATACCTATGGAGGTGGGCTTGTCTTTTGAGCCTTGCCTAAAAAGGCACTATGGGGGTAGCAAGAGCCTTTGCCAATATCCAAAAGCCCAGGGGTGATAGATGCAAGCTGTCCCTAGCGAAGCATCGTGGCTTGTCGAGCATGTCATCCCAGGCTGACAGGCATTGAATCCCCTTTGAATGACACCAATACTTAAGCCAATTGTTGAAATTGATCATCTTGTCGTCATATTGTGGCATAATTCTTGGTGAGGGTAAGATGCTACTCAAGGTCAGGGTCATACCAGCCTGGGCTACATGCTCAGAGAGCTCCTCTATGTCTCTTTTCATGTAGCCCAGTGATGATGATATAGTTTATTAACTCAGCTGTTGCACTGCTTAAAATTAAGACATAATGCACTATTAAGAACATTTGAATTTTATTTTTTAGATGTGTTTTGCTCTTGTAGTGTTGCTCATTATTTAATATCTTTATTTTTTAATGATAAAATGTCAGTGTCAGTCTAACACCCAGGATTAGTTGTGAATCAAAGCAGACATACATTGCTCACAAAATTGTTTGGCTTAAAATACAGAGGTACATCAATTAAATAAGATTACGGTCAGTATTGTACATGCCATAACTTTTATAAAAATTTGCTAACAAAAAAAATTGTAAATACTAAAGGAAGAGGTGACATCCTTTCTTGATAATTCAAAGGATTTGTGTGGGAAAATTGGAGGTTTGATATATAGAGCCAAATGATCCAAATAGAAATATCTCACCTTACTGACAACTGTTTTACTGAATAAATAAACTAGAAGAAATAACTTTCAGTAACAGCAGAGTTTTTTTTCTTTTCTTCGCTGTTTTATGATGTTAGAGTAGGCATATATAAGTCTCTGGATGGGTGACCCTCTGCATGGTGGAGGTACTTGGAGGGCTGAAGATTGAAGAAAAATACTTCTGTTATTCACTGGAAAATGTTGAAGTGCGTTTTATTTCTGCTGAAATTTGGGTAACTGGTTGCAAGTGAATCAACATGGATTCTAGACAGTCTCTTCTTGGCAAGGAAATGGTTTATCTGTTATTAAACTACAAAATGAAATATTTTCTCAGCACTGTTCAACATATTCCTGCAGCAATCACTACTTCCTTTCCCATACTCAGTTTTTCATATCACCTGAAGTATCAGTGATTTCTCACTGTTTAATTTTTTTTTCTGTTTCGCTGCTGCAAGCTAATAGATGTGTTTGTGAGACCTAATAATGTCTTACTTCATTTTTTTGTAAGTAGGTAACTCATTTATTTACATCCTAGTGTCTCCTTTAACAAGTGCAGTGGCTGATGTTTAAAACACATCTAATTTCAGTGGCACCCTGAAATACAGAGCTGACTTTTACTGTAAACCTGATTTCTATAGCCAAACTACTGTCCTCACCTCACAGTGTATTAGAATCTCACAATGATGCGTATGGTCATATTTCAAGCCAATCACATGACTATGGAAAAGGGCCCAGCATTATCGCTGCATTTACTGCTTCTCATGGAGGTATTCTATTTTACTAAAGCAACCTTTATAGAGCTGTCATTCTCCTCCCTATGTGGATTTTAGATGATTCAGTTTATTGATCAAATGCATGTCCTGCTCACTCATTTTCTGAATATAAGCACACCAGATACTTTTGAGTAACTACTGAAAAGGATCAGCCACCATTTCACCTAATAAAATTAATAATTCCATATGGCTCTATACCTAGGCTATTAGTTTCCACTGGTTTTATCAATTCGTATACCATCTGAGTTAGCCTTCATAAGATGCTATTACATTTTAGTGATATGATTATGTAAACAGTGAGAAATTCCCCATTTCTTTTCATTATCAGTTTGAACAACAGTTTAGCTTCCATTTATAGGTTGCTAGCTCAGCATGGATAAGCGTGAAAGTTTATTTGGGTAAATCAAAAACAATGCTTTTTGGCATAAAACTCCACATGGTCCAGAAGCTGTAGGATATTACTGGCCATGATAGCAGTGTACTTGAGAATCTTCAAGTTTATAAAACCTAGCTGGACCCATCTGTAACACTTAATTTTCCAATAGCACATTAAGGAATATGTCGTCAGCTGTGTTATACAAATACCACAGCATTAGTAAATTATTCATTAAACATGCCAAATGCATACATGGAAAAAGTGTTCTGCTCCATTCCTGAGTATGCCTTTTCTATCATTAGTGTTACTACTTTCAGCAAGAACTACAAACAATACACACACACACATATATATATATATATATATATATATATATATATATATATATATATATATGAATTCGTATCACTTCACTGAAACACCATTTCACTGACACCCATTGCACTGAGACCAAATCACCTAAAGTTCATTTCACATAAAACTCATTTCACCTAAAACTCATTTCATCGATGGGTCTATATTAAATTCTCGAAAGCCGACAATGTTGAATCTGACATTGCCGACACGAGAATAGCGAAACTGCAGAACATCAAACAAGTAAATGGAAATCTCTGTAAGGGGAGATTTCTGTTCACTTCAATGTAGTGTGGTCACGGATTTGGTATATTTAAGTAGCGGGGAGTGTGGGGTATGCAGGGGGACTTGACCCCTGCCTACACTGTTTAGTTTTTTTTTGTTGTTTTTATTTTTTTTTCTGAACATTATATAGATATATATATATATATATATATATATATATATATATATATATATATATATATATATATATATATTTATATTGAGATTCAAAACACAAAGCAGGAGTACATTTTTCCTATCAAAGATACTTTATAGGTGCCCATCACCAGTAAAGTAACCCTCATCAGTTCATAACTTAATAAACCTTGAGTACTGCTTTTCTACTGTAAAAATTAAGAACAAACTGACTCTTGCTTTCTCTTTAATCATTTTGCACGGATATGTTACTTACACTGCATATGAATCCTGTATTAGAGAGCCAGCCTGGTGACATTAGGCAAACCTATCACTTGTACTGCCCTTTCCTCACAGTTTATATAATTCCTTTAAGGAAAAGCAAAGTATTGCCGTTTAGATGCCATGGATTAAGGAGGCTAGGAACTGAATAAGTTTATGCACTCCCTACGGCTCTTGAGAGTGGTGATTTATTGTAGGAACAGTATTATGTATGCAATTTGATTTGTAAACCTTGTCTAATACTGATATTGTTTTATTTGATTTCTATGGTCCAGATTTGTAAACATAATATGTAATTGCACAGATCTCATACCTGGTAAATAACACATATGAGGCTGATGCACAACTCAGAAAACTCCTACAACACATGCATATGTCTTTGCACACATTCCTGCATTTCAGTTACACCATTTGAAAAGGATTATGCCAAGTATTGGTGCTTCTGTGTGCAACTCATAAAGTCAGAAGCACTGGGGTATGGGCTTATTCTAGTCACATAACCTATGCGGTCACAAATGCAAATCGGCCACATAGGAGTTCTAATTTTGTGACACCTGTTCTGTCAGCATACCTCATTTGTTGCTCAGCTCAGCCTGGTTCAGCATCAGCAGCAGCTGAAAAGAAATTAAGTATCTTGAAGTAATAAAAGCAACATCAATCCTACAAGCTGCATTGCAGTTGGTATACTATTCACATGCCTATGGCATGGCAACCTTACACTCCATACCTACTATGGTGATATCGTCTGTTTCCGCCTGTCAGACCAGAGGTTCCTAACAATAAACCAGCCTGTACCTTAAATATCTTATCTGTCAGAAAAGGCTGTATTCAGTCTCACTGTACCAGCCGTTACATAGACACTTGGGGGAGACCTGTGCCTTGCTTTCCATGCCTTCAGGTAACCCATTATCCAACATGTTCATTTTTCTCTGGGTCAGAAAGTACACCCAAGACTAGAATAAGAGATCTAAAGTTATATCAAGGAATAAATAAAAATGATTATTTCATCAGCCAGCACCTCTGCTTGCTCTGGAATAGAACTCCTTACCTATCAATAGCTGTGTTTTCCCACCTGCCTTAAAAAATATCTTAGACAATTGGTTGCATATCCAAAATCATGTTCCGTGGCATACAGGCATTGCCCTCCTTAAAAAGGTTCGTGGAGCCTGAGGGTGGAAAGAATAACATTGCCTCCGGTATAATAGCCTGAAATTTCCAAGGATTTCTGTGACTCACATAAATACTATGTGTTTTTGTTATCACTCACAAATTTTATCAATTATCTTGTAAATGCAAAAAGTACTGCTTGTATCTGTAGTAGTAGTATGTTAGTGTTGCAGCAAACAGCATGAACTTTTCCTTTCTACGCACAAATAATACATCATTCAGAAGATAAAATAATCAGTTTATGTTATTCAGACAAGGGATTGCCATTGGGAATGGGTTATAGATGTGCTGATTGTTTGTCTCAATGTAAAAAACAAAAAAACAATATAAATGTTAAGATACAAAGGTCAAGGGTGCTTTTAATACTTGCATATGGCACAGTAGTGTGTGGTCCAAGTTTGTGGCATATAATGAATAGGGTTGTCAGTAAGTGCTTTGACAATGGGGTTTGCCTCTACAATGAACTGCAGCAATATCTGAACAACATACAAAAAGATGACCACATAGACATTGTACTACATATTTTATACTGTTTATGAATAACAAAAAACAGTCTTTTGTATTTCACCTACTTTTACATAAATAAGTAAATGACAAAATGCAGGGCAGTGGCAAATTTCAACAACAAAGCCAATGCCTTTAACATAACACCTGTTGAAAGGCTTAAATTACATGGGAGGAGATAAGGTTTACACATTACTTAATATAGAAGACATGGATGACAAGTTAGACAATCCCTGGGATTCATTAACAGTCATGAAGGCTTTGTATGAAACCTACAAGATTCCAATGTGTTAGCATGATGAACAGCACTGCTCATGCATGTTGCTCATTGGTCTTAAATGATTCCAAGCACCGTTTAATGGCCAGCAGCCATGTTAGTGACGATGAAACGGTGCTGGGACCATGAGCGTGTAATGTAAACAAAGGTATTTGTTTCTACGCAAATGTATTATGTCAGCATGTGCAGACAGCTTGTATGAAGTGAAAGCAAGTGACTTTTAAGCATGCATATGCAGGGAACGTGAAATTGGGCTAAAGTATACAGTATACAATGTGAATAGTGTAGGGATAACTTGAGGAGAAGGTAAATGGAAAAAATGTACTAAATTAATGCATTTAAATGTGATGATGCCACAAAGAAACATATGTAAACAGAAAGATGTCCATATTTATAGTAATAATAAATAATCCTTTTTACAAATATTTACCCCTGTACATAACTTACAAACAGACATGCTAATAATGGATGTAAGAGAGACACAGTGTAAAATTGTAAGAAAGGATAATAAATGTAGTTAATGTTGATAACATGCCGAGTTAAGATGACAGTTAGCAAGGACAGTAGATACATTATGGGCCATTTACATAATGCAGTTATTGAATATAACATGTATATACAGGAAATGTATGTGTGATAACTTATTGTAATGCTGCATCCTCCACTTCATCCTGTATAAACAAGGCATGAGCCATACAGCAGCTATGTAAGCCCAATGAATACAAACCTGTGTATGAATTACGTGCACCACAATGGAAGTGAGACTCCACCTATATGAAGTCAGTACATCATATGATTGCATTGCAATTTGTTGAAATAAAAGGGCTGGGGAAGGTTTCTCCTACTCTAATTGTACACATAATAATACTTGTGGGTGTCATTCATGCATAACAGCATTAGGACATTGAATGCTTACAGTCAGCCAATGTGGGTTTTGAACACCGGACTATCTGATAACAGAAGCTACATGGTATTGTAAAGAATGAATATGCCATGGTACCACTGTTGCTATATGTGTGAGATATTTTACAATACATTTTCTCCTACAACTCTTTGAGTTTACATGCATAGACTTGTTTACCATCACTTCACTCTCATATTTCCCCTTTATTCTCTTGCTGTGACTTACTGTGGTCCTTCATCCATTTCTGTTGGTTCAAGCAGACACTAAAATCAGCACCTGTTGCCCTTGTCCAAGAGGGACATAAGTGGAACCCCCCAGGGTGAATTTCTGGTTACCCATCCAATCATCTAAATTGCGCTTAAATAGGGTCAATGAGGACCTGTGTATAACATGAATAGGAAGCTTATTTCAAAGGTGGGGCAACCACTGTGAGACAAATCTGTTTCTCCAGCAAGGTATGCTGATGTCACATACCAGGTTAAGGTCCTGTGAGCAAGTGACCCTTGTGCTATTTGACTTTTGAACATGCAGCATTTCCATTAAAGCTGGGTCAGAGATTGCTCTTTATGCAAAGCACAGGTTGCCTCTGAGCAGTCTGTACGACATAGAGTAAAGTGACAATGATTTCAATCTGTTCACATAAGACAGATCTTGAAGACACTGAATTTTCTTTGTAAGGAACCTTTATGGTCTCTCCAATTACCGCAGGTGTTTGGAAAGGAATATACCAAAGGGAACGTTGTACTCTGTTATTGGCCTGGTAAGAGAAGAGTATGGGGGGGTTATGACCTCTTTTTTTTGGAGGAAATGCCCTTATTTATGAGATGAGCAATATAAAATGCCCTTCTTACCACTGTGGAGACATGGTGATTGAAATTAAGGTTGCTGTCAACCTGTGTGCCCAGTTCTGTCACCACTCCATGCTATTGACGTGGTAGTTTGCAGGAACATCACCCTTGCTGAAGAAGGTGATAATGCATTTGTTTGCATTAAGTTTAAGACCATGACTTTTCACCAGTGATTAGTCTGCATAAGACCTTCTTGCAGGACTTTGACATTGTGTCTATATCAAGTTATAGAAAGTTTACTTAATTAAATCAATAAAGGTCAAACTTTATTGATCGATTAAGTAAAACATTGAATAACAAAAAAAAAAAAACAAATTAAAAAAAAAAAACTACATGGAGTAGGCAAGGGGGCAGCCCCCCACACCCCCTACTTAAATATACCAACTCCAAGACCGCACTACATTGAGGTAAATGGAAATCTCCCCTTACGGAGATTTCCATTTACTTGCACGATGTTCTTCACTTTCGATATTGTCGTGCCGACAATATCAGACTCGATATTGTCAGCTTACGACAACGTGAAGTAGACCCTTGACATCAGTAAGGGTTTCAATAATTGCTCCCACTTTGCAGTCATCAGCAAACTTTGTCAGACACAGTCCTTTAGTTTTAGCTTGTTCATAGGTTCATAGGTTCATACTAGGCTATCTGCCCGAGGGCATTTATAAGCCTAGCCCATAGTTTTGTGGCTTACGCCACCCCTTTAGTTTGGAGAAACTATGCCCATTATTTTGCTGTGCCTCTGTCGAGCAGTGACACTGAGGTAACCCCTGGGGTGTATCTGCTATCTCCCATCCATTGGTCAAGATTCCTCTTGAACAATGCCAGTGAGGTGCTCTACCTCACATAAACCGGGGTTTTGTTCCACAGCATAGGGAGTCTTTGGGTGATGAATCTATCCCTCCAGCACATCCTATTAATAACCGTGTCGAGGTTTAAGTCTCCCGCCCTTGTGGTTCTGAGGGATCTAGATTTTTTGAGATGAAGCATGTTCATCAAATCTGGGTTTGACATGGCCTTGTATGTCAGGCATAGGTCACCTCTGAGCAAGCGGTAAGCAACTGAATATAACTGGAGTTCTTTCAGTCGGGCAGCATAAGACAGATTTTTGAGACCCTTTATCCTTTTGGTGAGGAACTTTTGTGGCCTCTCCAGCTGCTGCAAGTGTCGGGTCAGATACATTCTGAATGGGGCATTGTACTCGATCATTGGTCTGATGAGTGATGAGTATAGGGAGACTATGACTTCTCTATTGTACTTCGGAGAAGTAGATTCTAAACTGTAGGGGTCCCAGAACCAATCCCTGTGGAACACCACTGGCTACGGGTCTGCTGTAGGAGGTGGAGTCCCCTATTTTAACCATATAAGTTCTATTAGTGAGTCAGTTTGCAACCCACCTGAAATTATATGGATTAATACCCAACTGGGTGAGTTTATCAGTGATGCCTGAGTGGGGGATTGTATCAAAGGCCTTGGCTAAGTCTAGTTAGGCTGTATGCACGTATTTGAATTCAATACAACTTTTCTAAATATCCTTGTACCTCATAGAAGGAAGAGACTTGAAACAAATAATGCAATTTGACTATCCAAAAAAAGAGTAGAATGCTAAGGTAAAATAGAGAAAAAGCTTTGAAAGAATGACAAAAATATAACACACCTCAATATCTTGAAAACTTAAGAATGTTTTGCAATTGTACTAAAAAGCAAATAACTGAAGACAAAAAACAATTCTATAATAACATTCAAAATAATACTAAACACAACCCTATGACATTTTTGACATCCATTAAATAAATCTTACATTCCAGCCAAAAATTCAACCCAAACCTCTCTCCCGATAACTCACCACTCGAAAATGCAATACAGTTTAATTCTTATTTTATAGATAGTATTGCATCTCTTACCAAGGATTTCTCAGCATCTAATCAGTACCCTGCCCAACAGCCACATATCACCACATCTGCCTTCACCTTCAAACCTGTGCCCACATCCTGTATAAAACTACTGTTAAAAAAATGTAAACCATTCTCTTCTTCGGTTGATGACCTTCCAAGCGAGTACCGAAAAATAGCAGCCAAAATCACTGCTTATCCTGTCTCAGTCCCTTTCTCTGGTATAAGTCACACATTATCCATCTGCAGAAAGGAGGAAATTAAACAGACATAAATAATTCTAGACCTATAGCAGTCTTATCTCCCCTCACCAAACTACTTGAAAAATGTATTTAAAAACAATTGCTTGACTATCTCCTGCAGGAAGAATTCCTATTCCCTACACACCATGGCTTCTGTCCTTCCCGCAGTACTAGCACTGCCCTTCTAATCGATACAGATGCTATCAATAAAGCTAGAGATAACGGCAAACTAGTTTCTCCCTTATATCTAGACTCGTCTAAAGCCTTCAACACAGTTTGTCACAGTAAACTACTTCTTCAAATGTCCTCACTACGTCTGTCTCAGCCCACCCTTCTGTGATTCAAAAGCTGCATGTTCAATAGGTATCAATCAGTAAAATGGCACTCTACACTCACTCCTTACCTTCCACTCACCATTGATGTGTCACAAGTCTATATCCTTGGTCCCCTCCTCTTTAACATTTTCACCAACACTCTCTATACTTACACATAACAGGCAACCATTAATACAATATGCAGATGATTCCACTGTCATTTGCACATCTGACAATGTAGTACACCTCCAAATAATTACTCAGGAAGCTTTAGCCGCCACTGAAAAAAATGGCTTTGTAACTCACAACTCATGTTTAACCCCTCAAAAAACAAACTACTATTTTTTTCCATAAATTCACTTCTCATGAAAAAACTACATTTAAAGTCCTCTCTGTTGATAATACAACCAATGAAGTTACTTCTCATAGCAAACTATTAGGGGCGATAGTGGATAATAATCTTACATTTGAATTGCATCTACAGAATTGCATAAGAAAAACTCATCAAAAACTAGGGATGCCTTACAGAGCCAAAAACGTTCTCACAGATGCAACTAAAACTACACTTGTCGCTACTTATCTCCTCCCCACTGTTCTTTATGTCACTCCCATCCTTACTACATCCAGGCTTCACAAAATTTAAAGCTTGAACAATGCTATGACAAAGTTGCTAAATTTACAGCATGTACCCCTTTCAGAACCCATCATTGTACAGCAATGAAAAGTGCAAAATGGGCAGAACTGCCACTCCAACTAACATATACACAACCTCTTAACACCTATAAAATTATCCAGAAACATCTGCCTGTCCAGCACTAAAAAACATTCAACACAACTATGTTCCCAGTTGTCCATTGCAATCCAGTGACCAAAAAACTTGTGTCTGTCTACAAACCTAACAAATCTGCTGGGCATCGACTATACTAGTGAAAGGTTGCTAAGGCCTGGAACTCCTTATCTGTATCCATCAGGTCTATATCCAGCTTGCCATCTTTCAAAACCACATTAAAAGACTTCCTAGCTAAAATCTGTCCCTGTTCTTGCTCAAAACCAGGTTAACCTATATCCCTAAATGTGAACAAGTACCTTTTCATTCCTGATACCTCCTTACGTTCCCATCTTCACGTACTTCCTTACTACTAGCTAATTCTCTTCCCTGACTTTCCCTCTAAATATATCATAAGCCTGTTTTACCCTCACTTCATATTGCAGCTTCTATTTGTATTACACTAGCTTTTAATTTTTCTACAAACTGTCCAAAATTTCTCTAAATAGTAAATGACTGTCATAAACTTTGTATCAATTCTTAACCAATGTTTTTGTATTATGTCCAATTTGTAATAATTATTTAAAGTGCAGATGTTTTGTTTTCTTTTTTGAATATTGTAAAACATTTGTTAAAATGTTTTGTAATAATTTGGAACATTTCTTCCTGGACTTCCTCTGAAAATGCGTTTCTACCCAGTAGGACTTTCCCGGTAATCAAATGTCAGTAAATAAATAAATATTATGGTCTTTGAAGCAGTGACATCATTTTATTGCTGCTAGGGAGATGTCTGTCGGTCATATTATTTAAAATGATGTTGCTATGTGTGTGTTTCTCGTACAATATTGCATGCTGCTTGGTATACCCTGATACATGTGATGCATAATGCAATCATCGCTGTGACGGGAAAATGGCAATCGGGCCCAATGTGTGGATAATCATGGATTCGAGCACATGCCTTTCTAAGGCACCAGCATGCAGAACAAAGCCATGTGTCCTCATGCCACAGAAAATACCTTAGCAGTTTTCATAGGAAAGCCAAATGTCATCGCACAGCATCATCATTATCAAACAAAGCACTCACATTGCAATAGGAATCCCCATGCATACATGTACACAGCAGATAGCTGGCTAACATTGTTACCTACTTGCACATCCACAGTCATAGTGACACAAGTAAGTCTTATGAGTAAAGACCGGATTTCAGCATGTCTAGATGTACATATTTAAATGGATGGCATCACCATTCTTTCATACTTTGATGTTCTAAAAGTGTATGAATGTGGTTGAAGTTTACATTAACTCTACACAGCTACACATACTACATGCATTTGAAACCTTCTCTATACCACACAGCAGACAAACCAGACAAACATCCACCGAGACTAGTCAGTCATTGCTGGATTCCAGTATCCTCCCTATCTACTTATAAAGTCTAGAGAGCTCAGTATCAACAGCCAGTGCCACAGGTTAACTCATACAACCACTATGATGTGGTTTATTTTTACTGTAAGCATTGTGTTTCTAAAACTCTTTATTTCCTGGGGGTAATACATATCTATAGGGTAATCCTCTGCCTGGTAAAATAAATGTCCAAAGTGGAAGTTTACATAAGGGGTGTTGTTACAGCCACAATTGTACATGACAATACACACACTCACATTAGTTATGCAGTGCTGGGTTTGAGCCCTATCTAGTTATTTATACAATTTATGCAACACAGAATTAGACTCCAGTATCACAGAAGTCTGAATTGTAAAGACACAGTGTGCAATTCTGAAATGCTGATCTCGTCAATGGGATGGATAGAAGATGTTTGTGGTAAAAATTGGATAAGGGGGTGGGAGCGCCCTCTTCCATGTTAAAATCTGTAGTTGATCAGAAGTTGACACAGCATTTCCATTTAGGAAGATATACAAAATTGACATTGATGCGACACACACACACACACACACACACACACACACACACACACACACACACACACACACACACACACACACACACACACACACACACATTCCCCACTGTGAGATTTGAATCACCTTCTTATCTAGTTATATAATCCAGAAAACACAGTGTTAGCTGTAAGCACAAGAAGTCTGATTCTTAAGATGACAGAGTGAAATTTTGACAGGATAACCTGTCACTGTGCTGCAGATATGAAGTTTGTGTTAAAGCGAGATAAACTGCAGAGGGAGCTGTGTCCAGAGTTTTCTCCTTAGTGGAAGTGCATACAGCAATCTGTTGTTGAAGCTTTAATTCCATGACAGCAGAGCCACACAGAGACCTAAGCTCACCACTGTGAGATTTAAATCACCTGCCTAACCAGTTATACACTCTGTAGAGCACAATAGAAGTCTGACTCTAATGAGGAGAGAGTGCACTTTTGACAGGATGATGTCATCACTGTATTGCAGAGAAGTTGTCTGTAATAAAACTGGGAGAAGGGGGTGGTGGAATACTCACCCAGCAAATTTTCCCCTGATTGGATGTTGATAGAGCATGTTTGTTAATCACGCTACATGTACAAACAAGTTCTCCACAGTGAGACATGAACCTTCTGCTTATTCAGTTATACAGTCCGGAGAGCACCGTGTTAGTTGCAAGATCCACAAGAGAAGTCTGAACTTAATTACGTGAAAAAAACTCATTTGTATAGTAAAAAAATCACCATTTGGAACAGCTGTTACTGTGCATCACAGGTTTTGGGACTAATACATGTGTGTAGATAGGCCAGCATAACAAGACTGTGCTTGTCTCACGTAATGACATACTTTACTATGATTTATATACTATCTTCATGTCTATCGTGTTACTGTAAGGGTTGCATACCTGTTTTATACTATGAGATGATAATGATAACCACAGTAGTAAACCAGTGGAGTATCACGCCAGCATTCCTGCCACTTTATTCTGGGATGATTATACACTTACATCGTCTCATGCTTGTATAAAGTGCAATGATAATACAGACACTTTCTAAATGTGACAGTGCACTGCAGAATAACAGTGATGGATCATGTTTGAATAGCTTACCCAATACTGTAACACAGCTGCAGGTGTAAACATTGAAGTGCAGACATACATTAACAGACTGACTTGAGTGAAAGAACATCACTCTGAAATTCAGATTACTTGTCAAAATTCAATGCAGACATGCAGTTGTTGTTTAACCTAAGTAAAAAAATATATATTTGTTTTGCTTTTTTTAATCACAGCAGGAAATGTTGCACTGCCAAGCTCATTTGCACTGTGATGGCAAAGTATTAGCACATGTGTAATCATATCTTGAGGTGTTGAACTTAAACTGGGAATTAACAGTAGCCTGTGGTGCTCTTTTCCAACCTTTGTGTAAATTAGCAGTATACTCATGCAACCATGTGTGAATCTGATGGCATACATAACAGATATGTGTTATGGTCATGTGCCAGTCATCATGATTCACACATTTGTCATGATAGTTGCAGTTATTCAATCATTATTAGATGGGTGTTTTGTGAAATATGTGAGGAACCAAACTTTATTTCTGATGGAAGCATGACCGATGGAAACATTTTTGAATCAAGGAGGTTTACTGAATGACAAAGAAGGGGTGGGAAGGAATGGACAGTTAGTGGCAGGAATACACATACAGAGATGCTACAAGATTAGTTCAGGTTTAAATTTTGGACATACTTTTGGTGTGCTTCTGTTTGTTTTATCCTCTTAATTATTCATGAAAAATCTGTACACAGCAGGGTACATAATAGGGAACAAGCACATTAATATAACAGCAGGATAATGGTGTGTTAAGAAAAGGTGTAGCTGAGATTTGCACCCTCAGGAATCATACAAATCGTTCAAAAACAGTTTGGTATACATCAGGATTTGAAAATGGAGAGTATTCCAAGAAATGTCTACAGAAGTGAGTTTTATCTAAACACAACACATTGCAACTCCTAATTCGCAACATTCCCATGTGACAACAGTTTGCAGAAAAGGAGAATTTATGAATTACTCTTTATTACTTTCATGACAACCATATGCTATATATTCAGCTCTTCAGCTTGTTCAAAAGTGCACTATATACACCTAAGCATGGTATAGTGAAGGTCACCAGAACAATGCATCCAAATGCAAAAACTCACAAGATTTTGCCATAAGCTCTATACTTCTGTTTAGCCTCAGTTGCAGCTGGTGATTGGCACCAGGAATTATGCAAATGCAGAGGAGGAAGACTAATAGCACAGAAGAAAGAAGATACGTAGGCAAGGTGAGAGGGAAGCAGGGACAATGTCGCTTATGGCAGAATCAGGATAATGCTGGCAATATTTAGGCAACAGTTACAAATAAAACAGTGGCCTAAAACAGTGACACTAATGCCTGGATTAGAACCCCCGACATTATACAAAAATCTGTCAAAATTAGAGTATTATCTCATACCACAAAGGAACTCCTACTTCACACCTTTAAGTCACATAAGTGAAGGGCAATTGCAACTTACTGTTGCAGAAAAGGTGAACAGAGAGAGAAAGAGAGAGATGGAGACAGGAATAGCAACAGTATTTTTTATGATGCAAGTAGGACCATCTGTATGGTGTTACTCTTAATTATTTCCTCGTTATTAAGCTGTCAAGCTCTGTACAATAAAGTGATTGCTAAAGGAAGAAGAAGAGGTAGGAGAGAGGAACAGATATTAAAACAAGCAGGATATGGGCTCCTTACTATGTCTCCCAGTTGTGGCTGGAATATTTTTGCTAATGCCTTCTTACTACACTGTCCAAATGGTATGTTGATGAAATGCTGTAAATGGAGATAAATACACAAGTCTGCAGTTAACTATATTATAGAATATAAAATATCATGAAATATCAGTTTGACCTACAGCTGTGATGAAACCCATGACACTATGCAAAAATATCAGTCTTTAGACAGGCAAAATTATCTCAACACACTACATAGGAACTTATATTGCATTACATCCAGTAGCCCAGTAACTGTTACATTAACTGCTCACAGTAATGGATTTAGTCTGCCTTTACTCTGTATTCCTATAGTTCAGTAGATTTAAGCACACTGGCACAAAAGTAACCAGACTACTGTGGCTGAATTTAAAATATTCAGCTTCTGCCATAAGAAGCTGAATGCCATTCACTGCCACTCAGCATTGGTGCATTATGCCAGCCTCCACTCAAATGATGAAGACAAAAAGAGAAGTTTTTTGATGGGCCATTTCAGGCCATGTGTGTGTTGTGTGTGTGTGTGTGTGTGTGTGTGTGTGTGTGTGTGTGTGTGTGTGTGTGTGTGTGTGTGTGTGTGTGTGTGTGTGTGTGTGTGTGTGTGTGATTCTATTTTTTAACCACACTAAACATGTGAGAAAGGGGTTGATGAGACAGTGGTGAAAACGGGTATGCCAAGCAGAGGGTAAGACCCAAATGGAAAGAATACCAAATTTTGCAAAAGGGTGACAGGAGAGCACAATAGCTATCCACTTCTTCAGAACGTAAATGTAGAATTGTACAAATAATTTTTTTAACTTTGGAGAGTCATCACATCAGGGATGGATGATAGCAACAAAATAATGCTTAGCCAACTGGACCAAATCAACTGTGTCAACACACAGACATGTGCCCAATTCTTTTTTTTTTTTTTTTTTTTTTTTTAATCAGAGAGATGAATGTTCTGGAAGATGCTTAAG
Source organism: Protopterus annectens (assembly GCF_019279795.1). NCBI lineage: Eukaryota > Metazoa > Chordata > Ceratodontiformes > Protopteridae > Protopterus > Protopterus annectens. Next base: position 1,484,752,803 of record NC_056737.1, read on the forward strand.
AATGACATGGTCATGTAGGTAGATTATGCTGAGTAGCAGGCGCAGTCATACAGATCACACAAAATGGCTATGAACTGTGATGGACATAAAAGGTTGGGGGACACCATGACTGGAGATAGGTAGGGGACCTCAGAGACACACCCATGTCTATTTTAAGAACAGGGAGAATCTAGTCCTCAACCTCAGAACTGTAATCACTGTTTTCTAAGTCATCTGCATGGGTCAGTGCTGGAAATAACATCGTCTTCACAATGCGGCATAGGACCTTTTCAACCCTGCTGATTCAGACAAAAAGGTTCCTCTCTATAATGCCCTTCACCAGACATGGCAGCTCCTGTCAGGTGACAAAATCACCACCTCTACTATTATTCCTCCTGGAGGGTGTTACTGTACCAGCAGGTGGGGCAGAGATACCTGATGCAAGTGGAGCAGGTAGGGCAGGAATTGTGTAGACAACTGTGACAGGTTATGACTCAGATGTGCTGGGTGTCTGTGCTGTCTGTGGTTGTGCTGCCACAACCCCCCTATGGATGTATGGTGAGACAAACCCAAGTGGTTGGCCTACCTCCCAGTGTGATGTTAACTTTTTTTTAAGCAGCAATATATATATATATAAAATCAAAGTAAAAAAAAATAAAGGGTGGGGGGAGACAAAAAGAGATAATTAGATCAATGACATTACTGACTTTTATCACTTTACCAAGGGATGTGACAATTTGTCCAATATGTTTCAGAGAAGAGGTTATCCGGAGCCTTTTCTATCAAACATCATTCAGGAAGTTATAAATAAGGGGAACAGTGGACACTTTAGAGCCCTATTGGGCAATAGGGATGACCACGACAATGTGAGGCACAGTAATACTATTTTTACACATGCACTGACACTCACATATTCTGCAGATTTTGAAGAAATCAAATACATAATACATAAATATTGGAAGGTTTTTAATAATGATATTGGGGTCTTGGACAAGATAGGTAATAGACCCACTATAGTTTATAAAAAGAGTACATCAATAAAAGGACTACTTGAAAAAGGCAAACCTAATCTCACTAGAGGTGGCATGTATAAATGTGGTAGATGTCCCCAGTGCCCTTTCATGATGGATACGGACAAATTTAAACTTAAGAATTTTGGATCCATCACTAATAAAAAGAAAATGTTTTGCTATACTAAGGGGGTTGTTTATATTGCAGTATGTAAAAACTGTCAAGGTTATTATGTAGGGAAAACAAAAAATGCTTTTAGACTTAGAGTCTACCAACATTTATATAATATCAAGCAGAAAAATATGAAGAATGCTTTATTTAGGCATATTAATGACCAAAGTAATTACAGTTTTAGTTTTTTTATTCCTGAACAAGTTGATTTAGGACAAAGGGGCGGACCTGTTGAGGAATATTTGGAGTACATTGAGTTAAAGTGGCAGATCAGACTGAATGCATACTCCCCTCCAGGTCTTGATAGAATTTCTATAGCCCCACTTTTGAAACTTAAACAGTTATTTATGTTATGATTTATTCATACTGTCACTGGTATTTTTTGCCTTATAACATTCTTTACATGTGACACTATTGATTCAACATTTGGTTAGCTGAGTTTTTGTGTACTTACAAATAGGGGGAGTATTCACTACTACCTTACTCTTCCTGTGATGTTTTTTAATTGAAAGGAAATGATGTGGGGCAATATTTTACTAATTGACTATGTGTGTATTTAAGGAGTTATAAGCCAGCAATTCACTGTTCTGAAGAAGTCTGAGTATTGATGAAAGCACTTAACTTGTTGTTTTATCATTTTTAAACTGTGACTTTATATGTATTTGTACTTCATTTTGATCATTGGATTGAGTAGATAATTTTTTCATTATTCGGGCTCCATCTCGTTGGATACCACCCTGCATCTGCTGTTCATTCTAGTTTTTATTCTGCTTACTGAGTTTGTCGGTGTTTTGTTATGGATGCAAGTGGCCAGGTGACTGGCGTTGATGGTGCAGATTTACAAAGCGTCTTGACATCTGTGATGCTTCTTACCAAGACTGTTGCTGAATTGTCAGCCAAGGTCGATAATATTATCAGGGACAATGCTGGCTTGAGAAATAGACCTTTGGACACTTCACAGTCTAGTTCTTGTTCTTCCATTCCTCCAGGACAAGGAAATAATTTCCAGGGTAATGGGAATAAGGAAGTGACGTATTCCGCTACCATTGCTGGGTCTGGCACTCAAGGCTTGAATATGCATGAGCCTCGTGAAGCGGACTATGTTAACATTTCCATAGAACATTGGTTAAAAACTGATCTCAGTTTAAATTGTAGGAACGAGAATGTGAATTATGACCTGGGTACACTAGATCAACAAATCCACGTTTAAAACTTTGTTATTCAAATATAAGAAAATTCAGTTAGAAAATGAGTACCTAACTGAATGTATTAAGAGGGAGGAAGTCCCTAAAGGATTATGAATGTGGAAATATCCAACCGGGTTGGAAAAGGATTCACATCTTTACAGAGATCCTTTGGGATTTTTTAACAGACAAGGCTGTGAATTGTTACGTATTCTTATTGTGGATAACAATAAGAAAATGGCACTATTGTTAAGAGAAATTAATCAGGTAGATGTCAACATTAAAAATGACATTGTTTGAATCTAAGAAAAATGTTTTTAATGCTGTGTTTGATACTGTCTATAATGAACTCAGTGATTTAAAAGGGAGAAAGGAAAGGAAGTTATGTAGGGACAAAATGGATTATGAGAAGGGTGTGTTTTATCCAGACCCCCCAAGAGGGCAATTTAATCAAATTACTGGTAATCACAATACTTATACGTTAGGGCAAGCTTGTGAAACACAGGATGACGATAAGGAAGGAGAGGAAATCCCTTTAGAACAAGCCCCCCTCAGGAGATCGGAGAGGCTAATCAACCAAAGACAGACTCGGTCGAATTATTACATTCCTCGATCTGCACCACGGAGGGGGGGGGATGGAACAACTACCAGAAATAAGCAGCCCATCACATACTGAGACTGAGAATGTGATTCTTTCAATTGTGACTAATGATTTGGGTGACTTCAGTATTTATAATTACAGTGGTCTTACTGTCACTAGGGAATCGGCTGATTTTCTATCCAAAGGTATGAATTTTGTGCCTACTAGTAAGGGCAACATAGTAGATGTTATGGTGCAGTTAAAACTATTTACAAGGAAATTAAATCTAGCTTTATTTTTTCCTGATAGTAATTTTACTTATGGCTCAAACCTTAGGAGACCAAGTACCTTTCAACCTCCCAATCACCCTTTGGTACAAATATTTGAGGTTCTATGTGAAAACGACATTAGAACACGATTGGGTTATAGGCATAATGACTCACCCATAGACAATTTAAAAATAGAAGAGAAGGGTATTTTGAGTGAAATTTTACATCAGACTAATATAAGACTTATGAAACCGGACAAGGGTGGGGGTCTGGTTATTATGAATACTGATGATTACAATAGTAGAATGTTTGACATACTATATAGTGGTGTACACTGAGACCTCACAAAATGAATTAAACATAGCATATCGTAACATTGACTTAGAATTGGAGCAACTTTTACTGAATGGACAAATCACACTAGACACACACAACTACATTTTAACCAAACATCCCAAGATTCCCACCATATTTGGAATACCAAAAATTCACAAATCAATACACAGTCCACCTTTAAGACCCATTGTAGATGCCAAAGCCTCCAAAACATTTAGTATAGCAAAATACATTGACAGTATGACTAAGGGGGTCCTTGATAATTGGACTACTATAATTAAGGACTCATGGGACTTCCTTGGTAAAGTCAATCAGAATATGTATGACAGTAACCTCATCCTGGTGACTATTTATGTCTGTGACCTGTTTTCAGTTATACCACATGATATAGGACTGAACTGATTCTATGAGTTTCTATGCAGTAATTCATCATTGAATCATGACACCATCTTGACCATCCATACTTGTATGGAGATGGTTTTGGAAAATAATTTCATTACATTTGAAGGACATTTATTTAAACAAAGGCTTGGAGCTGCCATGGGTGCATGTTGTGCACCAATCTTCGCCAACATTGTCTTAGCACATTGGTAAGATCAATACATTTTTAACTCCGAATTCAGGACTTCATGGGTATTGTATGGGCGATACCTTGATGATATCGTCCTGTTTTGGAATCAGTCAGAACAACATTTGAATAGGTTCTTTTCGTACATGAACAGCACCACCAGTTTTTTGAGATTTACTATGGTCAAGGATCTAGAGTATATTCATTAATTGGACATCACCATAAAGATTATGTGAACAACTGTTTTATTTCCCAACTATATAGGAAACCAACCTACTCTAACACATTATTACATTTTACTAGTGCACATCCTTTGCACCAGAAGAAGGCCCTGGTCAAGGGCCAATGTGTTAGATTGGCCAGGGTGGTGTCTGACTTTTATGACTGTACCAAGAAATGTGACAATTTGTCCAATATGTTTCAGAGAAGAGGTTATCTAGAGCCTTTTCTATCAAACATCATTCAGGAAGTTATAAATAAGAGGACCAGTGGACACTTTAGAGCCCTATTGGGCAATAGGGATGACCACAACAATGTGAGGCACAATAATACTATTTTTACACATGCATTGACACTCACATATTCTGCAGATTTTGAAGAAATCAAATATATAATACATAAATATTGGAAGGTTTTTGATAATGATATTGGGGTCTTGGACAAGATAGGTAATAGACCCACTATAGTTTATAAAAAGAGTACATCAATAAAAGGACTACTTGAAAAAGGCAAACCTAATCTCACTAGAGGTGGCACATATAAATGTGGTATATGTCCCCAGTGCCCTTTCATGATGGATACGGACAAATTTAAACTTAAGAATTTTGGATCCATCACTAATAAAAAGAAAATGTTTTGCTATACTAAGGGGGTTGTTTATATTGCAGTATGTAAAAACTGCCAAGGTTATTATGTGGGGAAAACAAAAAATGCTTTTAGACTTAGAGTCTACCAACATTTATATGATATCAAGCAGAAAAATATGAAGAATGCTTTATTTAGGCATATTAATGACCAAAGTAATCACAGTTTTAGTTTTTTTTATTCTTGAACAAGTTGATTTGGGACAAAGGGGCGGACCTGTTGAGGAATATTTGGAGTACATTGAGTTAAAGTGGCAGATCAGACTGAATGCATACTCCCCTCCAGGTCTTAATGATAGAATTTCTATAGCACCACTTTTGAAACTTAAACAGTTATTTATGTTATGATTTATTTATATTGTCATTGGTATTTTTTGCCTTATAACATTCTTTACATGTGACACTATTGATTCAACATTTGGCTAGCTGAACTTTTGTGTATATCCAAATAAGGGGAGTATTCACTACTATCTTACACTTCCTGTGATGTTTTTTATTTGAAAGGAAATGATGTGGGGCAATATTTTACTAATTGACTATGTGTGTATTTAAGGAGTTATCAGCCAGCAATTCACTGTTCTGAAGAAGTCTGAGTATTGACAAAAGCGCTTAACTTGTTGTTTTATCATTTTTAAACTGTGACTTTATGTGTATTTGTACTTCATTTTGATCATTGGATTGAGTATTGGGCTCCGTCTCGTTGGATACCACCCTGCATCTGCTGTTCATTCTACCTCCCAGTGTGATGTTAACTTTTTTTTGAGCAGCAATATATATATATATATATATATTTATATATATATATATATATATATATATATATATATATATATGTAAAATCAAAGTAAAAAAAATAAAGGGTGGGGGGAGACAAAAAGAGATAATTAGATCAATGACATTACTTTATTATTTCAGTACATAAAACAGTATGACAAATACATAAATATTCCTCAGCCCCACATCCAGATATGATGGGAAGGCATGAATACATCATGAAATCAATCACAATGATATGATTAGAATAACAGAATCATGTATTTCACTGTGCCTTGTTAGATATCTGCATTTGCAAATATTGAATTATTAATGCTATGCAGTACTGACGTTACAATATCTTAGAAATATTAGCCTGTAAAAATTTTAGTATGTTTCTGGATATTGAACCCACACAGAATTAATCTGATGTATTCATTGTCTAATTCAATAACCAAGAGCTATAGTAGCAGGCATGTAGGCTTGGTCACGATGATATGCAGTGATGGACTGAGAAAACTTCTGTAGCTTGCAATCAGAACAGATGTATACTTACTCCATGCCTTTCTGCGGAGAGTTAGTGAAACCTGCGGCACCTGCTGATTTGCTGCAAACTCTGCTGCAGCTGCACAGTCAAAAAAAACTAAAAATATACATGAAAGAATAATGAATAACTGTATTGACTGACTGTCTAATTAATGCCATGTCATAGCCATGTTATGCGTCAGTATACTTACACAGCTGAGGGGTGTTTGCAGCCGTAAATTCATACTCCCATCAGCAAAAAGGATGTCCTTCTGCACTTCGTCATGTCACTGCAATGGTGATGACATCAGTTCCCAGTGCATGGAATGCCAGTTGCAGTGGCGACAGCCTTGGCCAAGTTGTTACAAACCTCAGACATACTGAGACATGATATATTCCCCCCTGCAGTAGTCTCCAGCTGTAGCACATTACAAGGAGTGCCACAAAATCCTGGACTCCTCAACACTTCAACTTTGTGCTCTAAATGGAATGTCATTTGTACCATCACCGTCTATGTCTGCATGAATCAAGCAAGAAATATGGGTCTGAACTGGCACCCAATTCAGATCTCCAGTGTAAGAGCTTATGCACAAAGATTGCACAGCCTTGCCAACTGCATTTGCACAACTGGAAACACAGCAATGTCTTGACACACATTGATACTGAGGACATAAAGAAACACAGAAGGTTTTAAAAATGGCATTGAAATTTGGACATATGCGGTGCTCAGACTCTGAGATATGTTCCAATGTTAACCCCTGATATGTTTTATAGTGTTGGTTATAATCATGGTTTGTTGAAAGAAAAATTGTATGATTTGTGACATATATGCATAATGCAAGTTAGACACTGGTGAGATTGAATAGTACCACCTGTGAATTGAACCCAAGAGAAAAAAGATAAAAATGTTACATTTTGCTGATTAACTATCACTGCCCCAGGAGAACTTAATTAATAACCTGGTGATTAGAGGTTTAGTAATTTACGACTGAGTGTACACAATACACACTTGAGAGATGCCTATATGTCTGTGACTTTGCTTAGTCATGGGACTGAATGTCCATATAAAAGGCAGTGTTTATGTTTGTAAATACATTTCAGATGAATGCAGTTGCATGACCCGAGTAAGAAATGGTCAGTTAGGTTACATACATTGTTCATAACACATACTGCCATAAACACATACTTATATGTGAAAACTCAATAATTAGAACAAAAATATTGTGCACATCAGAACTATGCATGTGAATTCTGCATTAAATATTGACATTATTATAGTCAACATAATTTACGCACATTATATTGGGCTTCTGTAGAAAACAGTAATGCCACATTTCTTGCACTAAACATAGTTAAGATACGCATGTGCATTTGCTGTGACATTCCTAAGCAAAATGTTGTGAGAAATGGTATCTTCTCCCTAGCAATTCTGACAATAGCTCAGTTTTAAACAACAATACATTGATCTAACAAAATCTATGCAAATATGTATTCACACCCCTCTCTGTAAAATAATCAGTTAAATAGATTCAAACCTTGCATCACCTCTCTTGGTTCTCTCAAGTCATTTCAGTTCTATCTTATGCTGTAGGGTTGGTAAGCTGACCAGCTGAATGTAATCACTGAGCACTATCCAGAGTGCTTAAGACAGCACACCAGGCCCAGGCTGATTTGTACTACAGAAGGCAATCTAAATTAAATTATTCACTTTTTCCTTTAGGAAGTGAACTGTGTTTAAATGCTGCTGAGCAGAGAGCAAATGCAAAAATGCATCAGAAGAAAGACAAAAACAAAAATCTGAAAAAAAAAACAATTCAACCATAAGATATACCTAGCAATAACCAGCACAAGCAGTGCATTACAGTGACAATGTCATCCTTTTCAGATCTGCTTGACACATCACAAATTTATTTTCTGGCAAAATTTATCAGAACTGTACTTAATGCCAAATAATGTGAAAGGAGACAGCAGCTCACATGTTGTTAGCAAAACTGAGAATAGCTGTTTTTTTTAACGCAATGATATTACAAAATGTCTGTATAAATTGATTCAAAACCTGCATCAGCTGTTCTTTTTCTGTAAGTTCACTGTACTTACATCTCATTCCACAGAAAAAAGTTACCTGATGGATGCATTTTCTTCACTAAATATTATTAAAAGTACTGAAGGCTTGTGCTACAGAAGGCAACTTAAATTAAATTTATTTTTTTTTCCCTTAGGCAGTGAACTGTAGCTCACTCCTGGGGACCACTACCAGTCCAGAGTGCACAATGCCAAACTGCATGCAAACAATGAAAAAAATAAATATATAAAGGTACTGAAATAGAGGAAACATTCTGAAACACATATTTAAATATACAGTTATGATATTTCTTCAACTTTCTCATGTATCAACATGGCATTTACTCATTAAGCATTATTATCTTCACACAAACACCGCCATCTTTGAATTAAAGACCTAGGCCACTAGGGCATTCCCAGGATAAAGTTCAGATTCTTACCACGATGTGTCACACGTTATACTGGGGGAAAACAAAGGTTACCTGTACTTATTATGTAGCATAGCATGAATAAACATTACAGGTGAAAAGGAAACAATTCCTGACCTTTATCCTGTGTAATTTGCAGTTAGATGCATGCATAGCTGTGATACTGGTGACAAGGAAGATAATCGTTCCTTATATTATATAAAAAATGTGACCACTGCACCTCTTTGCTTCTCTTTACTTTGTGAAAATCATTCCCATATCTGTGCTTCTCCAAAAAGACTACTATGTGCTTTGCCTTGCAGTTATGTGGGGTGGGTCTGGCATAATGGCTAAGGTTTTTGCCTCAAAGACATAGAGTGTAGGGTTTAATTTTGACCTCATGTGATTAGATAAGCTTAAAATGGCCATTCAGGGCAGGTAGCCTAATATTTACCTATGAAACTGTATTCATAGGCTTTACTGGAAAAGCTTACTCAGACTCTACCATAAATTGCTAGGTCTGCTTGCCTTTGCTTTCTTGTATTTTGTATTACTTCATTATCTTCTGTTTTGTAAATTGTGGTTTATTTTGTTTATGCTGTGTTTTTGTTGTACTCTGCTTCTAATAACGGACAGTGTAGTGGTGCAGCAGTTTGCATTGTCACCTCCCAGCAAGAGGTTCTCCCCTTCAATTCTTGGATGGGCTGCCTTCTGTGCAGAGTCTGCATGCCCTCCCTGGGTTTGTGTGGGTTTCCTCTGGGTACTTCAGTTTGCTCCCATATTACAAACACGTGCATCTGGAGCATTTCTCCCTGGGCATCCACTGAAAAATTGGCTCATTTCAAGTCAGACTTTCCCAGTAAACAAATGTTAGATCAATCAATCAATCAGTCAATCAATCAATCAATAAATAAATAAATGCACATTTAAACTAGCAAAGAGACTACAGCTGTATATCTTGTGAGTGATCAAAATTAGAACAGGTGGATTAAGGTTAATTATCTGTGAACTGAAGGTGGAGCAAGGAACTAAATATTCTGTTTAAAGGAGTAAAATAAAACATTTCAAGGCTTCACTGGAAAAGCTCACTTAGACTCTACCATAGATTGTTGTGAGGGAAAGGTTAGTTTGTTTTTGCTTTCTTATATTTTATATTGCTTCATTGTCTTTTTCTATTTTGTATATTATGTTTTATTTTCTTTGCAGTGCATTTAAGTTTTCTGTTTTTAATTGCATATTTAAACTGGGAAAGAGGCCATAGCTATGTCTTGTATGAGTCACACAGTAACAACATTTTCCTGCACCCTCCCACCCTGGCACTGTTGTGTTTTTAAACTCCACTATCTTTCTAGTTGTGTGACCCTTATGTTAATTTAAGCATATATTTCCTTACATCTCCTTTTTGATTAGCTATTGTGAGTAAGCACAAAATTATTATTTTGGGAAACCACTCCTCTTCAGCTACTTACATTTATTAGCCATTATCCTATATTCCATGGAATCATAACGTGAAGTGCCCACCCCCATCCAATCTGTCTTATTCTTTTAAAATTAGTGGCTCTCCATTTAGATAGCTAAAGCTTATGTTAGTCCTCTTTCATATCAAAATGCTTAGTGCACACTGCAGCTGTTATGATATTAACCCATTTCCATCGTACATTTAAAATCTGCAACATCTAGTCTAAGACCATCAACTATTGGAGTGACTACATTCTGACTCATGGTAGTCATCTTGAGATTCATGCTTCAGTTTTGTTCCTGGTGAGGGAAGGAGTACATGAACATTATTTCTTTATGATTGCTGATTGCCAGAAAGCCTAATAACTGCTTCATAGGTGCCAGTGTGTAATTGTTGCTTATATTTTGCTCCAGCTGAGAGAAGGAGCAGAGTGCATTGATTCCTGACTGTTTTTGACTGGGCAGTGTGGATCTGTATGGAACCATCCTGATTGGTCTGGTTGCTATTCAAGGTATCTACCAGGAAAAGGCTACAGCAGGCCTACAGATCCTTGCATCATCTGGGAAAAGAGTGTAGGCCACTAAACAGCCTGTGGCCTGCTTCTCATCTTGGGACTGATGCTACTGTTTTGTTTCTGGAGAGAGAAGAAACAAAGGAGCATTCTATCCCAGCAGCATAAAGCTGTATTGAGACCAGCAATAGTAGTAGCCAGGCAGTAGCCATTTAGGCGAATCCCTTGTTTTCATTATTCTTGACCAGCTAATTCTTTCTTTTCAGAAATACTGCTTGATATACTGTCATATGTTATATTTCCCTAAATACTTCATCCACAGATCAATGGGGTCTAATTCTCAGTTTTCCCTCAAGTGTTTGGCAGTGCCTGTATAAATGCAGACACCTTGAGTTGACATTTTTCTTGTAAAAGCACCCTATAAATTTCACCAGTACCTAGCTGTACACAGGGCAACTAATTTGCAGTGACAAGCACTGGCCCCATAGTTGCAAACCAGATTCTCCTGACATTACTTTATATCCTCACTGCAATATCTAATCAATAAAAAAGGGCCTGTTGTCATGGATATGAACTTTTCCACCATCTAAATAACCAGATTGATTGAAACGGGCATTCTGAGGCAATGTAGAAATTGCCTCTTGTTTACTGACAACAAGTTAATTCTCAAACTGATGTGGTATGTAAGAGATGTATTTGCACAATGTTGGTAGAGGCAAAGCTCTCACATAGAAACACTCCTAAGGTCAATCAGGTTGTCAGTAGTAAACACACTGCATCTATCCAACACAGTTCAAAGCAGACACATAGACCCACATATGCTGAGGCACTTAAATGTAACTTACCTAAACCCCAATGACCTCCTAGATGAAGTACACATAACAAATACCCTTAGCACCCCCAAATGCACTCTTTCAAAATAACACCCACAGCAACAAATGCAACCATATTCCATGGAGACTGTATTCTAAGCCCATAAGGCAAGCCACCTCACAATCCAACATCCTGGTCATTGGAGACTCCATTGTGATACACATTGATGTCCCTCCCACTAGGTTGAGTAAGGAGAATGTCACAGTCAGTTGCTTAGCAGATGCCAGGATCCGCCATAGTATGCACACACTCACATCATTGGAACACAAGCACCAGTATGACTCATTCGTAGTCCATGTGGCTGTAAATGACCTGAAACATACCTCCCTTGATTATATGAAAAGAAACATCATGTAGCTGTTTGAAAATGTGTCCCAGGCTGGTTTGAGCTAGCACTGAGCAGCATTTTACCTTCTCCAGTGATAGGTTCATAGGTTCATAGATTAATACTAGGCTAACTGCACTTATTGGCCATTTTTTTAAGCCTATGTAAACAGAAGATGACTGACTTTAATAATTGGCTTAGTTTCTGGTGTCATTCTAAGGGGGTGCAATATTTGTCAGCATGGGAGGAGATGGTCAGCAGACTACATTGCTTTGACAGGGATGGTCTGCATTTCACCCCTTTATGCTTTGGAATATTAGCTAAAACATTTTCTTCCTCCATAGTGCCTTTTTTAGGCAATGCCATACTGAAAGGACTTCCAACATAACAAAGTAAAAACAAGAAAATCTAAAGGCTTTACTGCTTGATACAAGGACTCTAAACAAAAAAACTCCATCCCCTACAAGCTCTCCTCAACCTAGAGAATGCTGATGTCTGTGCAGTCACTGACACATAACAATACACAGACTGGGACTCAAAACGGAAGTGTCTTCAGTTACATAAAAAATAAATATATCTCAAGGCTGGTGAAACAGGAAAATGCACTTGAGCTTCTCTGTGTCAAATCTTCATAAGCAAAATCCCATACTACTTGCTTGCAAGCTATGAGCACAGCCTCAAAGGCAGGACACAATTGTTTGCAGAGTTAATTGCTAATGCATAAGAAGATAAAGAAAACCTACTGATCAACAAATCCAGCTCCAGCTTTACCGCTCTCTCCCCTTCAACCATTCCTCAGGAAATATCATCAAATATAACTCCCCTTGCTATCACTAGGCAACAGATCCTTAATTCTCTCTCTAAGGTCAAGAACACTGCATCATTGGGCCTAGTCAATATCCCAGGATGCCTTCTAAGTAGCATGAAAGATTTCCTATCAAGCCCTCTGGAATTGCTATTTAACTTTAGCCTCCAAACAGGCTTCATACCTAACGAATGGAGAACAGCAACAGTCATCCGTTAGCACAAAGGTTAGGCATCTAAGTCTCAGTATTTTCATATGCAAAGCCATGGAAAGAATTATTATGGAAATGATCAATAATGACATAGATAACCTCCAGACACTGGACCAAACCCAGTTTTGTTTTAATCAAGGGCAGGTCATGCCTGCTCAACCTGGAGGACTTTTTTGAAAATGTCACCAAAGCAATGAATAAGGGCAAAATGCTTCACGGTCTGTACCTGCCAAGGCATTTGACACAATATCCCACTCAGGTATTGTTGAGAAACTCAAGAGGTTAGGTAGCAACCCTTATATCACCCAGTGGATAGCCAGCTGGTTCACAGACAGGACCCAGGAAGATAGACTTAAGGAGTCCACCTCTACAAAGAGGACAGTGACAAATGAAGTCCTTCAGGTATTGGTCCTAGGACTGCCCTTTTTTCTCATTTACTTCTCTGAAGAGAAGGCCAATGCCACTGGCCTCTAGAAGACCTAATTTGAGGAATATTTGCAAATTCAGAGCAATCATTGAATCCTCCCCTACACAAATGTTCAACAGGAAGGGACGACGGAAACAAATAACTGGAGCCAGAGCCATGGACTAAAATTAAATGCCAAGAAATGCATATAGTATTCTTCGGGAAGTTATCCACTCCTGGTAACTATCATATTGACAACACATGTCTATGTTTTGACCCAGTAGTCAGGGACTTAAGGACACACATAGACAGTAATCTAGCCTTTGACCATCTCGTGCCTATAGTAGTGAGGAAATATTCTATGCTGTGCAACTTATAAATAAAGGTATGGCATCTAGGTCCAAGGAGGTCATTTCTCCACTGCACTCTGCATTCACCAGACCTATCATTGAGTACAATGCCCCCTTTTGTATGTACCTAACCCGGCACATCCAACAATTGGAATGTCCACAGAGGTTCCTTACTAAAAGAATACAGGACATAAGTAATGTGTCCTACTCAGATTGTCTCAAGGTCTTATGACTGTATTCTGTCTCCTAACCCCTGTAGAGGGGAGATGTATGCTTGACATACAAGGCATTGTCAGACCACACTCTGATGGATCTCCTGCATATCCTCAAAACAAAAATGACCAGAATTACCCATTCTACACACATACCTTACCTGTGATATAAATAGGACCTGTTGGTGAGACAAGTAAGTATTCCACAGACTACCCTTTCTGTGGAACAAGCTCCCCATGCATCTGAAGTTTCTCCCTATTCCAATTCAAGACTAACTTGGACAATTGGATGGGAAACTGGAAATTCATCCTGGTTTGGAACTCTAATAGACACATGAAATCTGTAAATGGTTAATTTCCCAGGCCCTTGTTCGTGAATATTTATTCTACCAAGCCCCTGTTTACACTTACTCATATCAAGGGTAGCAAAACTTGACAGATATTTGGGATGCATGACTAGGCTTAAAAAAGCCCTTGTGGTCGTTATCCTAATACATGTGTATGAACCTATGACATATGTTCGTACCTCTCAACCTCTCTGAGCAAGAAATCTGGACAAAGCCATAAATAAAAGTGTGACAAAAGACCAAAAATAGGGACAATTTTTAAATATTGCTCTTTCAAACTTAGAAAGTTGATAGACTAATAAATTTTATATTAGCATGAATTTTTCTGAAGGGTATGAAGTCTGAAACTCAAATTTCTGTCATTTTCTAACTTCGGTCATTAATGACTCACCACTAATTTGCCAGAAAAACACAATTTTATGAAAAACAGATGAAAAATATGAGGTAAAAATTTGGACATTCTGTGAAAATCTGTACAGTTGAGAGGAGTGTATATGTTTCACTGAGTAATCCAATTCCTTAGAATTGCAGACACAATTTATTTTTCAGAGGCAGAAACTGTTGCCATAAATAATTCATATAAATGTTAGTAATGTTGCTCTCCTAAGTCAGTCAATGGTGTTCTCAGAATTTGTTGTAAATCCTTTCGATCTGACATATCCTCAGAAAATGTCCATCAAGCAGTACTGGATGTGAAAAAGTGATTGATACTACAGTCAGACTAATCATTCACACTTGCAAACACTTAGCAGTTATCCCTTCTCAGTGTTCATCCTTGCAAAGGTAGGGCGATGCATGCGATCGTGCAGTTTCTTACACCTTTTTTACATTCCCTGCACTTAGTGCAGATTTTGGAATTCATAAATGCTAATGAACTCATAACTTATTTGCATACTCACAGTGATTACAAGGCTGAATCCTCTCTATATCAAAATAATTATGTAGGCAGGGAACAATTAATTTACATCTTATTTGCATGCTCATGCTGGAAAAATCACCTTTTGCATCATAATAGTATGCATCCAGGGCATATATTTCCTCAAGTTATTAAAGGTCAGTTCCTACAAAGTTCAAGGTTATGTACAAAAATGAAAGATTATGAAACAAAATCAGTGAGAATAAGATACCATCTGCATGACAGAGGTTATAAGTCAAAAAAGATTTAAAAAGGAGAATCAGAAGTTAGGCAGATGAGTGTACGTAAAGGCAAGACGTATTTCCTTTGACATGATACTGATAATGGAAATATGACTGACCCAACTAAGTATGAATCAACAAGTTTAAAATGTATGCTGACGTACAGCCAGGATATAAAACAGAAAGTATTAACAGCAGATGATGGAATTAGATGTATAGTGGGAGATGCCCCAAAATTCCCTTTTAAAAATAGGAAGAATTTCAAGCAGCTTCTATGCCGAGAAACAAATATTAAAAATATGGAGTCAAACAGAAGGAAATATAAATACATATAAATACATATAAATGTAGGACATGCAAAGCTTGTGCTTATTTAAATCCTTGTAATAGTTTCCAACATCTAAATAATAAGAGAGACTATAGACTGAACGACTATGCTGACTGCAACACTAAAAATGTGATTTATGTTCAACCTGTAAGTCTGTTTCAAGACCAATTGTCATTTTAAAATCAGAATTTTGAGACATATAAGTGACATTAGGCTAAAGAATAGCACTAATGCCCTATCTCAACATATAACAAAAATTATCCTGGACATAGTTTTCAATTTATAATACTGGGGGTTTTAAATGAAACCCAAGACGAGGAGATCTGCGTAATATAACAGAATTGGCAGAAATACGGTAGATCACAGATCTACAAGCAGATCAAGCACCAGGATTAAATGCAGTGTTACCCTTAAGACCAGTATTATGAGGGTGTCAGCTCAGAAAGAGATTCCTATTTTGTGTAGCCCCATTTAAATTAGCTTCAGCATCAGCACAGAATATGTTTTATAGATCTGTTGAAGGCATTCTGACAAAAGCACTTATCTTGTTTACTTTGAAGAAGATTCCTGTTGGTATTGTTATTTAAGCATTATATTTTATTTTATTAAAAGTATTCTGTTGTGGTGGATCAGTTTAATTTTTATTCATTGTCTTTAATGTACTTATGGTTGAATATATGTGTGCGAACTGAAATGCTTGATGCACAATTTTGTGCAAAGTCCATACGTGGATATTATAGACATCATAGTCATACAGCATTACTGACATTAATGATACGGGAATGAGCAGTTAGCTACTTTTTTTGAACAGGTCACACTTACTTTGTGTGTCATACGGTTTCCTTGTCTACCCAGATTTCTCTGTAAAATTTTTTGTATCATGCAGTCCATACTAAGTCAAACAGGGTATTAAAAAACCTTCTTCTTGGCAGAGGTCTGGAAGTAGCCACAGCAACAAGTTTAATTAAAGCCTGTTGCAGATATGGTTTTATAATGGCAGCAGCAACTGCTAACTTGTTTCTTTTTTCCCTAAGTATAATTGTGGCCTAGTGCACAGAGTTTTGGATTTCAGGGCAATGGCTACTCTAAGTGTACATGATCGCTTTATATCTTCATGAATAGCTCCGCCATGTTGGTTTTGATAATTATCATCTAATTCAGCTACTTATGTTTTCATTACCATATTCTGCCATTTGTTTTTGTTTGGCCATTCTACACTAAGTGTAAATCCATTTAATGAATACCAATTAGCAGGCTATTGTGTGTCCATCACAGTAGCTGTTAATGAATCCAGTCCATTGTCTTCCAACACAGAAAATGTGTATTTTTAAATATAAAAAATCAGATGAGCTGTATGGGAGAAAAATGGATTTTACTGTCTTCTCTTGGCAAAGAACTTAGAATTAAATTGCACAGGTATGGAGACAGAAACAAAAATTATACAAACATGCAGATCAAGAGGAAGGTGCTACCAGAGTTAGATATGAGATTAGCGATGAATATAGACATTGCATGGTAACATACCAACAAAGAACAAGAGTTTAACACGAGACATTAATGAGTAAGTCAGTTAAAAAAAAAGTGTGTAAAAAAGAGACGAAAAAAATAAAAGAAAATACATAAAAAGCTTTATGCAGGCAACAGATGATAGAGGAAGAAATAATCAATGACAATTGGCACAGAGTGTTAAGGCTATAAACTGTAATCCTAGTGATACAGGGTTTCTTTCCTTCATCCTTTATTTGACTACAGTCTGACCTTGAGCAAGTCAGTTAACCAGCCATTGCTTGCAGGCAACAGGAAATATGGGCTAGGCTTCTCAGTGGTCTTCTGGACTTCAGGCCTAGTATCCACCTATGAACCTACCTATAAGTTGGTGGATAAGAACTAGGAAGGACTATAACCATATTAAAAGTTACACAAAGTGTCAGGAAAAATAATAAATGCAAAGCTATATAAAAATAAAGAATGCAGGGTCAGTAAATGTAATAGTAGAGATGAAAAAGCAAACTGAAGAGATATGGTGTTCAGCAGATAAAATAGCACAAAAGGAAATGGAGATCTTATATACGATATGTGTCAGAACAAAGTAAAAGTGAGGCAGAAAACTGAATGAATGCAAGAATAACAGAACTACAAAATCAGAGAGAAGGGTAATTGTAATGAACTTACAGCAGAGGATGTTGACAGAGTCAGTGGAAGCACTTAACCTATTGACAGGTGACTATTACAGAAAGCCAAGCCTGTAGTATAAGCCGCAGAAGGCAAGTTCTGGAGCAAATCCTAAAACTCAGTAATATACATCCCTTGACATGTTATTCTGAGGCAAAAGCAATGGTAAACAACCATTTAATAAAGATGGATTCCATGTCCTAGAATGAAATGTATATTTCATGTGAATTAATCTAGTAGAAAATATTTAAAACTAATAGAACTAGCTCTTTTGTGACTAAAAGAGATAAGGTATAGAGATATAAGGAAGTTAAAGATGTTAGCATAAACATGATAAAGTATTTAGGGTCAACAACAGAAACATAAACAAAACAGATACGAATATAGAAGAATTATAGATGCATGATTAAAACTGTGTATGTCTGAATAAATGTTAATAATAGCTTAGTTTTCATTTATATCGCAATCAAGTGCCAAACAAAAATAATTAAAATCATAACTAGAGTACATTTTTAAATTAAGTCACTATATAAATTACAAAATAGCATACGTTTATGCAGTATGTGAAGCCCCTCCCAGTACATTTTCTGATGTGGTGGACTCTGCTTTAAAGACTGAGGGAACCCTTGATGTTTCCAGGAAAACAAGTATGCCTTATGTTTTAAAGCTTGAGCAAACATAGGATCTGTAGACTTAGATTAGTGCTGGTAAAGATAAAAGCCCTCTACATCAAGTACATTGCATAGAGGCAGAGAACCCATACCAAAATTTTCATGCTCACCTTTGGATGAATTTCTTGATAACTTTTATATTTAAAGCAAAATGTGTTAACGGATGTGTAGTCTGTGTGTATTTTATCTGCACAGCATCTGAAGAGACATCCATCTCTGTAATGCCTTCTTTAAAACTGGCAACCACAAACTATAACAAAGCTTATCTAACTAGAAACTGTTAGCTGATTACGTTGCAAGAACAAGCTGTTAGATTTCAGCTATACCAAAATTATTTACTCTACAATATGGAGTTGCAGTACAACCATATGTTTGAGGCATCTGTAAGGCAAAAGCAAGTCGCTTGTAGTTTTTACTTTTTCATCTGTTAGATGTTGATTACTATATGGGCTGAATTTACAGAAAAAAATTGAATGAAGTGGGATTATGGGCAGTCAGCTTCATGGTTGTTCATCTTTACTCATTTAGTAAAAAATACAGTCAGAATAACATCATCATCATCTTCTTTCGGCTGTTCCCGTTAGGGGTCGCCAGAGCGGATCACCTGTTTCCATTTCTTCCTGTCCAGAATAACATACAGCAGAAAAATGTTGAACTACCAGATGTATATTGGACAAATGTTGCTAAACCCTGTTATGGACTTGTATTTATAGTACAGTCTATTGACCTGTAATGATGGATGAATACCCAAGACATCAGCAGAGGAGACTGTAAATTGCATCTCAAGTCTTGCAGTAATATCATTTCTGAACAAGGTCTTTGCAATGTTTGTACAAAGGGGACTACGATACCATATAATGACTATCCACTTAATAATTAGCAGTTTTAAGAAATGTAATAAAGCAGAGAATATTTCAGAAAGCAGGCCCCTGACCCTTCTGTGCTCTCAAGCCAGTTACATACTTCATAGATGTATAGCAAGTAAAAGCAAAGCAGTAAGGTCTACAAAAGAAAATGACAGCCATTTAACTTGATGTTTTGGCGTGAATTTTGAAATGATGTATCATCAGTGAGCTAGCCGTTATGAATGATGAACAGAGTAGGAAAGGTGGCTTGGAAAAGAAATCTAAACTGAGTATCATGTTGATTTCAAGAGGTGTGTGTATACATGCACAAACACACACACACACATGCATGTTGATGTATCAGAATGCAAAACCACCGAACCACAGTTAATTGATTCTGACATTTTAAAAAACAGACTATTAAATTATAAAAGAAAAAAAAAATTGTAAAAAAACAGCTTCCTTTTGCAATGTGTTTTCTAAAACCCTACTACTAAATTCAGATGTTCTTTGAATAGTGACAGTGTTACAAATAGTTTTTTTTTTCTAAGATAAGGTCTAGGGTTAGGGTTAAGGACGATGACAGGATTAGGAGTAGGGTTACCACACATCATTAAGAATGAGCAGGAGGACTGGTATCGATAAGGATTTTATAAGTGACTATACATACCCAGTCTATGGAGAGCAAGTTTCTTCTTCATAAATTTTGTTCTTGCTCAGTTGTAGGTCATTTGTAAAATTATATCATATACACATTATCAAGCTGGTTGAAGGCAGCATTCCTTGCCCAATAACCCCCCCACCCCCGTTGCCAATTACCCATGCTTAAATAAGCAGAACCATAGCTGTCTCATCTCATGCCAGCCCCCAATTTTGAGCAAAACAAGTGTAAGAACTCTTTCTACAGCGTACTACACACAAAGCATTGCAGCACCCAAATGTATTTCATTCAGAATGCCAGTACAGGACCAGGAACAACACTTCACAATCATGATCTCGAACATGCTTTGCCTGGGGGTGGCTACCACCATCACCCCACCCTTGTTAATCTTCTGAAATAACAGATGATAGTGCAAACAAACATTGCTGACTGTAGGGAGGTTTCAGAAAGGATACATAGTGCACACCTTACAGTAACCATTTCAGATTTAGATACAGCCCTACAATGAAGATGTGCAGAACCGGATTCACTTCTGAATGTCGAATTACCAAAACTTTGAATATGGTCAAGACCATATGATCGAAGTTTCGGAAACCCAACATTCCAAAATTAATCCAAAAAAAAAACAACACTTTCTCAACATTTATGTAGGGGGGGCAAGCCTCCCTGTACACCCCACACCCCCGCTGCTTAAATATACCAGCTCCAAGATTGCACTTCAGCAAGGAAAAGGGAAATTTCCTGTTCTGCGCTGTATGCAGATCTCCGTTCAGAATTTCGAAGTTCTAAAACTTTGATCATATGTTCTTCACCATATTAAATTTGAAGTATTAGGAATTCAAAATTCTGAATGGAACCTGAAGAACCATAGTGGGCTGTCTCTGTGGTCATGTTAATCCTAATGAGGCATTCGGGGGAACAACCTATACTAACTAGCCATGTGCTTATCCCCAGAAATGTCTGCAGTTAGGCAATTATGCTGTGGAGCAATTCGTAGAATTATTCAGCTTTATAGGGTATATTGGCCACTCATGTTAATGAACACTGAGCAGAGCTTGTGTTCACCCATCACATTAGATGTAAGTGCCAGGAAGTTAAATGCATAGCTGTGCATGTGTGAATCTGTTTGGCTGCATGTATAAGTTTATGTGTGATTGTGTGTCTTCCTGGGAGATTGTGATAGAAAGGTTAGTTAGGGGTAGGTGTGTGTGTGTGTGTGTGTGTGTGTGTGTGTGTGTGTGTGTGTGTGTGTGTGTGTGTGTGTGTGTGTGTATATGCATGAGTGTATGTGCACAGTTAAATGGGTGAGTCCCCATGAGTGAAATACAGAGTGTGTGTGTGTGTGTGTGCGTGTGTGTGCGTGTGTGCGTGTGTGCGTGTGTGCGTGTGTGTGTGTTTGTGTGTGTGCGCCTGTGTGTGCATGTGTGTGTGTGTGTGGGTGTGTGTGTGTGTGTGTTGGGGGGCAGGCTAAGATACTTGCACTAGATTAATGAGTAAATCATTCAAAATTGGTGGGAAAAAAACACTAGACACCAAGGTTAAAGGCAGTTAAAAAAATTAAAAAACATTGTTCTGCAGCATGAAAGATGCAAGGCATGGGGAAAAGAGACACCACGGATACGCTTTACGGTATGCTCTAAAGGCACTAAAAAGATTTAAACCTTGTACCATTGCATCAAAGAAATTAGTCCTCTGCGCCATCACTAGACACCAAAGATAATAATATAGCCAGTTTTTTTTTTAATTATGCAATGCAAAATTGTGGGGAGGGGGTTCAAACTCTACACCCTTGGAGAACAGCAGCAGCATTGACTCATTGCACTAACTAATCAGTCATTGCAACCAGGATTTTTTTTCATAGTAAGAAGTATGAAATTCTAATGTCTGTCCTGATTTAATGATTGCAAAAGTCACTTAGTTAGAAATGACAGGATACCGATAAAAGTCACCAGCAGGTGAATTCTGTAAAAACAGGATCAGACAGCTGAGCAGAATGGGATTTTGTCCCTGTGAGGGAAGCTTCATTACATAACTGCGAGGAGTGCTATGCTATACCAGAGAGAATTTTTAAACTATTACTGGGGCTCAATTAAAAAATACATGGAGCAGCAGATCTAGCATCATGGATAAGGGCTGACCCAGTTCTTCAGGATTTGGGAACTTATGTGGACAGTGAACTAACTTTTGACCAGCATGTGTCTGTTGTTGTAAGAAAGTTCTTCTGTATTGCATAGCTTATAATTTGAAGGGACAGGAATATTTTGCAGGGGATATGGCTGCTGTGGAAAGTGTCTGCACCCACATAAAATGAAGTTCATCCTTGTCCATTTTCAAGAGCAAATTAGATCTATGGATGGGAAACAGAAGATTTACTTCAGGACTGTTCCCTGCACTACTAATGGACAGAGGCAGCTCCTAAATGATTCATCCCATGCATGGGTTCCCCTCAAATTATCTATGATATAGTGCCAGTTATTGTTATTAGGGATAACATATAATTATCAAACACAGGATTTGTAAGGCCAATCTATAACCAAATGGGACAGGTTATTTCAAGCACAAAAAGGGAAAATTGGCCGGGCTTAAAATTACCATCAAGGGCAATTAGCCTAGTACTTATGAAACTATGAGCAGGATAAAACTCTAATACATGGCATTATTGATTAAATTTAAGGATGTCTGACTTATTAGGGTAGGGACAAAAACGTAAGCGGAGAGACTGGGGATGATCTGTCATTTCAGCAACAGGTAAGAGGTACAATATGTGGTGTGAGTGTGTGTGTGTGTGTGTGTGTGTGTGTGTGTGTGTGTGTGTGTGTGTGTGTGTGAGAATGCTTATGCAAACTATATTACAAAGCAGTTAAACAATTTGTATATTTAATTGGTCTTGGTACACATTCCTGCTTGTCATGTGTTAGAAGTTGGTTGTTGAAACTGAATTGTTAATATTCAGTATTTTTTATGTATTATTTGTAAGTTATCATTCATAATAAAGTTGCTATAAAAACGGAAACCGACAAGAGGAATTTTATAGCAGTTTATTTTCTCAGTTAATGATTAACATAAAAGAAATTATTGCATAATTTCCCAAACATGTTCAGTAAAAGGAACAAAAGATACATTGCTGATATATACAGAAGAAAAAAAAAACTTTCTGCCATATAGCATTAGCTTGTGTTTTTGTTATATGCGTACAGTTTTTTCTTTCTTCAGAAGTGCTCCTTTAACCCCTTTGTTGGCTTATTCTAACAAGACATTAGGCTATTAACTAGCAGTTTGTTTAAGTCTTAAAATATACAAAATTAAGTGTTCACTGTCTTATTGACAACAAGTCATGAAAGATTTTGCAAGACCTCTAATAAAAGTAATATAGGAGTAGAACCCATCTTAAGTGTAGCTGAATTATTGCAAATACAAAAAATAAATATAACCACTTATATATTTTAACTATTCTGAATATTTAATTTCAGCATTCAGAGTATCTGATTTGATTTCACAACTGAGACTTTTGTTTGAGATTCTACATATAACTTAAATAACTACCTCCTCTGATATTTACTCTGCTTACGTTAGGAAAGTGTTTCTTCTGATTTGTCTTATCCAAAGATAACTTTTTCCACTAAGACTTTTCACCTACATAAATGAATATTAACAGTGTAACTTTTAATCAGAATAGTTAGATAGACTTGGCCAATGTCAGATGACTATGGAACAGACTTATTGTTTTATTCAATTTTATTATGATTGAATCTGAGGTGTAACACAAAAGAACAAAGAACTAGGATTTTAGCAAAGGAAAATCTCAAGGTTCTAAAACAGTAGTCTTTAATAAACAGCATCAGCTGGGTTCAATGCAATCTAAGCCATTAGCAGAGACAGCATTAGCTTGGTAGTAAAAGGAATGGCAGCATCCAAGAAAAAGCAAAACATGAGCTGCAAGTACCATCACCAGTATGGACTGCTAGCACACCCAGATACCCTTAGTTCTGGAATGCATGTATGTACCATGATAGGGAATATGAGCAAGAGGCAACAGAAAAAAAATTAGTACAAAAGAGGGAGTCAACATGATGTGAATCATATAAACATGGCTGATCAGTACTGATAACATGATGTGAATCATATAAACATGGCTGATCAGCACTGATAACATGATGTGAATCATATAAACATGGCTGATCAGCAGTAACATGATGTGAATCATATAAACATGGCTGATCAGCACTGATAACATGATGTGAATCATATAAACATGGCTGATCAGCAATGATAACATGATGTGAATCATATAAACATGGCTGATCAGCAGTAACATGATGTGAATCATATAAACATGGCTGATCAGTACTGATAACATGATGTGAATCATATAAACATGGCTGATCAGTACTGATAACATATGAATCATATAAACATGGCTGATCAGCGCTGATAACATGATGTGAATCATATAAACATGGCTGATCAGCACTAATAACATGATGTCAATCATATAAACATGGCTGATCAGTAGTGATAACATGATGTGAATCATACAAACATGGCTGATCAGTACTGATAACATGATGTGAATCATATAAACATGGCTGATCAGTACTGATAACATGATGTGAATCATATAAACATGGCTGATCAGTACTGATAACATGATGTGAATCATATAAACATGGCTGATCAGCAGTAACATGATGTGAATCATATAAACATGGCTGATCAGTACTGATAACATATGAATCATATAAACATGGCTGATCAGCGCTGATACCATGATGTGAATCATATAAACATGGCTGATCAGCACTAATAACATGATGTGAATCATATAAACATGGCTGATCAGTAGTGATAACATGATGTGAATCATACAAACATGGCTGATCAGTACTGATAACATGATGTGAATCATATAAACATGGCTGACCAGCACTGACATTTTCATTTGCACAAGACATCAACGCACACACATATTCTGCTATCAAGATTTTAAATGGTGCAGCCATCGTGATTTGCACATGAGTCAAGGCATATACAAGACACATCCAGGGGCCATACAAAAACTGAGGATCTGGACAGTGGTTAATGGTATGGTCCACACACCCACAATGGCATTGAGGAATATATCCATGAGGTGCATAAAGAAATGTCCTATGGACACAGTGCACTGTCATCTGTGGTACATAGTCTCTGAGTCTGTTATGGAAGAAATGGCAGCAGTGTGTTTCACATGGGTGACACTATGTGATGCCGTGGTGCAAGACAGAGATGTGCCATGAAAGAGGAAGATGATGAAAGTTGCCATCAGTGTCACAGTGTCACACGGATGGCAGAGGTACCTCTGCCATATACTCCTCTGTACCGTTTTATGTATTAGTCATGCAGAGTATGGCACCTAACCTTGCACACTAATAAGACAGCAGTACCTAGCCATACCACTCGTACACTATATTACATGGCTATATGCATCTTCCCAGATGGCATGTGTTATTCTTATTCATAACTCAAAATGGCATCTTTTGACAGTAAAAATACTGTTTTCTATTAGACCTAGCAATTTTTTATGACAATTATGGTAGCTTCCTTAGAAATTGATTTGTTTGATCAGCTCATCATGGGACTCCTCAGTTAGCCAGATATGCACTGGCATGTCATGTCACCCTGACAGGCCACAAGCTATAGCACTGATGCCCATAGCTTGAAAACCCTAGCAACCACTGTGCATAAGCCAGACTGAGGCAGTCCTTGTAGCAGTGTAGGCAGTATCAGAACCATTCCATTTCTAGGAGCAACTGGATACAGGGTGTCAGCAAATTACATGGCTATACATTGTCCAGTACTCTAATTATTAATGCTAGAATGACCTCGTATGATGAATATCCTTTCACTTTATCCTGTGTCTCAGGGATTGTGTTTGGAATATCTGCTATACAAGTGCTCTGCCTGTGGAAGTTGAAACTGGGTGCAGTTTCACTGTTGGCCACTAGAACATCTGTGGCAATATCATCCAAGGTCATGATTTCAGCATCTGGGAAATACCAGCAAAATGTAAGTCAATTAGATATGCAGACCCTTCTCAAAACCAAGCAAATTAATGTGTGCATATCTCCATACACAATGTGAAAAACAATTCAACAGAAAGACATGTCTACTGTGGTAATGGTAATATAATGCACACCTTGCATACCTGAGCTGTGAAGCACATACTCTGATAATATTCTAAAGACCACAACAAGTATCTGCTCAGCGTCTACCATTTAGAGCATGAAACATATCATAGACTTTCCTGGATGATTTGCTCTTTATATGGATCATGAAGACTCATTGTCTCCAAAGGAAGACCTGGGGCCATACCTCTTAACTGTACAGATTTTAGCAGAATGTCCAGATTTTTGCCTTATATTTTTGGTCCATTTTTCATAAAATTGTGGCTTTCTGGCAAATTAGTGGCAAATCGTTAAAGATTGAAGTTAGAAAATAATGATAGATGTTTGAGTTTTAGACTTCATACCCTTCAGAAAATTCATGCTAATGCAAAACCTGTTATTCTATGAACCTTCTAAGTCTGTAAGAGCAATATTTCAAAACTGTCCCTATGTGTACCACTTTTTTTTATAGCTTTGTCCAGATGTCTTACTCGAAGAGGTTGAGAAGTATGCCTGGAGCACATTGTTTCAGTGTAATGGAAATATCTGTAGCCATCAACAATTATGAACTCATGCAATCAGTAGCATATGGTGCCACAGATAAATACCTACCTCCCCCACATGCTGACATAACCACATCAAAGCCCCCACTAGGTATTCCCCAACTTCTACTCTATTCAACTACAGACACCAGAAAAAGATTTGATCCCTGTCAAGGAATGGGTCCACATTTACCTGTGGTGTTCTCAGCCACTCAATGCCATGAACATTCTTAAGGGATCAGTACCACAAATGCTAATCCTTTGCCAACACACATTCACTGTTTAATCATGAACCTTAGCAACAGTTTCCTGCCTGCCTGCAGCCTCAAAGAGTAGACTGCTGAGCTTTGCCTTGCAATCCACTGAACTTAAACTATTCTCAAATAATGCCATCTTCACCACTGTTTTCATGTGCAGAGAAGATGTATTGTGTATAATTTGTCTTAGGTGGTCAGCTGCTGTGGCTTATATCCAAGTACACTAATTTTAAATGTGTGGCACTTTCTTCTTGCAAATGGTACAGCTTAAATAAATTTCACAGTGTGGCATGCAGGCACTTTATACAGCTTATGATGTAGATAGAAATATATTTAAACAGGCCCTTCAGTCAAATATTCTCATCCTAGTGAGAAGTGGGATATTTTTTTCCTGCATGGGAACCAAAATATCCACTGCAAATGGTTTTCTGCCGAAGTAGTTATAACAACAGAGAATTCCATAGGAAGCATGCATTAGTTACAATAATAAATATGTGGGAGGATTTTAAATCAACTTTTAAAGGATGAATGTCACACACAGAGCCAGAGACCAGGTATGCCATGCAATTAATAACCTGATGCCGTTAAATTCAGCATTTAGAAAGGTAGAAGGAACAGGTAAAACACAAATGATTTCTAGCTTACAGTATCTTTACAGTTACATTTTTAAGTGGCACTGAATTCTGACTGTTGTTTTTCAATTGTATGCATATTTTATTTGGTCGGTGATAGTATGCTATTGTAGCTTGCAAGTGAAACTGTACTTAGGTTCACAGGGTGATGGTATATATATATATATATATATATATATATATATATATATATACTAGAAACAACTATACTACGGACTATACTACTGGTAGTAAGTTAACAATCGATCATGCAGTGACTATGCTTAATATTACTGCAGTGAGTTACTGGGTATCTCATCTGCAGAAAATGTCATAGGCAGTATCAAACCATGTATGTAAGTGTTTTAGTAGTACTCTTAGTACACACAAACTTTGTTGAATGTGGTTTCTTTTTTTTTGCTAAACTTTTGTAATTGCTTAGCATCAGGTGTATATCATTTAGTCGAATAGCCTATTTATCAAATCACTATTCATCAAATTCAATTAAGCAAAAGCTTTTTTCAGTGATCATTTCAGTAAATTTTTTCCCCAGAGAAAGGAAGTAGTTGCCCACCATTGGGAATGTACCCTTTTTCCCACTGTATTGCAATCTTGGAGTTCGTATATTGAGTTAGGGGGTTGTGGTGTCACAGCCCATCACATTGGGGGAGGGTGTGGAGGGCATAACCCCCCACTTTGCTGAGTTTTAAATTGTGTAGTGTTTGTTACAGTTGGTAGCTGGCTCACTTGTTTTTTTGTCCCCCCTGGGAAAAAATTCACTGAAATGATCATTCGCTGAAAAGATCTTTCTCTTAACTGACTGCGATGAATAGTGATTCAACAAACAGACTTTTCTACAAAATGATATAGACCCCTTAGTATCATGCTAACTGCAAACATTCTTTTGCTGAAGGAGGATGAGTGGCAAACCAGCTAAATAATGTTAAAGTGGAGGAGGGAATGGCTGATTCAGAGGGGGACAGTTATCACACTGTCAATTACATGCATTTCCTTCATGTTTTAGTCATAGATTCATAGGGGTGTACTACGCTAATGGCCCTGGAGCCTATATAAGTGCAACCCAAGAAGATGCCCTGGCATCATGCCACCCAAAGTTAGTTCCCAGTGTCCCTGTCAAGCACGGCCACTGAAGTGATCCCCTGGGTGAACTTCCTATTGTAGAATAAATAGGGTGCTTGGACAAAATGCAGCATATTGCTGCTTCATTCCCATTATGAAGATGAAGGACCAGTTAACCAATCACCCCTAAAGACTATGATTGGCATTCACAGAGGCATCCATGTTAGAAGGCTTAACACAACATCATTGAGAGGAGGAGCCAACATTTTGTGATCCCATTACAACCAAACAATGTTACCAGCAGTTAGGGCTGATATGCACTAGACAATGCCACCCAGCTTTGGGAATATACATTGTCTACTAGAGGAGATCCATAAGGCCCTTGTCATTGGCATAATTTGTAGGTTACCACAGAAGTGAGTCCACTGTTATTTTGTATTGAATCCTAATGGCATGCTGGAATCACATATGGGTCAGACATAAACCTTCCTTCAACATCTCACTATGGGTCATATGCCAGCATAACCTTCCACCTGTGTGTCAGTTATCTTTCACAACATGAAATCCTGATGGCAACCTGCTAAAAGGTCCATTCTTCACATTACACACTGTGCTTCAAACAGTGCATAAAGAACTTTTTACAAACGTTACTCCAGAATACTGGAACGTAATACCTTACAACATCCGGACGGACCCTACACCACAGGTTTTCAGGAAAGCTCCAAAGAATCCTTTCAAAAAGTGTCTCAGTGTTATTACCATGACAACCACAGCTCTATTCAGTGCACATTTATACCTTCTTTGCGTGCTTTTTTTTTGTTTTTATATTCCACTGCTACTTGGAGAACAGCTTTGTGTTTATAACCACTTGTCTATTCAACACTCCTCACTTCAGGCAATGATTTTCACACACCTTACAACTCCCCATGTAGTCCTCTTTCTTACTCCTACCTCCACCTAAACTCACCACCTTACGATTCATCTTTCTACCTTCTTTCACCGATTATCTCATTACTACTACATTAAGTGATACACAGATACACTAATTTTTAGATTTTCCTTTTTCGATTTATTTTGATTTATTTATTCTGATCACCCTATGGTCAACAAAGATTCATTGCATAATGAACTGAAAACTAAATTGCACAGAAGTGGCATTTGGAAATGGCCTTTTTTGCATAGAACACTTATTTACTTACTGTACTGGAAGCTTCAGCCTTGTATACTTTTTGCTATAGTTCAGAATGACCTATGTAAACTCAGATATCTAATTTCTGCCATCCCAGGCTTGATTATACCTGACAAGAGTCTGTGGACCAGTTTGCTCATCCAGTCCACAAAAGCATAAATAAATAAATGAATACTCAACACATATATCATTCCATCCTGTAAGGCAGCATCTGTATATTCTTTATTTGTATGTTTTCCTTATCTGTGCTGCTTTTCTCATATGTGTACCTTCCATCCCTGTACACTAGTATTACATCCCTTTAAGAATTAGGTGTGTGTTTCTGGCATACTGTACATATAACCAGCTTTAGCACTGGTATCCCTGTTGAGTGTCTCCCAGCATCTTTACCACATCTGTATATCTGTATTAGAAAAGTCATCTTTTTAACAAAACAATTAGTCCCTCCCTGCCTGTCTCAGGAGCTTCATATGCTATCCCATCATTATACATCATGCAGAGTCCTGTTCTTGCTTCATGTTCCTCTTTCCTTATGTTGGCTATCCCCCAATTTTTTTTTCTGGAATTAAAGTTGTCGGATGCTACAAACCTATTGCTGTTGAGACACCCACTGAGGTTGTAATGGTTACAGTTCATAAGATCACAGCATGCTACACATTGTTCTGCTCATAGCATGAATACTTTGGGCTATTTTAAAAGTCTACATGGTAGCATACAAAGACTAATGTTTTGTGACATGAAAGGATTTTTTGGGCATTATATATCACATGATTTTTTAATGCCATGAAAAAAATCGGTTTATTTGTTTTAGCAACTAGTTAACTACTTACCTGTTTAGTCCAAATTAAATGTATTGATTGTCATAAGATTGGATGTGTTTGTCTTTATCAATGGCAGTGTGATGTTCTGCACATCATTTTTACTTTGCTTATTCCCATATCTCTGCTGGCAGGTATCCTTACACATCTGTAATTCCACCTAAATATAGTAGACACACAGTGGTATTTTTACCCAACAGCAGGTACTATGATCTGCATGTCGTTATTGCATTTTGCTTCATATAAACAGTTAATATTGGGTGTAATGATGAATATATATTAGGTTATGTGCACATTTCTTGTTTTTGCATGATGCATCATCAGTCATTACTCTACACAGACATATAAATAATTAATATTGGGTGAAATTAATATGTTTTAGGTTCTGTGCGCATTCCTTGTTTTTGCATGACATATCATCAGTCACTACTCTACACAGATATATGATCTTTATCGGTAAACAAGATTGGTAATGGACTAGGTAATCCTTTCCTTTCTGCATGGAGCCATGCCTTTCCAAGGAATTTATAAATTGTGTAGGCATCCTGTGATAGTTTGGGGCCCCATTTAGCATTAGTCCATTACTGTGCAAGGACAGGGCACATGTGGTTAAAGCAGATGAATCCAGATCTAGCAAGAGGCCAGTTACTAGTGGTGTGTCACAGGGCTCAGTACAAAGACCACTCCAGTTTTAAATAGTCTTCTCTGAAGTCAAGGCTAATGTGGAAGGCCTCTGGATGACAAAGCTTGCCAATGACCGAAAGCTGGGGAAAATCACTGAGTCCCTCAATGATGTAGATGTCATTCAGGGGGTTCTAGATCAAGCAAATGACTGGTGCCAGAACTATGGCCTAAAGCTAAATGTAAAAAATGCATTATCATACCTTTTCAGAAGTCAAATGCTCCTGCAAATTACAGCATCAGTAGCACATCCCTAAGGGTAAACTCAGAGGTGAGAGATTTAGGTAAACCGATAGAGAGTAGCCTGAACTTTGACCACCATGTGTCCACAGTGGTAAGGAAGTCCTTCTATGAGGCACAATTTATAAGTAAAGGTATGGCATCCAGATCCAAGGAAATTATAGCCCCACTGTACTCAGCCCTCATTAGACAACTAATCAAGTACAATGTTCCAATTGACGTGTACTTTACTAGGCACTTACAGCAGCTGGAGTGATCTCAGAGGTTCCTCACAAAGAAAATACAGGGCGTAAACAACATGTCCAATGAGGATGCACTAAAAGACTTATACCTTTACTCTGCCTCCTACCAACTGTTAAGGGCTGACCTATGCCTGACCTACACGGCACTCATAAATCAAGTCCTGACGGAGCTACTACACATCCTCAAGTCTAACAGTATGAAGGTCAGCTGATCCAGGGATCTAAACTTAGATGATGATTCAAAAAAAAAAAAAACATGCTGGAGAGACAGATATTTGTCTCAGGGATTGTCCTCTTTGGAACAGGCTTACTATTCACATTAAGCAGAGCACTTCCCTGGCACTCATCAAACATAATTCGGATTAATGGCTGCGGAAGCACAAATTCACACCTGGGGTAGTGGCTATGTCCCTTATGAACAGGGCCAATCTGTAGGATTCTCACTGCAAAGGAGCAAATCCATGCCATCCTCTTGCTCTTAGGGGTCATATATTTGGTAAAATCAGGTTATATTGGCCAGGCTTGTAAGGGACCAAAAGCCATTAGCCTAGAAATCTCCTGCAAAACTATCTCCTGAGTACCTGGATAAGCTTCTGATCCCCTAATACTCTCAGTCTGATTAAGCTGGTTATCAGAGAATGAATAAATCAATCAAAACTGCTATATAAGTAGCTATTGTTTCTGTAATGGTATAAATGGCCTTTTTAAAAGAAAAGGGAAATCACACTCACTTTGACATGGCATAGTTGTTATTCCATACCTTTTTTGTTACATTTCTAGAATTCCCTCCCTATCATTTTTCCTTACATGCTTGTTAAGCCTTATTTGAACACTTTTGGACAATGCATACATGGATTTATATGTTCCAGTGTGCATAACTCACAGTGACTAACTCTTGCCCTCTCCAGGTAGGTAGCCAATTAACTGTTTACAGTTCTCCCTTCTTTATAAAATTATCTGGTTGGCTTCCTCTTACATCCATCTACATTCTTTGTCATTCATACAATCACCGAAGACTGCCACTTTGATATTATCCCTTTATTATGCTGAGCATACAATTCTGAAGTTTTGCACATTATCTGTTATACTAGCCTCTTTTAAACTGCTGCCAAAGACACTAAACTATAATTCACCTTCAGTAACCCTAGTTTCAGGTACTATAATTTCTTGAATACAGAACTGAAGACAAAGATTATCCTTTTTCTGTTGCTCTAGCGCCTGCTCCAGATAATGTCCTAAATACAGAACTGAAAAGAAAGTTTTCTATTCAAAATGAAGAATTGCTCTTAAAAATTCAAAAAAAGCGAAGTATGATTCTAGATTCTGGACATGTTTGCTTGTTCTATTTATGATTTTTATCACAACTATATTTCTGATATGAGAGATGTAAGGCTTAGCTTTGCACTTTAAGAAAACATATCATCTTTCAGGAAGTTAGAATATTTTCAAAAATCAGAGCAAAAAGTCAGAGGGCAATTCTCACCAGGCTTCAGCATAATGGCAACCACTAACAAGCAGTGTAGAGTCTTGCATCTGTTTTGTTTGATTGTTTTTTTTTACTTCCCTTGGTGTGTTGTCTCCCTTATTGTAGTGCTTTAGCAAAGTGAAGCACACGGGGCACAAGCTTTCATTTATTCACTGTGTTACCATACTTCAGGAGAGGCTATGCTATGACCTGTAGGTTGTGTTTGGTTCTTTGAGGGAAAGTTATCTACCAAGGTTTGCAAAGCACTTGCATCAACATGAGAATAGAGATGCCGTTAGAGCACAATAAAAAGCTCAGTTGCTTAGAAGCAATGAGGAAGAAAGCAATCGGTAGAGTCTGCACTTGGCTCTGCCTCTTTAAATTCCGATAAAATATTCCTGATGTCTTATTGTACTTCTCTGTTTTCACTCTGCAGAAGTCAATTTAGTATACCAGGTATAATTCTTAAAATTAGTGTCAGAATTGCCTATTATGTTTCTTACTGTTTTTAGTCCCATTCCAATTAATAGTTATATGTCTGTATAATTTGTTTAGGTTTGTTAACTGCTGACAGTTTTGTTGGTTTAATTCACAGACTGGTTCAAATGAAGCTGCACATCACATTATTTAGCCCACTGTAATATCTTGGGTTTAAGGTGATGCAAATACTATATTGTCCTTTATATAATATAGGACATTTTTTTATCATTTGGTCATAAATAGGTTTTACTTAAATATGCAGCACTGAATATGGGTGCTTAATGGTACAGTGATTACTGTCTATACCTGACAGTGTTTTTTTTCCTGCCCATTTCCTGGATGGTTGCCTTGCCTTTGTGCAATTTTCATGTCCTTCCAGTTTCAACATGTATTTTCATCAGGTATCCCATTTCTTATGACTTTGAAAAGAGATGCTGATAGGTTAATTAAGAATGCTATGAACTCTTTCTAGATATATGTTTGGTGTGTGTGCTTTCTAGATATATGTTTGGTGTGTGTGTGTGTGTGTGTGTGTGTGTGTGTGTGTGTGTGTGTGTGTGTGTGTGTGTGTGTGTGTGTGTGCGTGTGTGCGTGTGTGTGCGTGTGTGTGTGCATCCTGCAATGTTTTATGCGTGTGCATCCTGCAATGTTTTATGGGGTAACATTTACTTCCCTCGAGACTCTGAACTTGATGAAGCGAGTTTTAGAAAACAAAAAATTGATGCATATCAAATAATTTTATGTATACATGTCTCTGACAGATATTTAACAGGCGTACATTTACTTTTTCTTACAGTATTTACTAGCACTGAGATTCATGTACTTGTCTGCATGCAGTTTATGTAGCCAGTACTGGTGGTTTAATTATGGTATCACTAATGAGTGCTGATGGTGTAGCTCAATTAATACTTATTCATTTTATGTAGTATAGTTGTTGAATAATTACCACTGCATTATAGTACATATACACATGTACTGAAATACTGTTGCAGTAATATAGGATCAGACTTCTAACATAATTTTTTAAAAAAGTATATTTATAAAATGCATTAGTATTGTATTTGAAAGAGAACAGAACCTGATACACAGTTGCAGTAGACTACTCATGGATGCCAAGTTTTGGGATAATACTTGGATATATATATATTTTTGTGCATTGCTTTAAATAACTGATCGTATGTGCTCATCAAAAGAAGAGATCTGTAGCACGGTCCAATCCAGTCTTGTAATATTGACATTCCAGTACTTCTTTTCTATATTTTTCTTTTAGTCTAATCCACCAACTTGTCCAATTTTTATAAAATCTTCTCATGTTTATATGGTCTAACCATAGTTGATGTATTATTTCATTTACATACTCATTTAAATCTGTTTTATTAATTCTTTTTATACCTCTATTTTATATAGTTTATTTTTTCTTGACTCTCTATCCAAATTGCTACATGGACTGAAAAACCTGCAATTTTAACTCCTTTGTGTAATATCCTTATAAACTCTGATACTGTAAAATAATCATTTCAGTTTTCAAATTATTCTTTTTTGTATGTCCAATGTTTGTTTTTTCATAAGTACATTTTACTCTTATGAGCATATCTGAAATGACCTTTACATCTGCCCCTTCTTTTCTCCTATGTCTTAAATTACAGTTGAAGTCTCCCAGTATTATTACTTGTGTATTCACAACTAACATAATCACGTATTTTTCCAAAACATAATCTCTCTCTGTTCCTGTAAAGTGTATGCGTTAAGTGTAATCACCCTATATATTGGGTTCTTCCATCTTACATCTAATATTAATATTCTTCCTAATGCTACTAATATGTAATCCAGCATTTCTGTATGTTCTTTACATAAAATTGCTATTTCTGATAATTTTTCTTCTCCTATGTTTTATATAACCTTGCCTTCCCATAACCCACTTACTTCTATTTGTTCTTCCATTGTTGTTATTCGTACGACTATTAATATTATGATTTCCATATTTAATCTATACCATTCCAACACTCCTAAGCTTCATTGAAGATTCTTTATACTATTCACATTTATGGATAGGATTCTCACTTTGCGGAAAAGATTCTGTTTCTTTTATCCTTTTCCTTTTTTGTTTCCTCCTATTCCTATATTTTTAAATTTGAGTTTTCTTTCACTCTTTTTCCAATAGAATTTCTTTTACTTTTAACTGTTATCCATTTATCTTCCCCTTCATCACTTGAATTAATTCTTCATCTACTTCTCCTTCTTTTTCTTTACTTTCCATTTTTATGTCATCTTCATTTATATTTTCTTTTTTGTGTCTCTTCTGTGTTATCTACTAAAACAATTTCTCTTTCTTGATTTGACTTTGTTTCCTGTGTATGATTCTCTTTAACATTACAGTCCATCAATGGATCCCCTACTTTCTCACACTTAATACATTTTTGCCCCCATTTTTTTTTTGCTTCATGACCAATTTTACCACAAATGAAATATTTCTTTTTGCCTCAATTATTGATTAAATGGTAATTTTTACCACAAAAAAACATGTTCTTGGCTGACCCTAGTATTTAACCAATCCCTTATTCCCCTCCACATTGATTATACTGGACAAATGTATTATTTTGTCATTTTGCATTTTCAGTATAACACCACATTCCTGTCCCCGAGTACATAAACCTCTATTGTCATAAATGTTAGTAATGTCCATTACATCTCCACACAAAGTCTTTAAATTGTCTCTTTCAACTTTAGTACAAAACTGTATGAGTATTCTTTCTTTTCTTCCTTCTCTGTTAAAGGCTTGCACAACATCTAAGTTCCAAGGTTTTTCATTCTTTCTTTTTTCATATTGTTTTAAGAATTGTTCCATATACTGCACCTCCTTGAAAAAAAATGTCACAAAAAGTGTTTTTGTTAATACAAATACATGCTCTTACTTCTCTGGGTTCAGTACCCAGTGGTGAAATGATGCTGTTCTATATTTCATACCTGTTCAGTTCCTTTACTGTTCTGCTAATTATCCTTACTCAATGCTTTCTTTTTACTTCTGCTTTCTTCTCTTCTCTTGTTTCACCTTCTCTTACCATTTGTGCATAAGATTTATTTTCTTTCTTATTTCTTGAACTTCTTCTTCTTGTATTCTGTCTATTATTTCATCCCACAACACTGCCTTTTCACTTTCTGGTTCACCTTTCTTAATTAGTTATTTCAAATAAACATCCTGGACCCCCCCCCCCCCAACTGGAGGGTTGTAACAACACACTCAAATGTTGTAGAATATGTTGCAAACACATTTTATAGAAATAACTCCTCCAAATCCATAATTCCCACTTCATCTCCATTTTTTGCCTTTTAACCAACTCTCCTTCTCTTTCTTTTCTCTCTTCTCCATCCTTTTCACTCTGCTTAACCTCCTATTGATTACTTGACATATTTGGATTTTCAGCTGTTCGATTAACATCTCCGCTCACATCCAAAACCTGAAAAACATTTCTTCCTCCTTTATGTTCAATTTTCAGCTTTCTGCTTCTCCAAGCCTCCTACATGCCCAGTCCAGAAGACAGGAAGCATAACAGTGAACTGAGTCTAAGTACTCAAAGAGTAGTTTTTTTTTTTTTTTATTGATGTACACATTACATAGTATTTACATATTTACATCTATTTACAAATCTCCATACATTCATTTAGTCTCTTGTTCCATATAGTCCATGAAGCATAAAATATTACTCTGTCCATTTTCTTCAATTCTTCCTGTTTACATGCACCATAATAACCAAATTCAATTATGTCCATATTTATTTGTTCACATTTTAACAAACTTTTCAGCCTATTATCTTTACATACTTCTTTCCACAAATTATTAACTCTTTCACATTACAACAACACATGCTCAGTAGTCTCAAACTCACCACATTTATTACATATTCTATCTTGCTTTTTTTGTATGGCATGTCTGTGTTAACCAGTAGTTTTTTAATAGACAATCTGCATAAAAAATCATTACCTTCTTTAATCTTTTTGTAGTTATTATATCTCATCATTATGGCTTTGTTGTTATATATTTCTAACTCTTTCCATGGATCAATACAATAAAATGCTTTCATAATATTTAAGTACCATTTCTTTCTATTTTCTCACATATATTCTTTTTCATTTTCCATAACACAATTTTGTTTTGCTACTCTTTCATTTCTTCATCCACAATGCTTTTACTTAATTTTTAATCTCCATTCTGTCCCACACTTCTTTGTATTTATAATATAGTATCATTTCTATCAAGTTTTTATTTTCCTTCATAATTCCTTTTAATACCGTATATAAAATTAAAGATGCTACATACACTATAGGGCTTAT
Organism: Protopterus annectens; assembly: GCF_019279795.1. Taxonomy (NCBI): domain Eukaryota; kingdom Metazoa; phylum Chordata; order Ceratodontiformes; family Protopteridae; genus Protopterus; species Protopterus annectens. The sequence goes on from NC_056737.1 coordinate 1,484,790,897, forward strand.
TAAACCCAAACCTCCTTGCTCTTCTTTCATATACAGAATCCCTATTGTGATTGGATTCAGTCCAGACCCCCATATAAAAGATAATATAATCATCATTAATTCATTTTCATACTTAATAGGAATCATTTAGATTATACAGAAATCACAAACCTGATAGACTTGCAAAAATAAAACAAGACTGGCACCAAAATTGCACACCACCAGCTGCAAATTAAATGTTTAATAAATACACATAGTATTTAATGCTTTTATATGATAACAAGTGAGACTTCATCAGAATACATTCATCTAAAAATCTGAAGCATTTAAATACAATTATCAATTAATAATATACTTATCACATGGCAACAGCTATCAATTATTAAAGACACCATTACAAAAATAGTCATATTTCTTCTTAAAATTGTCACATTACTTTGCTATTAAATATATATATATATATATATATATATATATATATATATATATATATATATATATATATATATATATATATATATATATATATATATATAGATATTACCAACATATATGTATATCCCACTAAAAATACTTTAAAATACAATACATTATGTTTGACTTGCTCTTTCATATAGTAAAGGTGCAATAGAAATAAAATCATTTAAACCTGGTGAAAACATGGCAGCCAGCTTGCACTGCCATTCAGTTTTTCTTTTTCAAAGGAATCATACAGATGTTAGCAACATAAACAGTTTTTCCTATTACCGTGAGGTTCAACAAGTGTGCTTTTTTTCTATATGAAAATCTATATGATTTCAAAAAAATAGTCATATACTTTACTTCTTTGAGTACATTATCCCATTGTTGTTGTCTGTATTCATTCCTTAGAAATCTTATTTCTAATATATTTATATATTTTTCATTGAACTAAACACCACCTATCATACCTTCATAACCAAATCCTTTATTTTTCTCTTTATTTATACTTTAACAACTAATATAATATCACCCGCATAATTATACATTATTGGCAATTGTACTTCCTTCATCATTTTGTACCCAACACTACTTTATGTTTCACTATTTCAGTCCCAACTAATGAGAGAATTACACTGGTAGCTGTGCAGCCCTGCTTTATTCCACATTCTATTTTTATATCTTCTCCAATCCAGCCATTTACATTTAGTTTCACATAGTTCCTTTCATAAACAGATTTTACTTGTAATATTGTTTGCTTACATTATATGCCTGCAAAATTCCCCATAATGATTTATATTGAATATTATCATAAGCGTTACTTATATTCCCTATCATAACCTTCACTTCTACATTTTTATTTATGATATCATCAAGTATTTATCTTATTATCCATAATAACTCTTGACTTCCTTTTCCTTTTCTTCCAAAATATATTTGGTTATATATTCTATCAATTTTTTCTGTAACCTTTTTGTTATTATTCTCATAGAAATGTTATAATCTGTATTATTCAATGTTATAAGTCTCTAATTTTTTATCTCTTTATTGCCCTTTTTAAATACAAATTTTATAACTCCTGTATATATCTCTTTCTCTTTAATTCCAGTTTCTAACCATTCATTCATAACTTCTATAAAAAATATTTTTTGCCACTCTCTCATTTCTTTATACATACCATATTCAATTCCATTAAGTCCTGTTGCAGAATTCATGTTAACATCTTTTAGAACTTTATTAAATTCTTTCATGGTTATTTTTTTTCATTAAATACTCACAATCTTCCTTATTTAATGTTTCACCTTTATAAATTTGTTCTGTTTTCTTCTCTCTTAAATAATTACAATACATATTATTTAATTATTTTGTATATTCCTTCTTCCTGTCTTATTTGCTTACCTTCCTGGTTTTTTTTAATTCTCTTATCATTTTTCCTTATTTTATTATTTTACTCAAATATGGTGCTGCATTTTCTTTTTTTCCTTGTAAACAATATTTTTGCTTATATAACAAGTTGTTCATTTTAATTTCATTCATTTTATATATTTCTCTTTCTTGTTCATAAAATGAATTTTTTTCTCTAAATGTTTCTTGACTTAATATCATATATGTCTTTTTTCTTTTATTTCTTCTTTTCTTCCTTATACAGTCTAAAAATACTTTTTTATATTTTTCTCTAAAATTAAGCTAGCAAACAGTCCAATTCTCATAAAACTCCCTCATAGTTGTATGTTTTCTATAATTCCACAAGTCATTTTTTCTCTTCTAAATCTAATTCATTTTCATTCATTCTCTTTTTTTCCTTTTCCTATTCTTATATATTCTTTATTTTCCTGTACTTTAACCCATATTGCCAATGATCTGAAAATTCAGCATACTTAATTGCTTTTTTTTATAACTTTTAAACTATCAGATAATAAAAATAATCAATTTCTGTCCTAATTGCATTCCTTTTATAGGTCCAGTGGCTATTCTCCCATACAAACACTCCACCAGGCAGCAATGACACCAGTGTAGTTCAGTCAGTGGTTTATTTAGCACTTTCGTCAGGTAAAATTACTTCTTCAGAATGCAACCTGATAGCAATGATCAGCATAAACACTTGGGGAGGCAGCATAACTCTGTACTGAAATGGTGATTTCAGTACAGAGTTATGCGGCCTCCCCGAGTGTTTATGCTGATCATTGCTATCAGGTTGTATTCTGAAGAAGTCATTTTACCTGACGAAAGTGCTAAATAAAAGAATGACTGAACTACATTGGTGTCTTTGCTGCCTGGTGGAGTGTTTTCCTTGGGATTACTAGTTTTTCAGTGAACTTTCTTTAGTTTATTCTCCCATACACTTAGCTTTCTAGTTCTCATAGGTTCATAGGTATGTACTGGGCTATTGACCCTGTGGCCTATATAAGTCTAGCCAAAAAGGTTCCCTGGCTTTCGCCACCCAAGAAAATTATTTTCCTGTGCCCTGTCAAGCAGTGACACTGAAGTGATTCCCAGGGTGAATTTTCTATTTCCCATCCACTTGTCAAGATTTTTCTTAAAGAGCGCCAATGAGGAGCTTTGTTTGACATGAATGGGTAGTTTGTTCCAGGGTATGGGAAGTCTATGGGACAGGAATCTATCCCTCCAGCATGTTCTGTTTATTGTGTTGACAAGTTTAGGTCCCTGGAGCATGTGGTTTGGAGAGATTTGGATTTCTTTAGGTGTAGCATGTCCAGCAGCTCTTGGTTTGACATAGCTTTGTATTTTAAGCAGAGATCACCTCTGAGTAGATGATATGCGACAGAGTAGAGCTGGAGTTTTTTGAGACAGTCTGCATATGGCATCTGTTTATGGCCAGTAATCCTCTTAGTAAGATATTTCTGTGGCCTTTCCAATTGTTGTAGGTGTCATGTGAGATACATGCCAAATGGGGCATTGTACTATATAATGGGTCTGATGAGGGATGAGTAGAGAGGAACAATGACCTCCTTTTTTCTAGAGGAGATCCCTTTTGTGATGAGGTGTGCCACTTAGAAGGATTTCCTGACTACTGTGTTGATGTGGTTATCAAAGGAGAGACTACTGTCCACCTCTGTCCCGAGGTCTTTTATCACACTTTCAGTGTTTAGTGAGCTACTGCCTATGTGGTAGTTCATGGATACCGAGTTTTTCCCAAAGGGAATGACAATGCACTTCTTGGCATTGAGCTTGAAGCCATGACTTTGACATCAAGCATCTGTCTCTGTGAGGCCCTTTTGTAGAATGTATACATCATTAGGTGATTCTATTATGGCTCCCAGTTTACAGTCATCTGAGAACTTTGTTAGCCAAAGACCTTCTGTGTTGGCTTGCACTTCAGAGAAGTAGGTGCCAAACATGGAGAGGACTCAGGATTGAACCTTGTGGTACTCCACTTGTCACTGAACTGAAGTCAAACTTAGAGTGGGCTACTTTTACTGTGTGGGTTCTATGAGTGAGCCAGTTGGTCACACATCTTGTGACATAGAGATGTATGCCAAATTTAGTGAGTTTATCTATAATTCCAGAGTGGGGGATGGTATTGAAAGCCTTGATGAGGTCAAGATAGGTGTGCCTACCTTGCCCTCATCTATGGCTCTGTTGACTGCTTCAAAGAAGTCAATTAGGTTTAGTAGACATGATCTACCTCTTACAAACCCAAACTGAGTGGAGTCCAGGGTTTGGCAGTTACCTATGTCTTTGTTTATAAGCTCCAAGATGATACATTCCATGGCCTTGTAGACCAGGCTCATTAGGCTAATGGGGCGGTAGTTTCTGGGGTCCGTGGTGGCACCCCCTTTGTGGAGTGGGATAACCATCACTGTGCACCATTCAGTAGGCACATAGCCTGAGGTAAGCCTATGACTGAACATGGTACTTAGGTGGGGTGCCAGTTCATTCTGTAGTTCATGCAGTATGCAGCCTGTGATGTTGTCTGGTCCCATGGATGCTGTGTTCTTGGCTTTGGAGAGTGCAGTCTTTACTTGCTCATCCATGATTGCAGGAGCTTTGCATTCTTCTGGTATTAAGATGGGCCCTTTGGAGGGTGAGTGGGGGGTAGAGTTAGCACTGAATCTATTTGCCAGGATATTGGCAAAATCGATTGGTTCTGTATATTTAGTGCCATTGTGCTGTAGCTCAGAGCAGATCTGAGTGTTGCCATTGAGAGTTTTGACATAGCTGTAGAATGCTTTGTGGTTGTCTTTGGAATCAGTGGTGATTTTATTTTCATAACTGGCTTTGGAGGATTTTATGAGGGATCTCAGCTTCTTGCTGAGGCTGACCAGGGAGTTCCTCCAATCTTGGAATTTTACTCTTTTTTTGCAACAGCTTCTTCTTTCTGTTGTAGAGTTTGTTTATGACAGGCAACCACCAGATTGGCTTCCTTTTTTGGAGAATAGCGTCTTGGCTCTATTGGGGATAGCACGATCCATGCACTCATGTATGTGCTTATGCAGTGCATTTGTGTAAGATTCAGCAGTCATACCTCTATTTTCCATCTGCATGTGTGTTGTTAAGTTTGCCACTTCTGTCTTAAGAAGCATGACGTTGGCTTTGGAGCAATTTTTGATGGTGGTTTCCTTAATGCGGGGGTGGGGGTTGGATATGGATGTGTAGGGTTATTAGCTTGTGGTCAGATCTGACCAGCGAGGAGTTGACCTCTGGCGTGGAATACCTGTTACCCATATTGATAAATGACCAGGTCCAGGATAATGCTGCCCCTGATGGGGGTGTGGACAAGCTGATCCAAGGCATTGGAATTTATGAATTCCAGAAAACATTGAGCGAATGAGTTGGTACATGAGTAGTTTTCCCAGTTGATGGTGGGGTAGTTGAAATCACCCATAATTAAGGTATTGGGTTGTACTTTAATATTTTTCAGTATCTTAAGAAATGAAGAGTGGGAATTCTGGAGCATGTTGGGGGATCTGTAAGAAGCTACAACCTGGATTGCAGTCTTGCCTAGTGTTAGTTGCACTTGGATCATTTCGGAAGCATTATGTTGAGCAAATAGCCTGGAGGTGTGGATATCCTTAATGAATATGGACTCGCATCTGCCTTCAGTGTTTTGTTCCAGGTTAGGTGGCCGAAAGGTGTGTTATGAATTATAGGTTGGTAATGCATTATTTCTCATAATTTCTTTAGCCATTTTAACATCACCATTGCTCTTATTTTTCCTTAAATAACAATTAAATTCACCAACCACTATAATGTCCATATTTACACAAACATATTCAAGAATATTTTTGAACATCCTCTCTCTTTTTTTTGTTCCATATGCATATAAGGCTACAATTCTATTCACATATTTTTTTCCATCTCATGTCTATTACCATAGTTTGTCCTAGTTACACTATGGTTACATCTAATATTTTAATGCTGTCTTGACATAATATACATCAGCTCAAGCATGTTTCTTTCCCCATGTTCCACAGTACCACACCATTCCACAGTTTTTCAGTGTGTGTTCTTTCTTCCTCTGATAATAATCTATTGCCTTCTAAAATAATATTAAGTGCATCTATTACAGCACACCATTACCTATTCTCCTTTTAAGATTTTTCCTACTGTTCACATTTAAAGCTAATATTTTCAGCTTTTAAGAACAGTTAGAATAATAAAATGTTTATCCGTTTCCTTTCTTATTTTCTCTAAGCATTTTGTTTTTGAATTTTCTTTTCCTTTAACTCATTTCCCTATTTAATTATTTTTATTTCTTACTGTGCATCAGTCAGCTTCTTCCTCACTTGTCTCCTCTGTTTCTTTTTCCTTGTTACTTTCTTTGACTTCATGTATAACCTCTTTATCAGTTACATCTTTTTGTACATTTTCTTGTATAACACATTCTATTATCTCTTTAGGCTGTATAACTTCATTTTCATTTTCTTGCATTTTCATTTCACATTCTAGCCATGAATGACCAGTATTGCCATATTTTTTGCACTTTAAATCACATTGTTTGCATTATGCCCTCTTTTACCACATAAAAAACATTTTTTATCACACTTATTGATTAAATGATAATTTTTTCCACAAAAATAACAAGTATTTGGTTGATCCCTGTATTTCACAAAACCCCTGTTACCATGAACATCAATAATACTAGGTACGTGTATAACATTATCATTTTCCATTTTCAGTATTACTCCACATTCCCATCCCCCACTCCATAGTCCTCTTTCATCATATATTTTGTAGTGTCCATTACTTCTTTACATATAGCTAACAAATGTTCTTTCAGTTCTTTTTCTTCAACTTCAGTTCTAAACTGGATCATTATTATTTTTTTTGTTTGTCTGTAAAAAGCTTGCATGACATATTCTGACCATGGATAAATATTTTTCTTTTGTTCATATGCACCCAAACAATTTTCCACGGCTTGTCCAATCTCAAATATCAAGTCACAAAAAGTCTCTTTATTAATTAAAATGAATGCTCTTATCTCTTTTCCTTTGACACCCAGAGGTTCTATGATAGAGTCCCAAACCTTATACCTGCCCAAACTTTCTTCTTTTTTACAGCTCACACGTACTGTATACTTTTTTTTGTTTCTTTTATTTCTTCTTTCTTCTTTGCTCCTTCTCCCACAGTTTGTGCATAAGATTTTGTCTCGTGAACACAGTCTCTTCTCTTTTTTCTTCTTCTATTTTCTCCATGATATCACTCCATGAAATTGCTGCTCCACTTTCTGGTTCACTTTGGTTTACCATGTCTTCCAAATAATCATCTCACAACCCTCCCGATTGGAGGGTTGTAATTATGCATTTATCAGAGGTAACTGTCTATTCTTCAAACAATCTCCTCTGAAAGTTTTCCTCTGAATCCATCTCTGTTACAGCTACAATCTCCTTTTCTTCCAATATCACTGTTTTTTCTGCACCCACAGCATCATAAAAAAACTTCTGTTAGAGATTCTATCATTTCACCTACATTGTCATCAACCTTTACTTCATTTTCATACAAAGCTAAATCAGCCATATTTTCTTCCTGTTCCTCCTGGCTGCCTCCATCCCTGGACAGGAAAGAGGAAGTCAGGATATGTAACACACAAATCCTCCCCCCAACTACCAAGAGTAGGGGAAGATCCCTGATGCCCAGGTCAAGTTTCCATAGCATTCTGAAATTTAATAAACCCCTAGGTATGTTTACTTGTGGAGATTGTTCACAGTGCCCACATGTAATGTAAGCTAGCTGTTGTGAGATAAAAGGCAAAAATTATTTGGTTAAGGGGCATTTTTCTTGTGGTGTAAAAGGGGTCATTTATGCAGCTATTTGTTCCCACTGTCCTGCATTTTATGTAGCAAATACATCAAGGAAATAGAGTTTATGAACACATGTTGGATATACAAAACTGAAGAACGACAAATGGTTTGTATAGACATATTCAGGAGTATGTGAATCATCAATTTTATTTTGTAGCTATGGAACAAATTATTTTTGATCCATGGCTTTTATTATGGAAGTACATTTAAATAAATGTGAATTGAAATGGCAAATGTTATTGAATGCTGCTAATGCCCCAGGTCTAAATGTCTCTATTTCTGATAATTCTCTGTTAAAATTAATATTTTATGATGATTTTATTTTAATTAAACATTTCTTATTTTTTTAATTAATCATTCAGTTTATTATTTAATTGATTTCTCATTAATTTTAGTGGTTGGAATGTGGATCATGTCATTTTAATTCAGTATTTAATTAAATAATTTGTTAATATTGGTAGTTCTGGAGAAGTTCCATTTAACGTTAGGAAAAAAAAGCACTTAACTCAGTTCAATAAATGGTGGAAATATTGTGACTGTGTTTTTCATTGTGTGCTACAGGATTTTTCATTTGTGCATATTAAAAAATAATAGAGAATTCAAAATAAAGGTATTAGAGAGAGAGAGAGAGAGAGAGAGGGGACTTAATAAAAGTCATAGGAAATATCTGGATGGTGAAAAGCATTTATATTGACTAGAGTTATCAAGGTAGGTTAAGAATATGTGCCTAAAGAGAGAAAGGTCACAGGAGTTCCTTGTTTCAGTGGACAGGTAAGTCCTAACTGAAAAGGAAGTTTTCAAGAATGCTCCTTCTAACGAGCACAAAACAAGCTGAACCACTTGTAAAGTGGGTAATAATGTTATGGATATCAGCACGTGTTTATAACAGTATATAGTGAATCTACTAGCTACTGGTAAGCAAGCATCAGAGTAGGTAAGTATATGAAAGGAGGTATGAAACACAAAAGTACCTCTTCCAGGTTTTGCAGGTATCCCGTGGATTGAAGGAGAGAGTAGTGATGTGTTAACGTGCCAGGAAGGTTGTTAAACTGTGCATTTTGTTTAGCACCATTTGAAATAGGGAAGTTTTTAACTGAAATCACTGCAACATAAATTTTAACTGCTACATTCTTCACTGACGTAAAACTGGACTCCATCTCAGCTTGTTGCTGCTTTCCTGTTTTCCTTTCTGTTACTGCTGCATACGTTTTAATACCTGCATTTTCTGCCGTCATGGGTTGTATAATATGTCCAGAGGGAGTACATACCAAGAGATTCCTTTTAAGCTGCATTAACATTATTTGTTTTTCACAAAACTATACCAGTACTTTTCCTACAGTGTGTTATTCTCAATGAAACCCAGAAGTCTTATCCATGTGAAGGCACTAGAACTCAGAAAAGTGCCCAAAATGAAGGCATAACAATGAAGTTAATAGGGGGGCATTACAGTCTCTTCCTGGAGTCTATCCTGTTAAGGTAAAGAGCCCAGCATTTTAAGGACCATGTCTACAGTTTCCTCAGTGTATACCTGCTGGTTCATTTTTCTTATTATGCCACCAAATTCATTTTCCTGGCCTCTGTATCTTAAGGTGACTGTTCCAAGGTGGAATTGTAGCCTTGGATTATTACAGCACAGGTGAAATGTTTTCATCTTTCTAGCATTAACTTTACATGACATTTCTCAGCTTACTTTAGCAGCCTCATCAGGTCCCTTTCATGGTTTGTACCCCTTTCCTCCACCAAACCTTCTATGTTACTGTTACCTGTTAAGAGGCTGATGCACCGCATGATATTTGACAGAGTGATATTACACAGCACTTGTCCCAGGACTGACTGCTGTGGAATCCTTCTAACCAATCTTCTCTGCTTAGAGAGAATTTCCTAACTAGTACTGTTTTCTTCCTTATAACTGAGGAGACCTACCTACCCAATTAGCCAAAGTCATTCTTATTACAAGATTATAAGTTTTCTAGTCAGTTTTCCTTGAGGGTCTGAATCACAGACTTTACTTAAGTCAAGATATGCAACATCAACCACTTTTCCTTTGCCATATTTCATCATAACTCAGTCTTAAATTAATACAAGTTGTACTGATATTACCCATTTTCAGTATATTCAGTTTAGCAGTTATCATAGAGTCTATTGTTTCCAAGGAAATCAATGAACATTTCCTGCAAAGTGCTCTTGAAGTCTCTTTTCCTATAAATTTGGGTAAGCTTATGGGCCTTTAGTAGTTTCTTGGTTCAGTTTTAGCTGTCTGCTCCCTATGTAGAAGGCCTATTGTTGTACCCTTCAATTCATTTGGAACCTTCGCACTTCTTAGTGAGTGAGTGACTAAAGGTTTCTGTCACAATCTGTAAGTACATCTGTCAATATTATTAGGCACCACAGGCATGCTACCAGGCCCATCACCAGTTTTCTATAGCTTTATTTGAGCTTACTTTCTACAACGTGCCTCAGTATGTCACTGTCTGTCATAGATCTTTTACCTCCAGTCAAACAGGAAAATATCCTTCCACCTTTTCTTCTCTTTTGTTAAGCTGGAAGTAACGAATTAACTAAAAGTGTTTTCTATTTATCCATCTTCTCTGCGTACTTTCCCTTCCTTGACAAACTCTACATGTTTGTCTTGTTCTTACTACTTTCGCTGTATATTTGGAGAAGCATTCCCTTCTGCTCTTTGTTGTTCCTGTTAGATCTTACTCTAGGTTTGCCTTTGCCGTTCTCATTACTTTTGACTTTGTTTTTATATTTTCCTCATACTTTTGACTAAACACCTCCCCTCTCATCTCTGAGTATTAAAATATTATATTCTTTGTATGACTTTCACTATACTTTAACCCCATGTTGATTTCCATTGGCCTCTTTCTTTTCCCCTGCTTGCTATTTTCCCCTTTACAGATCTTATTATATGCTCCTATTTATTATTTCTTACACGTTGATTGTGCATTATTTGTTTGTAGTTCTCCATTTTAGTCTCTAAAATTTTGACTAACTTAACAAAAGTCTGCATTTCTGTACAACCAGATGCTTTTATATGATTGTCTGTCATCCAGCTTGACCACTGAGACATGGACTATTACATGGCAGCTCTATTGTTAGAAATGTTTTCAATTCTGTAGCTCAAGCCCCTATCTTTACTAAGTAAATTATTATTCTTTGCACTTTATTATACTAGCTGGATGAATATTCTTTGTCTTACAGATCCACCATTTCATTTTTTATCCTTGATTTGGATCAAGTAATGTGTCATCTTTGTTGCTTTACTTTTTCTTCCCTTCCATTTAACCTTCCATGTACCTCACCATCAGATATCCAGCAAGAACTCAAACTGTTATTCTTGAAAGAAGATGCAACACCGTACTGGCAGGCTACATAAATTTTACTAGACAACATAAAACTGTTTAATTATGTTAATCTTGGTGTGATGCCCCATACACTAGTCTCGTAATCCTCACCCCTAACACATAAGGGACATGCACATGGGGGGAATGACAAGTACACACAGTAAAGTACAATTTCCCTTAGGAGCACACAGAGATCACAGTCAGTCTGGGGCTGGTTTCTCCATCTGTCTCCAGATCCCTAATAAGACTCCCAACTGGCACAGCTATAGGGTTCATATCTCAGCCGAGTGGTCAAGCCAAAACCTCTAGCACCCTCTCTGTCCAACCAGTGCTTAAGTCCCTGCCCAAGTAGCTGAGACACACACACACACACACACACACACACACACACACACACACACACACACACACACACACACACACACACACGCGCAAACACTTTGAGATTTGATTTATATACAAACACACAGATACTCCTGGGGAAGGCTTTCACAGGTTTACTAGCTATGCCTCCTTCTGCCCAGACTATAAAGAAGTACCAGCTGCCACCAACTACTCTTATCAGCTACTAATTAGGCCCTTATAAAGGGTGACCGATTCTACAGTGTAATGTTACTATTATCCAAATTGTGTGTCAAAGACTTTTAAGGCTATTTAAGAGTGGCCTGTACAGTGTCTTCAAATACATATGCAAGTATTCTAAGAACTTAAATATCTCTAAACAAACCAGCCACAATTAAAAGGTTTAAGTATATTTAATAATAAATAATGAAAGAACAAGATAATATTCAATAACAACACAGTGACAACAGAGTTCAAAATCACAGGAAATATTTCAAAACAACATTACATGACAGTGACAGTCTAAAATAAATACAGAAAACATCTAAACTAATCTTCACTGTATTCCTATCTATATCTAAGAGTTACTATGCCCTAAATGACTTATTTACAGAGTAAGGCAAGTGCTGATGAGAGGATGCTGTCAGATCCAAAGACAAATTCAAAATGCACAGATTCACTCTCTGAGATAGTTCTTAAATTACTATCAAACATTTCTGCTGGGTTATCTCAGATTACATCATTCTTTGACACCTCTGCCTTCAGTTCCCAGACTAACAGAAATTTAAAATTTAGTACTACCTCTGTGTCAAAAATACTTATCTCTCAGAAGTTTGCATGGAACTGGAAGTCGTAAAACAGTTAAACACTTTTACCTTCAAAACCTGTAATTATTTCCATTTCCGGATAATAGAAAGAATTTCTAGATGCAAACATTCTGTCTCCTAGCTGAGATGAACACCTTCGTAAACAATTCACTTATTTTCTTAGAGTTTGCAACTTAACTGTTATTTTCCAGTAGGGTACATTGTGGTTACATTCTTTAAGCTCAGCACATAAAAAACAGTTTAACACACACTCCTGCACCAGCAGTTTAATACACACATAGCATATAGTTCTCTTACATTTGTAAGACAAGCCTATGGATCATATTAATATTCACAAATGACATAGAATTATTTACAAAATTCTAGCTAGCTGGGCTGGCCACATTACAACCCCCCCCCCCCCATGAGAACACAAGTTAATTTCTCAAGTGCCCCTTGAGAAACGTTGCTTGAGAGGGCTGAGCCTATCTGGGAATACCTTACCCATTCCCTGTCTTGAAAGCCCATCTGCATTGGCATTGCTAAACCCATTGCAGTGCTGCACTGTCATATCATATGCTTGCAGCCCTAGGAACCACCTTAGTAACTTGGCATTTTGCTGGCTGGCTCGATGTAGCCATGTTAAGGGATTGTGGTCTGTAATTACAGTGAATTTCCTGCTATACAGATAAGGCTGAAGTTTCTGCAGTGCCCACACTATGGCTAGAAATTCCTTTTCTACAGCTGCATTGTGAGATTTGACATATTCTGCTTTCAGCAGTGAACAAGTTAAACATGGCTTTCAGTGGATTTGTCTGAAAATGTAAAATAAATACTCTGCTTTTCAGTGTAGTACAAGTGTACATAGTTCATACTCTTGGCAAAAAGGCATATAGCTTTGCATTCATTGTTATTAGAAGTCAAAAGTAAAATATTTTATCTTTTATAAACTATGCAGTTTGTGAAATTTATTATCTACAAGCAGGTCACGATGAACTCTTGCACGCAGCTGTGTCTCTTCAATAGGACATGCAAGATAAGAGCAAGGCCAAGGAGTTATTCTTCAGGAATGGAATGTTTGAAACATGGGAGATAACTGTCAACAAACTGTCAGCAGACCAGCTTCATGGGAAAGACTTATTATTCTCAAAACTGCTGATGCAAGCTAGAAAGAAGCTATAGAGTTTGGACTTCTTCCTTTGTATGAGAGACATTGATCCTTACAGTCATGATGCTGTAAAGCTGAAGTACGGTTTTGCTACACTGTGTATCTTTCATTGTTATACTAGCTGTTACCTCGTATGCAGTAAAAGGAATGTCATATCAGATTGAACAGGCTCAATTGTTTTCATTGAGTAATGGTACAGACTACCTTTCGGTGTAGTAACATAAATTTTACACACAGCATTCCTCTTTGGGTTGGATCCTATAAATCTGGCTAAGTACAGCCCCCACAACATGGTTTGAAGCATCCACCTGAGCAACAAATTTTTTGCTGTAATCTGAACTGGCTAATGCAGGGGGTCTTCCCAAAGTTCCTTTAAGCTTCTGGAATGCCTGTTCACATGCTGGGGTCCAAACTACCTTATCCGGCCTGTTTTTCCTTGTCAGGTCTGTAAGGGAAGCAGCTATGGTACTATAACTGGGGCCGACCTTTCTGCAATATCCTACTGACTCTAACAATGCCCTTACCTGCTTTTTGGTAACAGGTGCAGGCCATGCCTGAATGGCTTCCACCTTGGCAGGTTCTGGCCTGATCTTACCACTCCCCACTCTATGTCCCAGGAAGGAGACCTCTGCCATACACACCTGACATTTGCTGGATTTAATTGTTAACCCTGCCCTCTGCAGTTTGCCCAGTACCTCCCTGACATGCTGAAGGTGCTCTTGCCAGGAATGGCTGTAGATGGCAATATCATCTAGGTAAGCAAGGGCAAAATCTCCTGCTCCTACTAGGATACAATCTACATGCCTCTGGAAAGTCACTGGGGCATTTTCCATCCCAAAGGGCATCTTTGTGAACTCATACAAGCCAAAATGAGTCACAAAGGCTGACTTCCCTCTAGGACTGGGAGTCAAGGGAACCTGCCAGTAACCCTTGGTAAGTTCAATGGTAGTAAGATACTTAACCCCACCTAGCTGTTCTAGGGCTTCATTCTTCCTATGCATGGGGTAATCATCTGACTCTGTGTGACTATTAATTTCCTGTAGTTCACACATAATCTGGTGCTGCCATCCTTCTTCAGTACCAACACCACTGAGGAGGCCCAGGGACTGCTGGACTCCTGAATTACCCCTAGTTCCAACACTTCCTGTATCTTCTCCTTCAGAGTCTGTTTGACTCTCTCTGGCACCCTATAAGGGGCCTGCTTAATAGGACTTTGGGGTCCTGTATCCAAATGGTGCTGCACCAGGTAGGTGCATTCTGGTTTCCAAGTGAACATGTCCCCACACTCCTGTAACACTGCTCGGATTTCTTGAACCTGGGTAGGGGAATGCTGCTAGGACATTGCTACCCCCTTCAACTGAGGTCAGTCACTAGATCCCCCTCAGACTCCTCCTCCAATCCACTGCAAATACTCAGCACAAGGGCCTCCCTATCATGGTAAGGTTTCATCATGTTAACATGGCACAATATGTGCCCCTGCCTCCTGCCTAACAGTTCTACCATGTAGTTAACATCACTGACCTTCCTTACCACCTTGTTAGGTCCCTCCCGAGCTGCCTGCTGCTTGTTCTGTCTGTCAGTAATGAGAACCATTACCTGCTGCCCTACAGCATACTGTCTAGCTCGAGCATTCCTGTCATACCAGACCTTTTTCTGCTGTTGGGCTTCTGCCAGGTTCTCCTGGACCAAGCCCATGAGTTTCCTGAGCCTTGTCCTAAGATTTAGGACATATGCACCAAAGATCCCAAAATACATAAAACAGCACCAAAAAGTAAAAAAATGACCACTGGAATCACAACACTCTTTGAACACCGATTTATTAAAGTAAAGCGGTTTTCATCTCCAAAATAGTAGACTTCCTCAGACAAGTTACACAATAGTTTACTTCATTTAAATGCATGTCAGCTGGTTCAAATTAAAAACATTCCACCAATCACATACTGTTTCACATGACATCACTATATACAAATCTATATACAAATCTAATATGAGATTACGCTGTCATCTCCCTTTCAAAAATAAATAGTTTTATGGTCAATAAATCTAATGAAATAACACCAAAAGTCTAAAAATATATTTGTGTATATGACTAAAAATGTAGCAAAACAAGTTTTTATGTCGTGGAAATAACATGTTTAGATGTTTCCCTAATGTTTTAAACTTTTCAGCTTTAAAATACACACAATCAAAGTCACTTCATTTAAACCTGAAGGGGTGTAAGAATTCAGTCTGAGTTGCCAGAGAATTTTCTGTTTTTCTAACAGTAAATGTTGGGGACCTCCTTTAACGCTGACAGGTACTTGACCTATCACTTTAA
Organism: Protopterus annectens; assembly: GCF_019279795.1. NCBI lineage: Eukaryota > Metazoa > Chordata > Ceratodontiformes > Protopteridae > Protopterus > Protopterus annectens. The sequence continues at coordinate 1,484,806,577 of NC_056737.1, forward strand.
AAAGGAAGTGGTGTGTAGGGTGTTCTATACAGTGCCTAGCTAGTGCATTGGTAGGAGTATTTTTCGTAATGTGGTAGGCGTGCTCGTATATCCTCTCCTTTAATTTCTTGTCAGTCTTCCCTACGTAAAATGCTGGGCAGACGTGACAGGTGGCTTGGGTAGACTACGTATCTAGAATTACAATTATATCTGCCTTTCACTGCAAGTCTACTGGTGCCTACTCCCAATTTGTTTCCTGTCGCTATATGTTTACAATAGTTGCAACTTTCACATTTGTAGGTACCTTCTGTTCTACTAAATGTCCTGGGGTCTGTTTCTAAAATATTCTTTAGATTCCTCCCTTTTCTATAAACAAGTAGTGGACCATTCCCTAGTTTCTCCAGGACTTCTTGTTCTGTCACAAACAGATTCCAATTTCTCCTTAGTATACATTCAATTTCCTTTGCCTCTAGGTAAAAAGGAGTAATAAAGCTGGTACACGGTTTCTCAATGGTAGATCTAATTTCTGGCAGAAAATTCTGTACCAAGTTAGCAGGCACTGCCACATCCCTAACCTCCTCTACTAACGGTACTGGGTAGGTAGACATGAGGATAGGTTTATAAAACCCAGTTCTCCTTTTGTACTGCACCTCTTCTAATAGGTCAAGGACTAAATCATTCAGGTATCCCTGCCTCAGTAACATTTGTTTTAGTGTCTCACATTCATCAAGAAAAGCACCGTCCTCTGTAACCATCTATGCTGCCCGGACAAGTTGTCCTTTTAGCACTGATCTCTTCTGGTGGAATGGATGGCAACTCAAAAAGTGTAACATGGTGTTAGAGTAAGTAGGTTTGCGGTGTATTCTGGCCTGAAACTGTTTCTCCTCAGTGTTTTTCTTTAACTCAACATCAGGGTAGGTAATGGTGTTTTCATGATAAATGTGTGTGAAGTTAAAGAACCTGGAACTATTTTTTAGGTAGTCTAAGAAGTTCTGGGCATCGTGTTCAGTACCCTTAAACAGAATAAAAATGTCATCCAAAAACCTCATGTACATCATTATTCTCTCATCATTCTTCATTCATAAGGATGGGCTTGTGTTCCCAGTTCGCTAGAACCAAGTTGGCATAGTCTTGTTGAGAGGTTAAACTCTACACTCAAGGCCATGCTATGGGCATTTTCAGACCAGTTTAAGAGGGAGTGGGACAAATATTTGCCCCATCTTATTCTTATTCCCAATAAGACTCATAACTGGCAAAGATATAGGGTTCAGATCTCAGCTGAACGGTCATGCTGAAACCTCCATCACACTCTCTGTCCAACCAGTGCTTTCTGCACCTGCCCAAGTAGCTGACACAGACACGCGCGCGTGCGTGTGCACACACACACACACACACACACACACACACACACACACACACACACACACACACACACACACACACACACACACACACACACACACACACACACACACACACACACACACACACACACACACACACACACACACACACACTGCTGGGGAAGGCTGGCACAGGTTTATTAGCTATGCCTCCTTCTGCCCAGACTATAAGGTAGTACCAGTTCCCACCAGCTACTCTTATCAGCTACTAATAAGGGCCATTTATGCAGTGTAGAGTTACTATTATCCAAATGGTAAGTGTGTCCAAGACTTTTAATGCTATTTAAGAGTGGGCTGTACAGTGTCACCAAATATATACGCAAGTACACTAAGAGCTTAAATATCTCTAAACAAACCAGCCATGATTAAAATGTTTAAATATATTTAATAGTAAACAATAAAAGACCAAGACAATATTCAATAATTTAGCACAGTGACAACAGAGTTCAGAATCACAGGAAATATTTCATAACAACATTGCAGGACAGTCTCAAATAAATACAGGAAACATCTAAACTAATCTTTGCTGTATTTCTGTTTATACATCTAAGAGGTACTACACCCTAAATGACTTACTTACAGAGCAAGACAAGTGCTGATGAGAGGATGTTGTCAGATCCAAAGACAAATACAAAATGCACAGACTCACTCTTTGATAGTTCTAAAATTTCTATCAAACATTTCTGCTGGGTTATATCAGACTACATCATTCTTTGTCACCTCTGCCTTCAGTTCCCAGTCTAACAGAAACTTAAAATTTAGCACATTTGTGTCTAAAATACGTATCTCTCAGAAGTTTGCCTGGAACTGGAAGTCATAAAACAGTTTTACCTTCGAAAAATGTAATTATTTCTGTTTCTGGATAATAGAAAGAATTTCTGGCTGCAGACATTCTATCTCCCAGCTGAGATAAACACAGTCATAAACAATTCACTTATTTTCTTAGAGTTTGCAAGTTAACTCTGTTCTTTTTCAGTAGGGTACACTGTGGTTATATTATTGAAGCTCAGCACATAGCAAACAGTTTAAAACACACTTCTGCACCACCAGTTTAATACACACATAACATACAGTTCTCTTACATTTGTAAGACAAGCCTAGCTAGCTGGGCTGGCAGTCTCACCCTTAGGCAAATAGATTCATGGGTGATAAATTGTTTTCTCTTGTGGGAAAGCCAACCCATTATATCCTATCACATATTGTGTACTAACTAAAAATCTATCATAAACATCATTCGTTAGAAAAATACTAGTGACAGAAATTTCATGATTAGCAAAGTAACTTTTGAAACAAGGCTGCAATCCTGAATTATTTCTGAGTTCCATGACTAGTAGATAACAACAAAAATTGGGAAAGGCTACAATAGGCCTACAGATCCCTGCATCAACTAGGACAAAACTAGCGATGACCAAAGAGCATGTGGCCTACTTCTCATCTTGGGATTAGTGCTACTGTTTTGCTTCTGGTAAGAGAAGAAGCAAAGGATCAGTGTATCCTGGCAGTGTGAAGCTGTGGTGAGGCCACCACTAACAGTAGCCAGGCAGTAGTCAGTCAAGTGAATCCCCTCTTTTCATCATTCTTGACAAAGCAAATTCTTTCTTTTCAGTGAAAACTGCTTGATTGGCTGCAGCCTAGCCTAATTTCAGAATACCTCCCTAAATACTTCATCCATAAATCATTATAGTCTGCTTGATAGTTTCCGCTTAAGTGTTTACAGAGTCCTGTATAGATGCAAACACCATGAGTTGACATTTTTCCTGTAAAAGCACCCCTGAAATTTCATCAATACCTAGCTGCACACAAAGCAACTCATATGCAGTGACAAGTACTGTCTCCAGAGTTGCAAACCAGATACTCCTGATATTACTTTATATTCTCACTGTTACCATCTAACCAATAAAAAAGGGGCTATTGCCATGGTTATGAACATTCTCACTATCTCCCTTACCAGTTTGGTGGATATGTGCATCTTGATACAATGTAGAAATTGCCTCTTGTTTACTGACAGCTAGCTAATTTTCAAAAAAACTGATAAGGTATATGAGAGATGTATTTACACACTGTTACTGAAGACAAAGCTCTCACATAAATGCACTCCTAATATCAATATGTTTGTTAGTAGTACACACACTGCACCCAGCACACACACAGTTCAAAGCAGATACTTAGACCCACATATGCTGAAGCACTTAACTGTAACCTTCCTAAACCCCAATGACCTCCTAGATGACATACAAATAACAAATACTGTCAGCAGTCCAGAATGCAGTCTTTAAGAACAACACCCACATACAGCCATATCCCATGGATCCTGTACATTTAAGTACAAAAGGCAAGCCATCACACAGTCCAACATTCTGGTAATTCAATACTCCATTGTGAGACACACTGATGGCCCTTTCACCAGGCCGAGTAAGGAGAAAGTCACGTCATGGTTAGTTGCTTATCAGGGGCCATTATCCAGCACATTACGCATGCACTCTAGTCATTGGACCAAAAGTACTAATATAACTCAGTCATAGTTCATGTGGGTATAAATGACCTGAGATGTACCTCCCTAGACTATATGAAGAGAGACATCACTGAGTCCTCAGAATAGGTGTCCCAGGCTGGTATGAGCCTAACACTGAGCAGCATTTCACCTTTTCCAAGGATGATGTCACAATATAAACAGAAGATGACTGAATTTAATAATTTGCTTAGTTTTTAGTGTCATTCTAAGGGGGGGTGCAATATCTTTCAGCATGGAAGGAGATGGTTAACAGACCACGCTGCTTTGCCAGGGATGTACTGTGCCTCTCCCCTCTAGTCTTTCGAATTTTAGCTAAAACACTGTCCTCCCCCCATAGTGCATTTTTTAGGCAATGCCAAAATGAAAGTACTTCCAACATATCAATTCAAAATCAAGAAAATCTAAGGGTGTTACTGCTAATTGCTAGGAGTCTAAACAAGAAGCACTACTCCCTACAAGCTGTCCTCATCCTAAAGAATGCTGATGTCTGTACAGTCACTGAGACATGGTTTAAAGCCATGGATAGCACACCAGCAGTGCAAGGCTATAATGCCTTCCACACATTTAGACCAATTACTACACAGACAGGGGCTAAAGGTGGAGGTTTCTCGATCTACATAAAAAATAAATATACCTCAAGGCTGGTCAAACAGGACAATGTACTTAAGCTTCTCCATGTTCAAATCACCACAGACAATCCCATACCACTTCCTTGTAAGCTAGAGGTCTCCCTCTATGACCCAGGAAGCCCATAACATTTATTTAAGCTTATTGGAAACATGCACCATCTAAACCAATACCATTTTCATAGTGGACTTAAATTACCCCACTATTAACTTGGAATCATATATGACAACAAATGTGCAGGCACAGAGATTCCTGGATTTTGTAAACACAAACCCCCCTGGACCAGACTGTCAGTACAGCAACCAGTGGTGCAAACATATTGGATCTGGTTATCTCTAATATGGGAAAGTGCTACACACCCTCTAGTGTAAAGTCTTCTCAGGTAAGGTCAGACCACAAAACTTTCTCCTTTGAAGTAAGATAAAACCCAGGACCCCAGCTAACCCTGACATGTCCAGGGACTACTCTAAGGCTAACTTTCTACTAATAAGTCATTCTTTCCAGTACATCTCTTCTGACTGTGTACCTTTAACTCCTAGTGGGTGTGGCTTGAGCCTTTAAAAAAATAAAGTTATCACCTTACATTTCTAACATATACTAATTGACAGAGGTCAAATATCAATGCAATTGTTTTTGCCATCATGTATTCTTCAAGATAAAATACTCTGACATTGTGTATGTAGGATGGTTTTGGAATGATTAATGCAAGTATGAACAAGCAATATTTGACACCTACAGGTGCAGTAGGAGGTAACTGCAGACACACTTTGAGATGCACTCGGCTTTAATGATGGAATCACAACTTCACTAGGTTATATAACAAAAGGAATTTAACCATGAAATAAATTAGGAAGTGTAGCATCCAGCAGGATAAAAGCACTCTCATCAAACTATGCAAAATACTCAGAGGACAAGTAAAGGCTACCAAAGTCAAATTTGAGATAAATTTGGCCTCCCAGGCCAAGGACAACCGCAAGGCATTCCTTAGTTGTGTTCACAACCTCAAAAGCAATACACAATTGTGTGCTCAGCTCATTGTTAATAGAGCCACCTATATTAACCCAGAATATATACCAAACCTACTGGCAAACATATTCATCTATAACTTTCTCCCTTTCTCCCCTTCAACCTCCCCTCAGGAAATACCATCAAACATAACTCTCCCTACTATCACTAGGGAACAGATCCTCAAAGCTGTATCTAAGGTCAAGATCACTGCTTCTAGTGCCTAGACAATATCCCAGTATGCCTTTTAAATAGCATGAAACATGACTTATCAGGCCCTCTGGAATTTCTTTTTAACTGTGACCTCCAAATAGGCTTAATGGCCTGTGAATGGAGAACAGCAACAGTCATCTCTCTACACAAAGATGGGACATCTACAGAACCTGGAAACTACAGACCCATAAGTCTCATTAGTCTCATAAAAATCTATGGAAATAATTATCTTGGAAATGATCAATAATACCATAGGAAACTGCAAACACTGGACCCAGGTGGATTTGGTTTCATCAAGGGCAGGTCATGCCTACACAACCTGGTGGACTTTTTTGAAAAAAGTCACCAAAGTAATAGATGAGGGCAAAACAGTTCACTTTGCCTACCTTGACCTGGTCAAGGCATTTGACACAATACCTCACTCAGGCATTGTTGACAAACTTAAGAGATTAGGTATAAACCCTTATGTCACCCAGCTGATAGTTAGCTGGCTCACAGAGTCCAGTCACAAGTGGAGTCCCTAAGAGATTGGACCAGAGACAACTCTTTTTTGACATTTTTCTACTCTGAAGTCAAGTTCAATGCAAAGGTGCCCTGGCTGACTAAATTTGCACATAATTTCAAATTAGGAGCAGTCATAGAATCCCCCACTAACACAAATTTTCTCCAGGAAGGTCTGTTACAGACAAATAATTTGTATCAAAGCCATGGACTAAAACTTAATGACAAGAAATACAAAATAATATCCCTCAAGAAGTCATCCAGCCCTGGTAACATCGATATTGACAACACATCTCTAAGAGTTGACCCAGTAGTCAGTGACTTGGGGACACACATACAAGTAATTTAGCCTTTGATTCTTATGGGCCTACAGTAGTGAGGAAATCATTCTGTGTCATGCAACTTATCAACAAAGATATGGCATCTATGTCCGAGGAGGTCATTGCTCCATTGTATTCAGCATTCATCAGACCTATCATTGAGTATAATGCCCCTTGGATGTGTAACTAACAAGGCACACCCAACAACTGGAACATCCACAGAGGTTCCTCACTAAAAGAGTACAGGGCATAAGCAACAGTTCTGATGGACCTCCTGCATATCCACAAAAGGAACAGTGCCTGAATTACCTTTTCTAAAGACTTAAACCTAGCCTGTGATATAAATAGGACCTGCAGCAGAGACAGGTATGTATCCCAGAGGTTAACCCATCCACTTGAAGCAGAGTTCCTCCCTAACCCAATTCAAGTGTAACTTGGACAATTGGCTGGAAAACAGGAAATTAATCTCTGGTTTGGCACTTATGTCTCTAATGAACACAGGCAGCCTGTAAATGACTCCTCTCCCAGGTTCCTGCATGTAAATGCTTCATCTCTCAAACTCCTGCTTACACTTATCAAGGGTAGCAGAACTTGTCAGAGATTTGGTATGCATGGCTAGGCTTAGAAGGGCTCTTGTGGTCATTAGCCTAGTACACTCCTATGAACCTATGTCTACAGATATTGTTAGAAAAAGAATGTGCTCTTTCATTATCTGGTGAAAAGATTACAGTGTTGTTGAGGATGATTGCTCTTCAAATTCATATCATGAATCCCAAGCTCACCACTGAGGACTGTATGTGCTGCACATCCATCAACATAGCTGAAAGGCAGACAAAACTGGAAGGTAGAGCGATGTAGTTTTTGAGTTCAATGGTAAGCGCTACAAAAGACATCTTTGTTAGTCAATGTGGTAACCAGACATGCACAGCAAGCTAACCCCACATTAACTAATAACTAAATAAATAACTAAAGCAAGCAGTGGGTATACTATAACATAGGAAGTATTGGCTATAATGAAAAACTACAGCTATTTATTTTAGAATCATGAAACAACTCATTTACATCATTCACTGTGTTGTAGTAAATGTCATACATCTACTTATAAACAGCCTGTTCTTTCTAAGGCCACTTTCCTGTGTGGCACCTTTTATGTGGCTAGAGCTGTAATAAACAATGTTTTCTAAGGACAGAAAGAAAAATTTACTGGTGCCTACAGGTTAGATTGCAGCATAGTTTCTATCCTCCACATTTTTAAAATCAGGGTCAGACCCTAAAATTATCATGGATAAGCCCAAAAGATAAAGGGCAATTGGGAAAATATTTATTTTTCCTTACTCAGTGGATAAAATATTTCTGCATTGTGTGTTTGCTGTTTTATATTAAATGAATACTTTAAAATAGTTCATTTTTATGAATCACTCTAGAATATTGGGCCTGGGAGATGAACCATTTACAGGTTACCTGTTAGCATTATAGACATCGGTGCCAAACCAAGGATGAATTTCCTGTTTCCCATGCAATTGTGTAAATTGCACTTGAATTGGGTTAGGAAGCAGAGTTCCTCTCTAAGCCAATTCAAGTGCAACTTGGACAATTGGATGGGAAACCGGAAATTCATCCCTGGTTTGGCACCTATGTTTCTAATGCAAACAGATAACCTGTAAATGGTTCATCTCCCAGGCCCATGCTTACACTTATCAAGGATTTCATAATTTTCAGAGATTCAGGATGCATGGCTAGGCTTAAAAAGGCCCTTGTGGTCATTAGCCTAGTAAACACCTATGAACCTGTTATAGTGCATTGTCACACATGGTGACTTACTCTTTAATACCATCGTATGTGGCACATAAAATACAAATTAGCATTTTCACTTGATTGGGAAACATTTTTGCTAGAGTATGAACTTTAAACAGTTGCTGTTAAATTCATTTTTACCATGCTGATGCCACTGAAAGTTAAAGACGATCTTTAACCTCAGTGACATAATTCACTGAAAATATGGTCTATAGGCTTTAATGGATACATATTGCACAGGTACAGAAATCTGCCCATTGAAGTCTGTGGTAGAGCCCTTAGTTGATGTCACTGAGGGAAATCCTAAATTAATTTCAGCTGTGAATTGAATAAAAAACTAACAAAGCATTTTATTAAAAACTGAACCCAAATGGATACAAACTGACTATAGCAATGTACATCATGGCAGTTAGCATATCATGTTTCACAATGCACTCACAAAGTGTGACAATACACTTTAATAAGTTCATTCTATCTTCCCTTGTTCTATACAGGTACAACTGAGTCTTCATGTCACTTCCTTCAGAGCTACTACAATGCATTTTTTCAGTGTCTAGCTTTATAAAATAACTCAGTTAATAAGGCAATTTCACAGAAATATAAAACATTGGACAGAGATACAAAAAATATTGTACTCCAACTGCAGACCTTAAGTAACATATTTTGAAATTAAGTTCTTCATTTTTACTTGCCACTTAGTTGATTTTTTTTTTTTCATTTTATTGGCCGCACATCTTTAATTACTTTTCTGCAGGCTGATTCTTTCGCAACTAATCATTAACAAATTTATGTTTCACTTTACAAATAAAATCTAAATAGATGTTAAGCAAGTATACGTGGAATGTAGAAACTAATGTAACATTAGTGCCAGTTTAATGTTGTACTGTTTTTAAATTTCAAATAACATTTGGATGTATCTCATTTAGTCCAGTTCATTATTTGTACAGAAATTATTTAACTTTATACTCATGCCGACCTTTCAGAATTCTGTCTTCTTGGCTGAGTTGGATTAGATACAAAACATCGCCATCTTTATTTTAATGATGATGATGATGATGACAATAATAATGATAATAGTAATAATAACAATAATAATAAAGAAGTGGATCTGTTTTTGGAGACTTTTCATTTAGCTCTTCATGATGGTGGGGACACCACCTGTTACTCAAAGAGAATTGTCTGCAGGATGAGTAACTTACCTGTTGACCGTAATAGAGATGGCTACTGAACTAACACATAAACTTAAGTTCTTAAAGTATTCATCATTCAGCTTTTCTCCATATCATAATTTATAGGGCGCAACAAAAAGCACTACCACTTGTTACGTAAATTAGAACATGAGTCAAAATGGAATCTACAAACAAAATAAGTAAATAACTTTTTTTTCCATAGGATTTTGTATGTTTTAAGTACAGATGAATACAGGGTAAGAAAAAGCAAAGCAAAGTGCATTGCAGCTGTTGTAAGAATGAGCATTACTATCATTTATCCAAGTCTAGTCTCTCTCTCTCTTTTTTTTTTTTTTTTCACAAGACCGGAGTGGTGAAATTCATAAACAGGTTGGACAATAATATGATACTTTTTTAATGCTATTTATTTTTATTTTTAACCATGGAGTTCTTCATCATAAAATACAGGGTGGATAAGGCATTTGTAAATGAATAGCACTACAGATGCAGGAGCTGCAGGGCAATGTGGTTGAACTATGTATGAAGCAGACTGTATGACAATAGTAATGTGATATTTCCACAGTGCTCTAAGTGCATCACTGAATGTAACTTGATTCAGTGGAAATTAAAAGAAAAGGGAGTTTAAATTCTTCACTGAGATATGGCTGTCCCAGAGCTGACTGCAATTAGTTTCGGGTACAGGGAATCTTTTGTTGCATCGTAGGAGGTGTTTTTTTGCTCAGTTTCTTTTATAAAAAAACAGCTTTTTGAGAAACACAAGGAAATTGTGTTGCATTTCTTGTGATCAAAATTGAAAACATAATAAAATGTGCTTTAATTTGCGTGAATTTCAAAGTGTAAGCTTACACAAAAACTAAATGAACAGATATATAAAGATGACATAATTATATAAAGAGTATGTATTTTCTTACATATTCTTTCTAAATGCTCAATTATATATAAGCTTCCGTGAAATATATTTAAAGAGCTTGTCTTCTAAAAAAAAAGCAAAAATGACAGTTTATAGTGTGTAAGAAAGAAAAAAAAAGATTGAAAAATAAAGAAAGGCTTGCACTCCACATTAATTTGGGCAGGGATGGGGAAGAGCTTTATCTCTTAAGAGCAATTTTGGTTGAATTATTTACTTAAAATATATTTAAGTGTTGTAATTGAAACATTTGAAGCACTATGTATTTTTCTCACTGTTGTTTAGTTTGGGGTGAAACTGTGTATGATTGTAGCTCCATATCTTGTCCTGATGTGCGTTATAGTGGAGTTTATGGGTCAACTACAGTTGCTTGGATGCTAGTAGCTCACAACATACCTGCTCGCTGCAAATTGCTCAAAAAAGGCACGTGTTCAAACTCCCACTAGCCCAATCTCGCACTTGTACATACCCCCTCCCTGTCCCCCATCTTACGCAACCCCATAGCCACAGAACCTAAACTCTAAGCCTTAGATTCCCACTCAGCCCTTAGCCTGAGGTCTTGCTCCCATAGCCTAAACTTCCCATAATCCTAAAGTCACTGATTGCTTCCTAAACATAAAACTCTAACCACCTCCCTAAACATAAATGTCCAGATCACTCCTAAACAGTAAAACTCCTCTCCCACTCCCTAATCCTAAAACTACCTACCTGCTTCCTCCCCATGCCTGCTTGCCTGAACTTATATTTGAGTTCAAGTGCATGAAGCAACCTGCCCAAACAATAAGGCACCCAAATCCATGGCAACAAGACACTGTTTTTTGAGCACTTGGGACCCCAGCAACATTAATGCTCTGGGGGTTACTCATGGCTAGTACGGCTTGCTTATGAAAGAGAAGGTCAGGTAACAAAATTTGAAGCCATGCAAGAGTAAATCACAGAATAACTCTGGATTAAGCAAAGTGTAGACAGACAAACAAATAAATGAAAGCTAAAAATGATTTATTATTAAGCAAAATATCCGAAATTAGTGAAGTAGCTACAGAGTCAGAACACTATAACCTGCCAGAAAGGCAATTATCTTATCCTGCATATCATAGGTTCATAGGTTGGTACTAGGCTATCAGCCATAGGGCCTATACAAGCCTAGCCATAACAATTCCCTGGCTATTTCTTCCCACATTATTTACTTTCCTGGACCCCTGTCTAGCAGGGCGACTGACGTGATCCCTGGGGTGAATTTCCTTTCTCCCATCCAATTGTCAAGGTTCTTCTTGAAGAGGTCCAAAGAGGCACTCTGCTTGACATGTATGGGCAATCTTATCCAGAGTCTGGTGAGTCTCTGGGTCAGGAATCTATCCCTCCAGCATGTTTTGTTTATTGTGATGACAAGGTTTAGATCCCTGGAGCGTGTAGCTCTGAGGGATTGGGATTTCTTTAAGTGTAGCATGTCCAGCAGCTCTGGGTTTGACATGGCCTTGTATGTTAAGCAGAGATCGCCTCTGAGTAGACGATATGCGACAGAGTATAGCTGGAGTTTTTTAAGGCGGTCAGAGTAGGGCATCTGCTTTAGGCCTGTGATTCTTTTAGTGAGGTATTTCTGAGGCCTTTCCAGTTATTGCAGATGTCTTGAGAGGTACATACCAAATGGGGCATTGTATTCTATAATGGGTCTAATGAGGGATGAGTACAGTGGGACAATGACCTCCTTCTTTCTGGATGAAAAGCCCTTCGTGATGAGGTGTGCCACATAGAAGGATTTCCTGAGTGTTGTGGCGATGTGGTTATCAAAGGTGAGACCACCGTCCACCTGTGTCCCTAAGTCTCTTATCACACTTTCTGTGTTTAGTGTACTGCCATCTATATGGTAATTCATGGATACATGTTTTTCCCAAAGGGGATAACAATACATTTCTTGGCATTGAGCTTGAGCCCATGGCTCTGGCACCAAGCATCTGTTTCTGTAAGGCCCTTTTGTAGAGTATCCACATCATTTGGGGATTCAATAATGGCTCCCAGTTTGCAGTCATCTGCAAACTTTGTTAGCCAGAGTCCCTTAGTGTTGACCTGTACTTCAGAGAAGTAGATGCCAAACAAGAGCGGCCCCAGGACTGAACCCTGAGGTACTCCACTTGTCACTTGTCTGGAGCTGGATTTGGAGTTGGCTACTTTTACAGTGTGGGTTCTATCAGTAAGCCATTTAGCAACCCATTGGGTGACATAGGGATTAATGCCCAACTTAGTAAGTTTATCTATGATTCCAGAGTGGGGATGGTGTCAAAGGCCTTGGCAAGGTCTAGATAGGCTGTGTGGACCACCTTACCCTTGTCCATGGCTCTGGAGACTGATTCAAAGAAGTCAATCAGGTTCAGGAGACAAGATCGGCCCTTCACAAACCCAAACTGGGTGGGGTCCAGTGTTTGAAGGTTGCCAATGTCTTTGTTTATAAGTTCCATGATAATAAGCTCCATGGCCTTGCAGATAAGGCTTGTCAGACTGATGGGACGGTAGTTTCCGGGATCCAAGGTGGATCCCCTTGTGGATTGGGATAACTGTAGCTCTGCGCCACTCAGTGGGCACGAAACCTGAGGTGAGGCTATGATTAAACATGACACTTAAGTGAGGGGCCAGTTCATATTGTAGTTCATGTAGTACACAGCCCGGGATGTCATCTGGTCCCATGGATGCTGTATTCTTGGCTTTAGAGAGTGCGTTTTGTACCTGTGTGGCCATTATTACTGGAATTTGGCAATCTTCCGGTATTGAGATGGGCCATTTAGGGGGTGAGAGGGGGGTGAAGTTGGCACTGAATCGATCTGCAAGGATATTGGCAATATCCTTTGGATCACTATATTTAATGCCATTCTGTTTTAGCTCAGAGCAGATCTGAGCATTGCCATTTAGATTCTTGACATATCAGCAAAAAACTGCCACTGACACAAAATAGAAGCAAAACAAACAAAAAACAAAGAAAAATAGTACAAAACAATTAAAATGTCAAGCAGTATAAAAGATAGACTGAACTCCACAGTGGTGTAACAGTTATAATTTTTGCTTCATGGTTACTGGTCCTCAAGTTTGGTTTCTGGTTATGATGCCTTCTGCTAGATTCTGAATGTTCTATCTTGTGCAGGTTTCTTCCATTTTGCAAAAGCAAGCTGGATGTGAATTGATGATATGCCAAACTGCCTATACTTGTGTGTGTGTGTGTGTGTGTGTGTGTGTGTGTGTGTGTGTGTGTGTGTGTGTGTTTATGTGTGAGCATGTATCTTGTCATAGACTAGCATCCTGTCCAGGAATACGTCTCTGCCTTGTGCTCTCTATTTGCTCAAATAGGATCTAGCTGTCATCCATGGAAATGGATGAAATAAGCATCAGACAATGAATGATTGAATGAGTAACAAAATTACCTAAAAGTTGCTTCTTAAGGTTGATATGAATAATTATGACCGCTTAAGCTTTGTTCTGAAGGTTATAATTATTCATACACATTTGAGATATGATATCCTACAAAAAATGTGCTTGTCAGTAGGTCATTGAATGCGTGCACTGTAGCTCAACATTTTTCAAACATTACCACTGACGCCAATTGGATTAAATGGATTGTTGCTAATGTTGTTCCCATCAGCAACAGCTAGTATACTTATAATGTATAAGTGGCCTTTACCACACGAATGCATAAAAATAACTTTAGTCTACATGGAGATATCAGCCTAAACTACACAGGTGTGCTACATAAAAATCTACAACCAATTGTATCACTTTAGACTTTTGGAACTTATAAAATGCTGGGAAGCATCCCAGTCTCAGCTTTTCTCAAACTGCCCTCTTAGATCTTTTGCTTATTAATATTCCCCATATTTGACACTTCACTCAGCTATTTCTGTGCTCTTCATGTGCTCACTGCCTGATCACCTCTCTGTGGTCTTTTAAATCACCTAAACAAACCCTTTAAACTCTTCATTATTTCTCTTTCCCTGTTGAAAAAGTGAATCTGCTAATCATTAAAATCAGAAATGTAAACTGGATCCCACTCTATTCTAGTGCCACTCCTTTCTGTAGTCTCTCTGCTCTCTATTTCTTTCGTTCTTTCAGTGTAGGATAGGCTGCACCCTATAAACAAGTGTGGAGCTACAGGTTTACACTGCCTTTGACTTACTTCCTGACATCAAAACAAAAGTGCACATCATTGTCACAACTTTGTCATTTTGGAGAGCTCCTAACAATACAAGCTTTCATACTCGATTTGTTACTAAAATTAGAAGACAAAGTAAAGTAAATGCCATTTATGACAAATCTACCCATTGCAGAAAAAAAGTGAGGCTGACTACTCCAATATTATGAAACTGTTGAGTCTCAATTAAACTGACACTTTCATAGTGCAACAACCTCAAATTTAAGAGCAAGCTTGGTTCCCTACTGACCTGATCATAATTCTCTATATTATGTGTACTCACCCCATACTATGCAGATATCCCCCATTTTTAACATGGTTTATATTATAATCTCGTATTTGTGTGCTATGCTTTTCTGTCTATTAATTTTGCATATGCTTATAATTGATTATTTTCTTTTTAGCTCATGATTCCAAAATGTTATAATCTGTTTAAATTTGGTAAATGTTTGCTCTTCTTTCTGCATGCCACTGTTTCTGGTCGTGACTAAAAAGGCACAGTTTTTCTCACCCACTTGGTTAGCAAATAAATAAATACATAAATAAATCAACAAAATGTTTACCATTATCTTTTACTTTTTTATCTCTTCTGTAGAATGCAAGATTGCAGGCCATATGCAGCCTTCATATCCATTACATTAGATCATGATTTTTTAGCACTTTTAATCACTTATGTGAAACAATTGTTTTTTTTTTTTTTTTTGAACAGACAACTGTATGCTATAAAAGGCAACAAAATACCTTTAGAGAAGTAATAACTGTTGATATCAAAACAATGATTCAGCCATATGGACAGGCAGCACTACACTATATATTCAGGTGTCACTTTCCCTAGCTGCATAGCCTTTAAAGATGTTGCCTTCTGGTGTGTACAGTGCCTATAAATATTTCCTTTTAATATTACTTCATAAATAACAAATACTCCTCTCTTTCTGCTTCTCCACATTCACTATTTATTCACCTCTCCACATTCAACACCCCTTTCACTACAACCATTACCAAGCTAATCCAAAGTTATCTGACAAATGATAAACACACAACCCTTCTAACATCAAACAATAATCCATCTTTCTTGTTTCAACCAGTTCCAAAACTTTTAGCTACTATGTTTGCCTCATGTAGATTACATACAGAGTCATTCAAATGCACTCCAGGTTCAATTTCAATTTTATTTGAGAAATAAAGCACAAGATGAAGTAGACACTGTAAACTGAAATAAGTAACAAAAACACAAATAAACAACATATTGCCAGCCTATAAATGCCAAATGAAGTCAGCTGTGTCATATAAATATAAAGCACAAGGTAAGATACTGCATTATAGCTTTAGAGGAAGTCAGTGTGAGTAACCTGCAAGAGACCAAAAATAGCAGCGACAGTTGTGGCACAAAGGGATAATGTCCTATCTGCGGCTGTGTAGACCTGAGTTTAAACAGCAGCCTGGCACTGAAAGAACTGGCAGGAAAGGATGGGAGAGAATGGTGTTGGTTGGTTCAGCTATCCTGGAAGAGAAAGGACAAACTCCTCCCATGGAAGTTTATTACCTAAGGTCACAGGACCAGGATGCACATACTTTGTGGTCCCATTCCATTGACATTAGCCTTTATGAAGATGTATGCAGGAGTATCCACACATAAAAGGAGGGCATAGGATGCCCTGTATTGTGGTAATGTGTGTTCATACATCAGCCACCATGAATGGAGTTAGGGTCACAATAAATGCCCTCATTGCCAGGATGGCAGCAAGGCCACAGATACTAGTATGACTGACTGTTGTATGCTCCCACAGCTTGATTTCTTCCTTACTGGGGAAAAGACTAGGAGGCAGAAAACAAATAGGATGGATTGGCAGAGGTTATGATTGTAAAACATGCATAGGAAAAAATGCATCAGTGAATTTAGATGATATTTGTAAGTGAAGCCCTCAGTGTCTCCATTTCTCTTATCCATTTGGCATGACGACCTTTGCTCTTTGTTTAGTTGGATGACATGCTTGGTTAAATAACAACAATGATTCAGAGCACAGCAGATAGCAGCAAGGTCATACAGTGAATGAGAACCAAACAACTGTAAAGGTCAATAATATTAGGATGCTAATACTGTAGACAGAGTTGATTTAGTGGCTTGTGTCTATGGGATGCATTATTCCCTGTGCTCCGTTATGTGCACCTCCATACAACCCATCAAAACAAAGCAAATAGATGAGCAAGCCACTGCTATTTAAACAGACTAAACAAAATCTACAAAGGGCCATGGTGTAAATATAGCCCTATCTATGGCCCTGGTTTAATTACCAACTTGGGCCTGTGAGGTGCTGGCAAGGAGAGACAAGTATGCCACTCATCTCAGGGGAGGGCATTCTTCTAAGGTATACCCCTTGGGAAGTTGTGGTTCATAGAGAGTAGTAGTTCACACACATGAAAAAACAAACACAGGGAAGGGAAGAGATGAAGACAGACCATTACAACCCCCACAGCTGCAAAAATGAGGTGTGGTTCTGGGATGTCATAATGGTCCGTGTCAGCTCCAACCCTGGTGGAGCAAGGCTGGGGGAAATTAGAAGGGGTAGATAGACCTAACATAAAATGGGGGCACTGGAATGAACTGATGGCTAGGAAAGAAATTGAATCTCCTTACTTCTTTGGTCAGCCAATCACTGAGAGTACCACTCAGTTACTTTGTTTCATAAGGCAGCAACACTTAGTGCAGAAGTAGATATTCCTTATACTACAAACAGGTAAAGATAAATTGCCTTACCTCAGAATATAAGTATAAATAAAATTCATGTTCACTGAATGTAGAGGGGATCAGTAACAAGGCCACAGCTGGTAAAACTAATTCAAAAAGAAGCCAATTGTGCAGCTTAGTGCTGCCCAACAAAATAGAACACAGGGGTAAGCAATTAAACAAAAGCTAAAAAGTTCCCAGAAAGTAATCTAATAAATTAACGGTCACACCAGTTTGAGATACATATATTTAGGAATGTGACTTTTAATTGAGGCTGTTCATAGACCCAAAGGCCAGATACAGCACAAGGTGACCTAGGCAGCTACCTAGGGCCTGCATCTTGTGGGGGAAGCTGACCTGGCTTTAACAAAAAACAAATCTCTGCTACCTCTATTTCTACATTCCAATAAAGAAAAATCCAACATCAGCATACAGTTTCTAGCAAAACATCAACATGTACACACAGGTGGAAGCACACCTGTACTTCCTGAATCATTCAGGAAATGTGATGGTATACCAAGATATGAGCCACAAAGCATCATAGAAAATGATAAAGTCTACATCACATGGGATCACCCATTACCAACAGTTCAAAAGATAGATGCAAGAAAACCAGATATAGTGGTCCATGAAAAGAAAACACAAGTAGCATTGAAATCGCTACACCCAGTGACTACAGTGTCTTGCATACAGAGAGACACAAAGTAGTAAAATATCAGGATTTGCAGGCAGAAATGAGAGCAATGTGGAAGAAAGATACCCAGGCAATTCCAATAGCAGTAGGAGCAATGGGCCTTATAAAAAAGAATCTACAGTAATATTTAGATATGTTACCAATACATGTAACTCCATATAAATTTTAGGAGGAGTCATTACTGGGCACAATTTGCGGGTGTTGCGAAGAGCACTTCTGGCTGACAGCAAAGATTGAAACAGTATTAATTTCATGAATGTTAGTCATATTTTGACTTAGGAATGGGGTTCATTCCGGTCATGGTATTAGAAACTCAAAATATTTGGAGAAAATAAGAAACTGGAAGCATACCTGTACTCCTTGAATCGAGCAGGAAATTTGATCTCGGTATACCAAAATACAGCCATATGATTTTGAGAGGAGATCAGAGAACAGGTGGTTTCTTCCAATGTCAGCATGCACTTACTTTCTAGCAAACTGACAACATGTACATACAGCCAGAAACACGTTTACACTCCCTGAATCAAGCAGATTAATTGATTTTGGTGAAGCAGAGTGATTTTGTTAGCAGGAAATTGAGACTGATTATTTACTTACATAAGTAGCATGGGAAAAGAATTAGAGTACCACTGAACAGTAGGGAACCATCACTGAGAAGGAAAACACCAGAACACAGTAAAACATTTGCTTCAAGGCTGGATTTGTGTTTTGCAGGTGTATGTGTGTCCTCCTCTAGGATGATTAGTGTTGCCACTGCCTCCAGTGCATTACCTGATTACTGTCTGTACCTCCAGTAGATTGCTCTTTAAGATGATTAAAGCTTCTGACTTCAGTGGATTGCCCTTTAGAATGAGTGCTTCCCTTCAGGAGTATTTACTAGGATTACAGAAGATTTAGGTAAGGAAAAGCACTAAGGATTACTATTAGTCAGTAATACCAGTCATTAGAATGTACTACGTACTGCTCAGCAAATGTATATTTTTATCCACTAAGTCCTTGCATCACTGTCTAAGCGGCATGCTCAAAGTCACACTGTAGGCAAATGGTGCTAAGAAGAATCAAACCATCTGACCTTGACTCAAGGATGCAGCTCTTGGGTCATCCTGGAAAAAAGACACATTGTGCAGTGTTTACCAAGTATGTTAGTAGATATAAAATGGTATTTAAAATTTCTGCCTTTGTCCCTTCATTGTTGATGTGAGGAATGTTTGTCAGTTCCTTGTAAAATATGTGGATATCTGGCAAATTATTGTGGATTGCAGTCATTAAATAATGACAGGCATGAATTTCAGACATTGTATCATTCAAAAAAAATTTTGCTAATGGAAAAATGTTCATTCTAGCAACTTCCTAAGTTTATTAGAGAATTATCTAAAATTTGTTTAATTCGTAATTTTAGGTCTTTGTCTCTGGTTTGATATAAGAAGTTGAGAGGGGAGAAGGGCTTTGAAATGGGCTCTGTTGTATGGTTTGACAGCTGCAAGCTAATATACATTTCTGGCTCATTATTTATGAATGCATTATGTCACTTAATCTGAAGCAGATATCTGAGGTATGCAGACAAGCAAGTGGCTGTAATTGATGTTTATGTGTGCTTGTGCATAAATACTTAGTTTCTTCAACCCATGGTAGTTAAACTGTAAAAGAAGGAATTGATTGTAGTAAACAAGCACATCATCTATGAGCGATGTTCTTTTGGTACAATCCTTGGTTTCCTTGTTTTGTTTGTTGTAGTATGTTTTTTCTTTATTTGCCTGTGAACAAACTGGACAGCATGAAGTCTATAAGTTTAATGCTAAAATTTTAACCATGAAACATTTTTAATTAGTCTTGTTTTTTTCAGACAAACAGGTATGAAATGAACTATTTATTTATTTTTTATTTATTTAACATTTGTTTACTGGAAAAGTCCTACTTGGAAGGAAGCCAATTTTCAGCAGAGGCCCAGGAAGAAACATTGCAGATGCATGCCTTTGAAATGTAGGAGGAAACCGGAGCACCTGGAGAAAACCCACACGAATGCAAGGAGGACATGCAGACTCCACACAGAAGGCTCTCCAGCTGAGAATTGAACGAGAGAACCTCTTGCTGTGAGGCGACAATGCTACCGCTGAACGACTGCGCCGTCCACTATGATGGGCTACAATAATCTGTATGAATGAGTAAGGCTATGAGCTGCTTTTCTAGTGCAGGGTTTGATTCTTTCAGACTTCATTTGTCTGCTGTGTGACTCTGACCAAGTCACCTCTGCAGACAGTGTTGCTAGGCTACTCCTGAAAAGGAAAATTTGAATCAGGTGGATCAGGTGGGATGTCCCAACCTATTAGCAAAGTTTATTTTGAATTCCTGTGACCTTCACATAGATGCTAATCAATGCTTCTGTATATGCTGTGTGATTTTGCTCCCTAGCACATGTGTTTTAGTTTAATGGATTGCTGGGTGATTTTTCAATAAATGAGAATTTTAAGAGAAGAGTTGTTAACTGTTATTCATGCTAGGTCTGCTTCAGTGTTAGCCTGTTTTATTTTGTTTTGTTTAGCAAATGGCCCTTAGTGTTTTTACTGTAAAATGTAAAATCATAGTTTTACATTAAATCCAAATCTCTGACATCATTGTATTGGTGAATAAAGAAATAGTATGCACACTGACAGGTTTGAACAGTATTTTATGGTAACTGACAAAGAGACTGCCAAGTAATGGGAATGTGATATGGCTGTGAGGGGGCAGCCCATTATCCCACCCAGGGACCCATTTTACTAGGCATGCAGTCCATGAGACCATTGAGGAACCTGTCCCAAATTTCTAATTGCCCTAAAACACTAGGGAAAGAAGCGAGCTGGGACCAAAAACCTTGGAGAAAGATACATTTTATGTGGAAGACAAGCACTTTCATCTCTTAAAAGTAAAGAGAGAGTTCATCAGCTCTAAAACAATCAAATCAGTACCTAATTAAATAATAAAAAAACTAATCTGAACTTTGTCCTTTTGTAACATGTAAAATGTAACTTGCAATTATTGTGAACTTTTCTTCCTGGCCTCCACTGAAAATGGGCTCTTCTTGGCCCAGTGGACTTTCCCAGTCATCAAACTTAAATAAATAAATAAATTAATTAATTAATTAATTAATTAATTAATTAATTAATAATCACATGACATTCAATCAAATCAATCAAATATCTAATACAAAATCTGAATATCAAGAACTTACAATCACCTAAAACAGTTAAAACAATTAAAAAACGTTTTAATACAATGAAATACATTTAAAATATAAAAATTTATATATATAACCCCTAAAATTATGATAAAATAGATGCAAATTATGGTACCAATGATCCAACCAATCATCTTGTTCCCGATCTTAATTTTAGAAGACAACCAATGGATACTAGATCATTAAGTCCAGGCCAAACCACCACATTAAAAAACAAAATCTAGTACAATTCACATTTTTCCAAATGTAACGCCCAAGCTCCAACCCTACTGTTCTGTGTGATCTTCTCAAAAATAAAGAATTTAAAATAATGTTCTGAGTATTCAAACATCTTTTTTTTTTTCTAATCGCAAACTGATGCTCATAAATTCTCTCCTGTAATCTACGCTCAGTTGGATCAAAATTAAGATTCTTCCAAATAAAATGTACCTTTCTCCAAGGTTTTTGGCTCCAGCTCACTTCTTTCTTTGGTTTGAAATTAGTGTTTTTTTTTCTGGTTTATCTGCCCTAAAACACTGCTGGGGTCAATGACTTCTCAAGGTCTCAGACAGGCAAATGGAGACTGAGGGAATCAAACCAAATTTGTTAATAGCTCATAGCCTTAATCATCTGCACTAACTACTGGACTTAAAAAGCTTCCTTGCCGAATCCAAAGATAGGTCCAGGAACCTTTAGATTTTCAGTCTAACACTCTCCCAACTGAGATATTTCAAGCACCATCCAGTTTTGTTGAGACTACCAGCCATGATCATTCACTACAGAGAAACTTTATTTTCCAAGGATTTTAATATGGCAATATATTAAGGGATACCTTATGTTTTGTAGTCTATCACCCATGTTCAAAGCATTGGCTTATCTTCCAGCATTTTTATTAAGTCAGTCACGATAAATATATAACAAATTCCCTCTGGTGGATAAATGCCACTTTCTATATTTACTGGGGAGTTAGTGCTGTAGACATTATAGGTAAGTGAAAAAAAAATGAGATAGGAAAATACATCATTAGGCATGAATTGTGTTGATTGTCATCCCCTTCCTGCTTTGTGCTACTATTGTAGTTAGCAGATAGGCTTCCTATTATTTTGTGAATAGGTTCAGATAAGAAGCATGGCAGTTTAAAAAGAGTTGTGCTGAATCTCAAAACACCAAGCAAAATGAAAATCAAATTGATTAATAACAACTGCCTTGAACTGTAAACTATAGTCCTATCAGCCTCACTAGGCTTATCTGTAAGGCAGTAGAACACATCATTATGGATCTCATAAACAAGGATATAGACAATTTTCAAAATCTGGACCCAAATCAATTTGAATTTGTTATCAGTAGATTTTGCCTCTTGATCCTGATGGATTATTTTTGAAAAAGTCTGTAAGGCATTAGACTCAGAAGAATCAGTTCATACAGCATTCCTGGATTTGGTCAAAGCCTTCTATACCATTTCACACTTGGCATCATTTATAAGCTAGCAGCAACCACAGATGAGATGGACAGGATTACACTAAACACTTTATAAAAAAAATAAAATTCTAAAATTTCTCTAGAGTCTTCCCTCGCTAGCCATTTATAGAGTAAAATAATTCACTCCAATAAATTCCTTATATAGAAAAAAAACACATCCATAAATTAATAAATTAAATAATTAAAATCAATTAAATTAAATTAGATTAAATCAAACTTCCGCAGTTGCATATATCATTGATAAGCTAATCCAGTTAAATGTAAACCCGCTGTCCAATGGATAGCAGTTGTCTGACAGAACCCAGTTTGTTCACATTGCAGGCACACTCTCAACTAAAACAGTGTCATTCAGGGATTGGTCCTGGGGACAGTCCTCTTTGATGTGTATTTCCATGGGGTCTATATTATATGAATGAAAGTTCATATAAGTGAACCCTAATGAGCAAAAATCCCGGACATCAAAACCAATATTGTGGGGGGCTGCACCCCCCACACCCCCACTAAATATATATTCCAACCCTGAGATCGCACTACAGTGAGGAAAGGGCAAAAATTCCAATCTTCACTATACTGCAATCCATACCTCTCAGCTCTACAGATTTTCTCAGAATGTCCAGATTTTTGCCTCATATTTTTGGTGTGTTCCTCCTAAAATCTGTACTTTTCTGGGAAATAGCTGAGGATTGAAGTCATTAAATAATGACAAACATTTGAGTTTAAGACTCCACATCCTTCAGAAAATCCATGCTAATGCAAAACCTATTATTCTATTAACTTTGTAAGTTTGTAAGAGCAATATTTAAAATCTGCCCCTAGATGTCCCCCATCATTTTAGGCTTTGTCCAGATTATTTGCTCTAAGAGGTTGAGAGGTATGCTGTGATCCCACAACACACACCTCCATGTCTGGTAGTTTGGCTCATTAGAACGTTTGCTTATATGAACTTTAGTTCATATAATATAGACCCATTTCTATGACATTAAACAAGCACCTAAGGCCGGTAGATGATGAATTTTGCTCTTGACTGCAAACCTAGAGCTCTCATAGATAAGCCAGATGACCTATGCATTCTCCAACAGGGCCTAACTTTATGCAAATAGCTGGCGCTTGGAACATGGCCTCAAACTGAATTCATAGATTCATAGATTGTTACTAGGCTAACAACCTGGGGGGGGGGGGCTTTTTCCGAAAGAATAATGATATCTTATATCCAAATAGGACATAGAGAGCCAAGCATTTCTAAGCCACCTCTGTCCATAAGGGGCATTGCTGCCAGGCCCAGTGTAAATTTGCTATACCCCATCCACTGGTCAAGGTTGCACTTAAATTGGGTAATAGCCAAATAAAATAAGGTAAATGCTACTAAATGAAGGATTTTGTACACTCCTGCTGCTGTTGCACAGAATCTTAATGATATCTTATATCCAAATAGGACATAGAGAGCCAAGCATTTCTAAGCCACCTCTGTCCATAAGTTGCATGGGTGCCAGGCCCAGTGTAAATTTCCTATACCCCATCCACTGGTCAAGGTTGCACTTAAATTGGTTAATAGACAAATAAAATAAGGTAAATGCTACTAAATGAAGGATTTTGTACACTCCTGCTGCTATTGCACAGACAACACTTCCTTAAAAAGTGATTCAGCTATTTGGAAACTGGGCACCCTCATTGAAAATGAACTATCCTTTGACCAACATGTGACCACTACTGTAGGAAATTTTTTTACATAGCCAGACTAATCAACAGACCATATGCTTCTGATCCAAGGAAGTTGTTGTCCCCATCTATTCCTCCTGTAGACCAGCTATAGAATATAATGCCTGTTTTGGTATGCTCTTGCCAGGCATCTGTTACAGCTCGAGAGACTGTGCCATTTTCAAAACAAAAAGTCTAGGGCATGTTCTCCTTGAGTTACCCTGAATTTATTAAAACACTCTCACTGCCAACCATTATCTACTGACTGTTGAGAGGAGAGCTCTGTCTTACCTGCAGAGTCCCTACACAGACACAAAACTAATACCACCCTATACAAACACTCAGAACACCTGAACTTTCACTGAAACCTGGATAGGATATGTTGGCAGAATAGATATCCTTCACAGAGATGGCATTTTTATGGAATAGCAACATCTTAGAGCTTAGGCAGAGTAGTTCTGTCATCCCATTTAAGTGTAAAATAAATAACTGGATGAATAATAATAAGTAAACCACAATGTGGCCCTTCAAGCCCCTGTGGAAATGGGCCAAAACTATGTCAGGGTCTGGCATTAATTCATGTCTTGGTAAATGGGTAGCATCATTGGCTAGGCTACAAATGGTCATCTTGATCAACAGCTAAGCTTAAATGTATGGACTTAAATCAGTCAGCATCAGATCTGTTATTTGAGAGTGATCTCCTTTTTGCTTTATCTCAGATGGAAGGCAATTTAGCCATTTAGGTAGGATGCTGCTTTAGTGAAGTGTTTGGAGCACAACAGCAGCATAAGAGTATAGTGATCCAAAGTGTCTTAACTTGTGAAGAGAACGACATTAGAGCAGAAAACTCAAAGTTTGAAAATAAGGAAAAAGTGATGTATTTTCCACTGCCATCATACTAGTTAATAAAGATAAGTTGGTTTGCTTCTTTAAAGGCAATCATACCTCTCAACCTCTATGAGTAAGAAATATGGACAAAGCCATGGAAAAAGTGGTACACATAGGGACAATTTTTAAATATTGGTCTTATAAACTTAGAAAGGTGATAGAATAACAGGTTTTGCATTAGCATGAATTTTCTGCAGGAGATGAAGTCTAAAACGTCAATGTCTGTCATTATTTTCAAACTTCAGTCATTATTGATTTGCCACTAATTTGCCAGAAAGCCACAATTTTATGAAAAATGGACCAGAAATATGAGGCAAACATCTGGACATTCTGCAAAAATCTGTACAGTTGAGAGGTATGAAGGCAATTTCTGCAAGATACCATTATTTCATGCTCACTGAACAAAAAAAAAAAAAAACAGAGGGAAGAAGGGACATTTATGTAGAGTCCAGGCCTAAAACATAAGTACTTGCACTCTCTGTTCCTCCTTCAATTCATCCCTTTCTGCAAATAGGATTGTTATTTGGATTGGCATAATGAAACATATTTATTGCCTTTGTCAGATTAATGAACATGCCTCTGTGAAGACCCTGTTAATATTCTCAACAAATGAGTAAGAAGGAAACTATATGACATTTAAGTTTCTTTTGCTCTTGAATGTATTAATGATGTTTAACAGAAAACAACCCAAACTAATTTGACATCTTCTTCAAGATGACCAGCCATAGTAATTTTGATCACTTTGGACAGTTGGTTTGAAAGAGAAAAGAATGACAAGGAATGCCTAGCCATGCCTCTTTCAGGAGTTCTACAGAGATGTGGTTATACTTCCTTCCACATTCAAGAAGCATGCCCATTATTAAACTGACATTAAAGATGGGCCTTAAATACTACGGAACAAAAAGGACATGGCTGAAAAAGAACTAAATGAGTAGATCATCTGCTACATAGTTAAAATTGAGTTATGAACATTCATCTGAATGCAATGTAAAGGAAATACTTGCATTATATCATTAACAGTCCTTTTGAAATCCTTTGTAATCTCTAGAGCTGATATACTTTCCAGCTAATCCACTATACACCACTTTTCAGTCTGAAGCACCATAGCAGAGCCATGATCCATAATGTATATCAGTACATATCCAGTGCAGTAACTATTCAAGCCTTCTTCTGGTTAAGATAGAATATAATGAGATACTTAAAAAAAAAAAAAAAGATCTTGGACATTTCATATATTTTTGTCAGCTATTTCTTGATTTAAGCTATAGAACATGTCAGATAGCAGACATTTTCACGTACTTTTATTCATTCTCATATTGGATCACATATGTAAAACAAAACAAAGTGGCAAAACAGACAAACAGTGAAACATCTGACTTCAAAATAAATAACATCAATTAATACATTAATATTTAAATAAAAATAAATAAATGTGATTTTTGACTACCTTCAGTGTTTTTTTAAAGCAGTATGTATAAGAAATCATGTAAAACTGCATAGAACACAAATAGTGTAAAAAGGTTTACAGATATATTATGCAAGCAATGGCGTATGTATTATATTTAGAAACACCATTGTTTTGTCATTTACCTAGAAATTGCTTAAAATTTGTTATACAGAGTAAATAACTAGCAGTTTACATTTCTTAAAATTATTATTACTTTATTCAGGTATGTTTTTGTTTTTAAACATTTTAGCTTTTATTGTTTCTATCCAGTCAATTGTTATCATACTTTCAAAGGATTTGATTAAAGGTAATAGTATGACTATCTCATCCAATAAACTCATTCTAATGGTATAAATTCATTCTGATGTTACTAAAGTAAATTATCTGTAGAATAAAGATGTGCCATATTGTAAAGATTTATCTTTAAGACCATATCTTCAACTTAAAATAATGTTATCACTCAATGTGTCACCTGCACAGGTAATAATAGAAATAAAAGAAAGTATTATCTCTACTTTGGTGCACATTCATATTATCTGCTTAAATTCAGTGCTTTGGAATTTGAAGATCTGGATTATAAATATAAAACTACCTTTACCTGATTTATTGTCTTCCTCTCATGAAGCTATTTGAACACTTCTCGAACTGAAGGCTGCCAAGAGAAAAGTAAGAGTTATTATGGTCGTGACAGAGTTTCACTTTGACTCTAATAAGAGTGTAACTTTTATCATATAATTTTGATTTATATTTTGCAAACCGCATATTAGAGAACCTAGAAGGCATGACCAACAAAATATTTTATTAGAAATGAATCTCTCTGAATATTGCAGAAAGTTTTAATGTCTGTAAGATCAACTGCTGAATATAAACTTTTAAGAGTTTGCCTCAGGCTGTAAACTGAAGAGAGTTCATTTTCAGTTGTAATTGTCAGTTTATGCGGAGTAAACTTTGAGGTGATTTATCATTCCTCCTCAGTGTCCATCGCTGAAAGCACTAATTAGATATCAGACATCCAAGGAAAGAGCTGTGGTCTCACACTGTTTATTACTTTTCTCAGTGTTCCTTTTTGTCTGTCTGTTGTACTTGGAATAATTTAAAGGAAAGGGTATAATTTTCAAGTGGGGATTTGATTTAAGCCTTACCCTTTTTACATTACAGTCAAGATCTGCATGCATTTCTCATGTTGTAAAATCAGTGTACATTAAACCTTAACTAAGTAGAATTAGTTATTAAAGAAAAAAAACCTAAATGATGTTTAAATAAGCTCCTCTTTGATGATAGATTTACATTCATAAATGAATCATTGCTTCTATGCTACATCAGCATGTCTGTGCAATATTCACTATTAAACTAATAAAATTGCATGACAGTTACTCTTCACAATCAGAAGAAATTGTAAACACTTAACTGCAATGTTACTAATATAACAGTTAAAATATGATATATACTGGCTCAGATGTAGTTCTATATAATTTATAATATATGAAGAGTGAATTCAAGTTAGTTTTCTCATTTGTGAAATATTGCAACCTACTCATACACACGTGCATGGACACAAACACACACACACACCAGTTTAATTTAATTAGTTCTAGTGCTTTTCAAGTGAAGAACATGAGATAATAAATTAAATATGTCACATAAGCTGTATATTATTTATTTGTTTTATTTGCTGATTAAAATGTCTATCTGAGTATAACCCATTTTGAGAATATGCAGAAAGTGATGCTACAAAAAAAAACTTTGTAAATACTGATATGATAGCCATTTAGTGAACTATGTATGGCTCTATAACTGAATGCTTATTTTCATTTCTTTTTCAGGATGAGGAAACTCTAAGAACTGAAGATATCCTTGATGTTATTGAAAGACAAGGCAGTTCCATATCTGTGATACTGTTCAGTGGAATCCAATATTACACAGGACAGCTGTTTAATATTCCGGCTATAACAAAGGCAGGTCATGCAAAGGTAAATGCTTTAAGCAGTTTTACATCAAAATTACCTGCAGTTCATACATTATATATGGGCAAAGGAAACCAGTACAGAATATCTTTTTCATCCTCTTATCAATACTTCCTGGCAATCGCAGTTGTTTCATCTGCCAGTGTAGAAAGCATTTCAAAACTGATTTATCATTGCAATACTTTAAGTTTACACGTTTTGCATTGTATTTAGAAAATACAGAATCAAAAGTCAACTCCTCTTACTTTCTGCATAGCTGGAAACAGAAAGCTACATTTTAGATAAGGCTTGTGTTTTTTAAATGTTTTTTTCTTTTTTTGTACACTGAAAGGATAACGGGTGTTGACATTGCATAATCTCATTATATTCTTATTAATATACCATGTGGTGTAGAAATAATTAAATTTTAAACAGATCAAGTACTAATCAAATTAAATATGGTTCAGATTAATTTGGCTGTATTGCAAATGCTTTTTTTCTGGATAATACAATTGTCAAGTGATTTTTTTCTCAGTTTTGAACTGGGCATGTTCAGTGATGCCTACTGCTTTCACTGAGAAATTAAATATTCATTTACAGATTTCTGTGATCTGGTAATATTTTTGAGAATTTCCTTTACTGGAGTGATGGTGGAGAGCCATTTATCCTATACACACAGACACATACACACAGACACACACACACACACACACACACACAAATATATATATATATATATATATATATATATATATATATATATATATATATATATATACACATATACACACACGCACATACACACACACACACACACACACACACACACACACACACACACACACACACACACACACACACACACACACACACACACACACACACACTCACATGCACACATCCATACACATGCACACATGCACACATGAACACAGACACCCTGACATAATGAATACATTTTACTCAACATACAGTTTTACATATGAATTTAAGATTATGGTGATGCTAAAATTAAATTCTGGGTTTATTTATCTATATATATTTCCCTGCTAGATTTTTATTATTAGTGTTTTTATTTTTAATTCCTTGTATATTTATGGGCAATGACAGAAAGTTACAGAGGAAAATAGCAAAGAATTGAGAGGGTGTCTGGTTTTGTGGCAGCAGATAATCCAGTAACTAAAACATATGCATCAGTGACAGCAGGTAAAAAAGGAGTAGAGCAAGACATTATAAGTAAAACCGTATTTAAAAAGAACAGAAGACCAGCTGTGGGAATAAGAACAAAATACGACACTGTAATATACAGATATTATGTACAGGAACAGTTTGTTAACTCTTTTGTGTTTAAGGCTCAAAAAATCCAGTCTTTAATACATAATGGAAGAAAGCAATATTAAAAAAAATATATATGGGGTCTGCATGAAACCATTGGTAATATTGTGAAAGTTAGATATGAGAGAAACTTATGGAGTGAAGCTTGGAAACTGTTATAAAATTTGAAAAAATATGGTGAAATGCTTGCCTAATGTTATTTTTGCAGCTGGTCATAGAGGGACATTAAGATATACTGACCAGCCTAAATCATGATTCTTTTGGGTGGACTTTTTTTATTTAATTAATGATTGTTACATGGCACAATTTAACCAGTGTGAGAAGGAAGGGCATGCAGCAAGAAGTTTTGTGTCTGAATGTGGGTGGTATAAAGACAGGGACAGTTTAGGTGGATTGTCAAACAAAAACTGTAAATAATGAAAAAGAAGGGGAAAAGGAAGAAAACCTCCATGAGGAAGGGCAACAAAAGGCTGGGGAGAGAGTGAACTAGGTGAAGAAGAAACGAGAAACTGAAAAAGAAAAAAATGTAGAGGGAACTTGTATGTCAAACTGATTATTTTGTATTATCAGAAGTCTTGGAGGAAGCAGATGGTGATACAGTTATGATGTTTTTTTCAGACCATTTAGCAATATATTAAAATATGAATAGGAATAAAAATAATAAATGAGAAATTATGGGATGAAATTGGAGACTGGGAAGCACTGCAGTTATAAAAGGATCATACAACTATTGCAGACGTCTACAAAAACTTGCCTAAATATAGTTTAAAATTAAAAGACATATAAAACGTGTTTTTTTCCCTCAAATGGCAGGATTATGTAAGAAAGGAAGTGAAAAAATATGTGAAAATGTATAGAAATAATTTAGAGTATAATAGAAAAAAGTATTATGATATGGAAAAATATATAAAAGAAACTGACAAAAAATAATGTATTACTGTCTGGGCAGAGATATTGTTTACAAGGGAGAAGGGAATAGGTATCTGCATACTTGGGTAAAACAGTAAAGGAGGATAGCAGTGTAATCAAGAAAATGAAAAATGTAAAAGGAGAGGTAAAAAAGAACATAAGATCAAATTATGTGTAGTACAGCACTTGAAAATATGCATAAAATTAAAAAGAAGGAAAAATTAAGAGAATAGAAAGTAAAAAAAATTTCCAGAACAAGTTAAAGAAGACTCTGAAACATAAGTTACTAATAGTGAACTGGATGAAGTACTAAGGAAAATAAGTTTTGATTCAGTATCAGGCCCAGAAGTTAAAGGGTATAGAATGTACAAGAAATTAATGGATTGGCAAACAGAGTATTTTGCAAATGAAGTGAATGAATGTTTGAAGGCCTAGTATGTCTATGAAGAGATATATAGTCGGATGTTACATTTTATATTGAAGAAAGGTGATAAGAATGAAATAAAAAATGGAGACATATCACAATAAATAAAAGAGATTATATATTTTTTGAGAATAATATTGAGGAGAATGGAAGGAAGGATAAGGGATATTATGGAAGAGAGTTTATATGGTTTAAAAGGTATTAGATGTCAATAATTGTCATTGATTATGAGAGAAATTGTGGATGATATTATAAGTAAAAGGCAGGATGTGAAACATATGGTAGGTGATATTAGCAACATAATGTATTTAAGTGGCTGGGTGTGTTAGTTTAGTTTGTTCTGATGAAGTCCCATATTTTATGGGAAGAAAGCGCTTAACATATGAAGTATATTTCCTGAAGATTTTATTGGCAATGTTTTTAACTTTTGTACATTTGAATTGTGAATAAATGGGTTCAAGCACTGCAGCTGGTCCAGTTTGTGGTTATAAGTTTGGACAGTTTGGCATCCTTTAATATTAGCAAGATATTTGATGTAGGGCATGATGCTTTGTGGGGTGTTATGGAGAAGTAGGGTATAATATTTGTTTATTTAGTTATTTAGTTAGTTATTTATCTATTTGTATTTTTTTCCCAGGTAGAGCATTGATCTCCTCTGACCTTTTTTCATACTCAGCCTGGGAGTAGTGTCTAGTTAAGTAACTTTGTTAAAGTCATAGAGTTAGGCCATGGAGGTTGAGGGAATCAAACCTTGCACCTCTGGACCACAGGAAACAACTTGCTAACAGTTCCTTAATCCTCGAAGACAACTGCCAGATAATCCTCTAAGACAATAGCCTGATAAATTGGTAATAATATTAGGAGATTGTGTATGTCATTATTAAAATAACTGAGTAAGAATGCTAGTAAATGGATGGCTGATTAAACAATATGCTTGAAGTACGGTGTAAGTGTCCCATGAATAGAATATTGTTTGTATCAGTGATGAACGTGATTTGTGAGTGAAGTAGCATATAAAAATGAAAGATGCTAGATTTGTGATTCAAAACGAGGTGGTGATTCCAGTAGCTTTGACACAAGCAGATAATATAGTTGTAGTTGCTAAGAACAAACTATGGATGAGTGAAGTCTTGGTTTGTCTGAAGGATGTTTAAAGGAAATGGTAATGGCTTTGAATTAAGAAAAAAGAAAGAGTTTGGGTGATGTGGTGAAAATTGGGACCGTGTATTTTTTAATGAATGAAGAGTCTTTGCTAGGGATAAAAAAATGGGAAAAGTTATGTAGTTGTAATGCATTGGGTAGGTTTGATAAAAGAAATGAAAGAAATACATCTTATCTGAAGGGTGTATAGATTAGCATTCAGAAAAAAGGCTTCTCTGGTGAACTCTATATTAATTGGAAAAATATCATATGTTTCAAATGTTTTTATGATTCCCACAAAATATCGAATGGAAATTGTTGGATTTGTGTTTATTTTTCACATGGGGTTTAGTGTTTAACCTATTGAAAAGGGGTGTGTTGCATATGAGTGAAGGTGAAGATGCAGGGGGGAGTGGGGTGACGAGACCCAGTTCTTTATTCAGCTTCTTTAAACCCGTATAAAGTATTAAAGTGGTAAAGAAAGAGAATGACAAATTAATGGTGTGAATGCTTAAATAAAAGTGCAAAATGTTCTAAGAGATGATAAGAAAACGTGAAAAATAATATGTAAATGAATTAATTAAACATTATCAAGAAAAAAATTAAAACACTAACATGAACAATAACATCTGATGATGTAGAGAAAGATAAAAGGGTGTGGTATAATAATGTGATGAAACAGTATTGTTATGTAAATCCATGGGAATATTTGCTACAAGAAGTGATTAAAGCCATTAAAGTAAGGAAAAAGTGGTGTACCAAAATAGAACATTGTCTGGATTTCCTATGCAGACTGGTAATAAATAAGTTGCCAGTAAAAACGAATATGCCATATAAAAAGAAAGTTGAAAGAGTGTCCCCGGCATTCAGGAAATCTAAATTTCTGTACAGGAACAGTGTAGGAGCTCCTGCGCAGAAAATGGCCGCTGAACAGTTCAGGATAGTGCCGTTTTCAGGTGCACGAGCAGTCCTACACTGTTCTTGCATGGAAAGCCAGCAAATATGAAAGCACTTACCACTGTTTTGTAAGGATTTATTTTTTGTTACTTTGTTTTGATTTTTTCTTTATTTTTGTAATACATTTCCCAGCTGCGGTGCTGTCAGTGCTCTTACTTTTGTTAAATATGCAAATCACCTCATTAGCTGGAGAAAAACATGCAAATGAGGTGATTTTGTGATTCATCAAGCTGCATGAACTCCGTATAAGAACAGTGCCAGTGCAGAAATGTATCTGGCTAGTAACCAAATACATTTTTGCATCTGACAAAACGGAGGCATGACAGCTCGTGTAAAAACATGTATTATGTTTAATACACATGCCAATGACAAAATATAAGGCCATTGGCATTAAAAGCTGTTTTTTTTTTTTAATTAAACTTTTTTTTGGTCGATCTTGGCCATTTAAGCTTAAGGCAGCAGTGTGCAAAAGGGATTGTGCCGAAAATAAAAGAAAATGAGAAATGTCAACTTTAAGTTAATTCTGCATTTTGCTATTATAGTCAATGGCATGGAGAATGTAAACATTACCAAGGAGCACTGGTTGTCAAGGGGAAAGGGTCCATTTTAGAGCAGTAACTAATGGCCTACACACTGGGGTATGCAAACAAGGGGAGTTATACTGAATCACAAATTTCCTCAAAGTGTCAGCTTGTACCTAACCGTGTAGGTGCAGCAATACAACAGTGCAACTGTAAGA
This sequence comes from Protopterus annectens, assembly GCF_019279795.1. Lineage (NCBI taxonomy): Eukaryota > Metazoa > Chordata > Ceratodontiformes > Protopteridae > Protopterus > Protopterus annectens. Next base: position 1,484,840,767 of record NC_056737.1, read on the forward strand.
GCTGAGTGACTTCATAAGGATGTGTGTCATGCTTGTTGTAAGCTCATTGGAGCTCTGTGGCCCATGTTTACCCTTAGCTAAGCACAGCTAAGAAAGAGGGAGTGTTAGATAAGCACTGAACAGTGTGTACATAGCCTAAATGTGGACCAGGCCATAAATACTACTGGGATAAAGGCTGAACTATAGGGCTACCTCAGAGATATTGCTTATATAATGTTAGCAAGAGGAGAGAATAATGGGGGGGGGTGGATGCATGGATATCATGGAGTGTGTGAAGTCTGAAGCTCTGATATCCATCCATACTACTCTCTGACTGCAACCCCCTGAATGAATAGCCACAAACTGCTTGCAAACCATAATGTGAAGGTAAACTAGCCAGATATATGAGTCCTGCCTCTGAATAACCTGGGTGTATCTTACAGCTGAGAAGTATGGCCCCAGCAGGATATGGCCATTCCATGCAGTTGAAAAAAACACAAGGGGATCCCCAGCCAACATACTACCAAGGTGCACAGAACCAGCAGTCTCTTGTCTGCAGCTACCCCTCCACAATGGCAGGTGTGTGCCAGAATGTGTATTCTACATGCCTCAGAAAATTGGTCTCAGCTTCTTTCGTCTTGTATTTCCCTGGTAAATAACTGTGAGCAAAGAATAATAACTGTCAGTAGTTGATGACATGATATTTCACAGTGTAAAACAGTACATATGTAAGAAAATCTGTGGTAATACCAAACATGTCACACAAGCAGCACAGACAGCAATAGTTACAGTATCCCCTGTATGTTATGGCCATTGCGTCTCCATATTGGCAAACTATCTACAGATATCATGCAGAAACAGTTTGCTAGGTGTAGCACACAAAACCCTGAACTGGAGTCCAACCTTTCCTGGAATGGATGCACATACTCAATATAGAAGGTCATACTGGGCATGCTAGAGAAATGATGCCCATGTCTCACAACACAGTAAACTACAGATATTGGTTATTCTCAGCTGTCTGTGCACACACACCAAATTGTACACCATTGATACTTCACACACACACACACACACACACACACACACACATTGGATGGAATACTCACACATATCTAAGGCCAACATAATATAATATGTCAAACATGCACACACAGAGATGTGGGGAAGAGAAAGACAGACAGTGACAAAGAGAATCCCATTATGAGGCCTTTACCACCCAGTACACATCCCATTGGCCTATATCACATGATGTGCTGATGTCATTCACTGTAGAAATAACTTTGGTTAGCCTCCAGCCTTATAGCCTCAGTGGTGCTTGTGATAACTGTGTAAGACTATAGTCCAAATAAGTATCCATGTAGCAGCTGTAATCTCAGTCCTGTCAAATGCTAAGTTGTGTGAGTGTGTGCGTGTGCATTTGTGAGTGTGTGTGTGTGTGTGTGTGTGTGTGTGTGTGTGTGTGTGTGTGCGTGTGTGCATGTGCGTGTGTGCATGTGCGTGTGTGTGTGTGTGTGTGTGTGTGTGTGTTTCTAGATGAATGTGGTGGAGCATTCCAACACACACACTAAACTTCCCTTACACTTCTTTTAGCACTGCTGCTGATGTCACTCACCTTAAAACATACCTTTGGACAGCTCTCTCACATATAAGCTCTGTGGTACGTGTGATAACTGCGTAACACTGTACTAGCAATACATAGCTACGTAGGGGTTCGAAACTCAGTACTGGCAAGTGTGTGTGTGTGTGTGTGTGTGTGTGTGTGTGTGTGTGTGTGTGTGTGTGTGTGTGTGTGTGTGTGTGTGTGTGTGTGTGTGTATCTGTTTGCCATCAGTATCCTGTGTGGGTGTGATTGTGTAATAACAGGATCCAGTGGGGGGTGGATTTTGCTAAATTATTATATTGAGAAACTAGTATATGTCCCAATTTCCACATTACAAGGCCAACAGTTGTCAAAACACAATAGAGGTTGGTGTACACAATCCACAGCCCTAAATGTCTACTGCCATGTAGAATGACTATGTGACAGTATGGATTAGTGAACAATATAGGCAACCCTTCTAATACTCAGAGACCATTCTCTACCCACAGATCATACACAAACACACTTGGCTAGGCAGCAACCACTATATTGGTAGTTCTCCTGAAAATTGCCTCACAGATAGTATCCATGGTGAGATTGCAGTGGACTACATGCCTGTTGACCACAACAGTGCCACTGACATCAGAAAATACTTTGATGTGTTACATCTCCTGACTGAGTGTGTGTTATCCAGCAAGTTAAAGGACATTGCACCTTGTTACATCCCCTCAGTAGCCCAATCAATGTGTACAGTGACTCTTTTGCCATGTTCCCCACTGGATACCTACAACAACTGTAGAGTCTGCAAACGTATATCACAAAGGGAATACCATGCCTTATACACATGCCCTGTATGGACAGACACCAATAACTCTAATGAATCCTCGTATCATACTGTCTGTGTAGGTGCAATCACTACCTCACCTACATAGCCAGGTCTCAACAAACAAGGTTAGGAATGCTATTTCTGAAGATACCAATCTGTCCACACAACATGCCCCAGAGACCTCAAGCACACTTCCACACGTCAAAGGACATGCTGGTGGGATAGTATCACAGCCCAGACACTGTCCATGGTATGGAATATAAATCACATACATGTGAACAACCTCTCCATTACAGCAGACATGTGTCCTCCACTCCAGTGAGTGATTTGAGTGACTGCATCCAGACAGTTAGATGTTTACTGTTGAGCAGCATGACCCTCAGATTGCATACATGTGTATCTGTTATGGTGGTAATAACATTAGGAACACTGCCTAATAAGGCATCATAGGGGTGGCAAGACACTTAGCCAGTACCTGGAAACCCAGCAGTGACAGACATAGGACTTCTGTGGCAAGTCATTGGTTCTGTCAGTTATGTCATCCCAAGCAGAGAGGTACTGGATCCCCTGAGAATGACACATAACACGTGAGCCAATGCTGCATTCAATCTGTTAATAGTACCGCAGTATCATTCTGGGTGACAGTGGTACACTGCCTGGGGCTACTGTCACATCTGCCTGGACCACATAATCAGAGAGTTCAACCATGTTTCTTGTCATGTAGTCCAGGGAGGTATGTCCCAAGTCATTCACACCCACAAGGATACAGAGTGATATTAGTAGTTGTTGTGGAGTGCCATGACTCGCTCTATCATGTGTTGGATGCTGGCATGTGATAGATATTTGTCTGTTACCTGCTCCATATTCAACTTAGTGAGTGGGATATGTGTGTGCCTCAGTACTGAGTTGCCCATGATCACTGTATTGTGCAAGGTGGTTAGCCTTAGGAGCTTAGGTTGAGGGGCACAATGTGTAGGTCAAATAGGGTTAATGACCAAAGATGCATTCTATCAAATGCATCTTGGTCGAACATAAACAACGAAAAGGCAAAACAGCGAAGTGGCTTTTAAGCGAATTCTTTCCCAGGGAAAGAATTTGCTTGGCCGCTTCCATTATTATTCCATTTTCAGCACTGTAGTGCGATCTTGGAGTTGGTATATTTAAGTAGGGGGGCACAGCCCCCCACATTGGGAAGTGGGGGGGCAAAGCCCCCCACTTTATGTATTCTTTCAATTTTTTTTCTTTCTTTTTTTTTTTTGGAGCAGCGATTTTTTTCCCTTGGGAAAAAAAAATCGCTGTTCTGAACTTTCAAGATTGTAAGCTTTCACTTACATGGGGTCGATTATTCATCATTCGCTTTTTTAAGCATTTGATGATATAATATAGGCCTGTTAAATATGTGTCCCTTGGCATGTTCCATGTCACAGTGTCTGAGTGGGTGTCTGTCTTGCTGGTCTGTGCTGTTTGGGTAAATGTCCATTGAGTGCCTCTGGGAAGGTGGTGTGTGGCTTTTCACTGTATGTCATGGCTGTCAATGTGGGTGTGATGGTGAGCTACATGTTCCACATAGTGTGGTGCAAGTGTTGATCATATACTTATGTCCTGCTAGTCCAGTCTTTGCTGGTGGTTGCATATGTCCACATTGGGTGAGATATGGGTAACGCTAACAGGTCTGAGTGTTTGGAGTTTAGAGGGAAGGGTTGTCTGAGTACATGAGGCAGTTGCAACAGTGCCTCAGAAAGGACAAGTGCTCCAGGTTAATGGAGGAAATCACAGATAGCCACCCTACAAACATGCCAGGAGGGGTGGACATAACTAGTAAGTATTGGGGCTACATCTATGATGAACAAGGTCCCATGTGTGCCACATGTCTTGATACAATAACCTGGTGAAGTGCCAAGCCATAATGCTAGTTGAAGTGCAAGACGGGAAGAACTAGCATGATGTATGGGTAGAACAGAAGGCAAACTGTCTGCCACCTGTAATACTTTACCACAGCTGTGCAGTTACCAGCAGCTTTGGCCATGTGAAAATTCAGTAAGTTCTGTAGCACATGCTGTAACTGTATAACACTATAGTAGACATACCTAGATAGGCAGGAGCTCTAATCCCAGTACTGGCAAGTGTGTATGTGTAAATCATGTACTGTCTGGCTTATACCATTTTTGACCTGTCACTACCTTTTACACTTCCCTTCACTCCAGTTGATGTCATCTACCTGAGATGTACCTTTGGAAAAGGTGGAAATGAAGAAGCTCTGTGGTGTGTCTGATAACTGCGTAGCACTATAGTAGGAATACCTAGATAGGCAGGAGTTCTAATCCTAATGCTGGTAACTGTTTGTGTGTGTGTGAGGATCATATATTGTGTGGCTTATATCATTTTGATGTGTATACCATACATGGGTGGTGACCACCTCCCACTGCCATTACTTTATAAAGTTTGGTAACAGCATCTGCTTCACATGCAGCAGAATAAACATCTGTACTGATGTGTCTGGCATATCCATATATTTGCAACCTATAAGTGGTTGGAAATGATCTGTGTGCCTTAACAATGTCCATGTATGTGATATTATAGCCAAATAGGTCATAGTGAGTCTACTGACACATATGGCAGCATGGCGTATCTTACCTGACCGAAACATCATGCTGAAATGACATCTGCCACCCTCACAGGTGGCCAGCCTTGTAGCTGCAATACATCAGTCCAGATGCATGGTTTTACAGCTGAACTGTTCCTGTTATGGGTCATATTACAGGCTGGAAGAGGTGTGGACTGTCATACTGTGGTCATAATTAGTATGCAACAGGAGCACCTTGCATCTTAAGAGGGGTGTGTACACAATTTATATCCACTGTATACCACTAATGTGTCATGCATGATGCTACCTTAGGTCATTTGTCCAGCCCATTTGGTTGGCCTATGTCCAGACATCTTGGCACTGACAAGTTGTGAGGTATGCTACAGAAATGTTGAATTCACATTAGATAGGCTCCATTGGTGACAACTGTGATGCAATACTGTTAACTCCAGCACAAGTGAACATGCACAACAAGCAATATAGCTATTACATAAAGCAATATAGCTATTACCAATGGTTATGTGCATGGTAAATTGCATGTGCTTCACATGCCTGGGGTATTGCCAGGTAACAACAGAACAATGTCATACTCACCAGCTTCAGACTGCTGTCGTACATGCAGACATGAGGCTCCTAGGTAGTTGTGAGAGGGAGTTATTGTCAGCAGACTCACATGTGGCCTTGGTACAAGATGGATGCAGCATGTCTGCACATCTACAGTACTAACCACAATAATGCACAATGTCCTGTCCTCATAATAGATGTGCACCTCTGTGGACTAGAAAACCCCATCCACAACTGCAATTGGACCTGACACGTGCATGTAGATACATTGCAGATACATGTATGTCTGATACATTACTGTACTAATCCCCACTGTGCCCTTACCTGCACGCTCCTCATCCAGTGTGTGTGTGTGTGTGTGTGTGTGTGTGTGTGTGTGTGTGTGTGTGTGTCTGTGCAACCCGCCTCCACAATTCTTCCCTCAGCATCATGGCTTGTGCATGGGGCATGTGCCACAAGATTGGCTAGGAGATCCTCAGTGGGTATCAGTGGGGGCTGCATGGCAGTCGTCCATTGACAGGCATGGTGGATGAGCTCATATGTTCTGCTGAGCAGGCCAGCATCATTTACCCTGTGGAGCCTGTGTGATGTATACATCATGCCCAAAGGCCATTATGACACATATGACCATTGTCAGAACCCTGGACATTCAATGTCAGGAGTTGTGCTGCCATTACCTTTGTGAACACCATGACTCACATGAAGTAATACATTGTTGGTAGTCCACTGAACAGTAATGTTGTTATAACATAATGGGGAACACAGGTTGACACTGAGCTGTCTTTAGACCACAACAGTGCCACTGACATCAGAAAGTACTTCAATGTGTTATGTCACATGAATAAATGTGTGTTATCCAGCAAGTAAAAGGACATGGTCACCCTGTACCCTCCCCTCAGTAGCCCAATCAATATATACAGTGGCCCTTTTGCGATGTACACCACTGGACACTTGCAACAACTGTAGAGGCTGCAAATGTACCCCACAAAGATAATACCAGACCTTACACACATGCCCTGCATGGACAGACTCCTATAACTCTAATGAATCCCTGTATCATACTGTCTATGTAGGTGCGACCACTGCCTGAGTTACACAGCCAGGAGTCAGGAATGCTACATCTGAAGATCCCAATCTATCCACAGAATATGCCCCAGATACCTCAAGCACATGTCCACACTCCAAAGGACATGCTTATGGGATAGGTTCACAACCCAGACACTGTCCATGGTATGGAATATAAATCAAATACATATGAAGTAATGCACATCACTGGCCATCCACAATGCACATCTAGATGAGTGGATGGGGAATACAATACACCCACCCCTGGGTCTCACTCCAGTGAGTATACTCATTAGCCATACTGGTGGCAATTTTCATGTGGCCTGATGCCAGAGTATTTTCTTGGCCTAGCCTTGTAGAGCATTCATGGCCATTCACCTGCTACACACCTATGAAGCTAAGAACCAATGGATCTCAGTACTGTGAAGTGTGTGTGTGTGTGTGTGTGTGTGTGTGTGTGTGTGTGTGTGTGTGTGTGTGTGTGTGTGTAGTAATCTGAGTGTTTTTGTTTGATGAATACCCCATGGAGGTGTGGTTACCAGCAAATAGAGGTGTTTCCAGACCAACACACGTACCATTTTCCACTCTGAAACAGATGTTGTCAATCACCATAAGCCTACAAAACTCTCAGCCCTATAATCATATGCAATCACTGTTGTACAGACCTGTGAAATTCATGACAATACAGCTGTACCTTGCCTATGCCATGGTTTATGTGTTACTGCACTGCCATACCCCTTGGTCTTGTTGCAGGGCCACATCCTTATGACACACAGAGGTCTAGAACACAAACAGGATACAGCATGTGAGAACACATTCAGTCAGCATTAAGAATAGCAATAATGCACCATGGCTTAAACTGTACACACACTCTGGTGTGTACCCCTTACAAATGCCAGATGACAGCACTCTACACAGCATTACCTACATACAATTTATTAAGTTCACCCTGTGCATCAGACCCATATTTGCGTGTCCCTGCATCGATGTTTTGGATGTCAGGGATCGGGCACAGGTTTCATCATATGCACAGGGTGTTGTCTGGTTTTGCCAGATCCCTAGGCTGCGCCATTTGGTTGACAGTATGGGTGTGTGTTTGGGGTATGGGAATGGCATGGCCTGTGCAGGTGTAGTGCATGTGTTTGAAGGTGAGTTTACTGTGATTGTGATGTGTGTGTGTGTGTGTGTGTGTGTGTGTGTGTGTGTGTGTGTGTGTGTGTGTGTGTGTGTGTGTGCACAGACATGCCATGTGGCTGCCCTATGCTGATGTTTTCTGGACAGCTGTTGCCCATACATGGCAGGGTGTACAGTCCACCACCTCTGGCCATGGACACGGGAACTGAATCTGCCAAGGGTATCATGGGCACGACTGCTGACAAGGCCAGAAAGCCAGAGATAGTACTGCTCCCTGATGGTGAAGTATGTCTGCTGGATCTGTGACCCTGTTTGGACCATCCAGGATCACGTGTTTATGGCCTGCCACATCTTGTCGTGGACATCACACCACTCTCACTTGTGCATGCCCAGATGAACATGGTTCTGAGATACCTTTACATGGCCGCTGCCTCCCGTCTGCCATACATTCAAGCAGTTAATGAAAATTCTGGTTATTGGATCTTAGAAGACTATTGGGTATCTGCATTTTGAAGGAGAATGCAAGGGAGGAGTAGATAGAGGGATTACAGATGAGTTTATGGGCATGAGTAAGTTGAATGTAGGTAAGATGGTTGGTAAGTTCTAGCAAATTTAGTTTGTGTAGGACATTGTAGTAGTGGTATTTTGATTTATAGCTGGTAACGAACTTAGACATTTTCTCATAAAAGGAGGATAGCTTTGTTTTTAGAGAAGACTGAAGATTGGTAAGAAGTGGGGCACCATATAGGACACAATGAATGAGGAAGGTGTTATACAGTACCATTTTAGTAGCGGGAGTGATATAGCAGTTATGGTGGTAGTATTTTACCCTGACATATGCATCTCAAGACTCTATAGAACACAGTTGTAATGCATACTCAGTACATTGATGTGCACTTTTGGCTTACCTGGGCACTCCTCACCTGTTGCCTGGGTGCCACCCACCTCCACAACTTAAAGTTCTTGTGTAGATCTTCTTGTGGGGGCTACCCCAAGGTTGGCCAGGAGCTCCTCCACTGCTGTAAGAGAGGGCTGTGTAGCTGGCCCCCCACCAGTAGTGGAACAGTCCCTCGTTACAGCAGCAGCCCATTGCTGGGCACCCCGAATAGGGTCAGTTGCTCTATGATGTACCTGATTGTACCTGCAGCCATGGTGGCCCAATTTGTTGACACTTTAGACAATTTCAACCCACAGTGCAGTCCGCTCCCACTGGTTTTGGTGACCCGACCAAAAAGGATGGTGTAGTTCTGCAGGATGGCCTCAGTTATGGCCGAAGTCTCCTGCTCATTGTAGTCCAGCTGCCTTGGCATAGCACCTGGAAGACATAAACAGGGAAACACATCACAGGACCTCAGACATTGCACAGTCTTCTTTACAGAGACAGCACATGATTAATTATCAACAGTGTACACTATATACAAACACATGAGATGCAGCACTGCATTAACATGCATTGTACTCCTGCTCCTATTGTGTTATATTCCCCCCTATGAGGGACAGTACATTTCATAAACCACCATTCACATTTGTGTAAAAGGGTGACAGTGCCTGTGTTACTTGCTTATGTGCTGTCAAAGCTGCTCAGGCTTGACTTGCATACAGTATGTAATGGGGTTGGAAGCATATGCTTGAGTTTGTGTAGGATGCAGACTGGAAAGTTATCAGTCCTCAAGATGACTTGCTATTTTTACATTTAAGTTGGTGGTTTGCACCTGATCCATGATGATGAGGGTAGTGGTGCATGTGGTGTGCATACCCATCTCTACTGATGCTGAGCCATGGTGGTGATTTTTGGCCTAAACGTGTCTGCAGCAGGTTGGCGGTAGTGATGGTATGTGTGTGTATGTGCTATGATTGCCCTCCATTATAGGGTGGTCTGGGTTGTGCCTGTGAGACTGCAGACATATGTGAAGATGGGCTTCTGGTTGCTCTCAGTGGATGTGTCCCATTTATACTCATAGTCAGCCTTACAGAAATCCATCTGTGACCTACTATGATCATCCAGACAAAGGATGACATGCTGGCAAGTTGGTGCCTGCTCCTACTGTCCCCTTTGTAGCCAATATTGAATCCCATTATGTGCTTTGTGCACTACTGCTGTTCAGCAAAGGGGTTTACTGTCTTTGGTTGAGACAGGTTGCACAAGTTAGGTATTGCTGAGGCCATACAGTTATGTGGGTGGTCATAGTATTTGTAGTAGGCATGGACACAAGGTCATAACACAGTTGGACACCTTTCTATTTCCTACGTGAAACTCCTGTTTATGACAGTACCCATGTCTGTGTCAGGGCAATGCAACAACCATTAGCTGTGAAAGTGTGACTCTGTTGGATGCACACACATTAACGTTACACACATGTACAACACGTACACCTCAGTAACACGCTGTTTTTCATCCCATGTCAGGTGTTATGAGGCAGCCAGGCACACCTACCCATACATGCACACATCTGCACAGGTAATAACTACTATACATTTCTGTTCTATGTTAGTATGGCACACTGTCATAACACGTTTTTTGCTCAGTCATACCTGTCAACCTGGTAGGGGGGCAACATGTGGAGGATGCCGTACATACATGGTGGGCTATGGACCAATATTAGAGACACTGTCTTCACATTCCTGTAACACACGTACATCATTTGATATTTGGGTAGCTTTTGCATTCACAGTCATACCTTGGAGGATGTGCAATGCTCCTATGGTAGGCAGAGAGGGGAATGGCTAGGAGTGTGGCAGTGAGTGTTAGGGACATTTACACATTTATACAGTGAAAGAGGTTGACAAAGGAGAAATGGGACTGTCAGACAGATGAATCAACTATACAGGAGTATAAGGGGATGGGGTGCATGGCATAGAGAGTGGTGGAAAAGGATTGGGATGGTGCGTCTGAATGGTTGTATATAAAGTTGGACACCAAGGATAGAGAATAGGACCTGTACCAATTGGCTAGACAGACACACATAGATAGGATGGATGTGCAGCAAATAAGGGTGATTAAGGATAATGTGGGAAATGTACTCACAAGTGCGGAGAGTGTGTACAGCAGATGGAAACAGTACTTTGATGGTCTGTTGCATGAGGAGAATGAGAGAGAGAGAGAGAGGAAGTTGCATGATGTGGGTCTGGTGAATTAGGAAGTGCAACAGATTATCAAGGTGGAAGTAAGGACGGCTATGAAGGGGTGTAGCATTGGTAAGGCTGTTGGTCCACAAGACATACCTGTGGACACTTGGAGTTGTTTAGGAGAAATGACTGTGATGTTGTCAACCACATTGTTTACTGGGATCTTGGAAAGTCAGAGGATGCATGAGGAGTGGGGAAAATGTGTTTGTGCACTGATCATGAGAATAATGGTGGTGTGCACAGCGGTAGTAACTACAGAGGGATACCATTGATTAGTCATAGCATGAGGTAATGGTAAAGGGTGGTGGAAGCTAGGTTAAGAAGGGTGGTGAGGATTACTGATCAGCAGTATGGTAGCCACTGGGGATGCACAAGCCAGTGCATTTCTTTGTGCCGGTCCCAAGCCTGGATAAATGAGGAGGATTGCGTCAGGAAGGGCATCCGGCGTAAAACTTCTGCCAAAAATTACTGATGCGGAGAACTTTTCATAATTGCATACCAGATCGGTCGAGGCCCGGGTTAACAATGACCGCCACCAGTACTGTTAGCCAACAGGGTGCTGGCGGAAATTGGGCTACTGTTGGCCGAAGGAGAAGAGGAGGGTGAAGGCATGCCCGAAGGCAGGAAGATAGGAGGAAGGTTAGGAGTGTAGCAGTGAGGGTAGGAACTTTGAATATTGCGGTATGACTGGTATAGGAAGAGAACTAGCTGATATGATGGAGAGAAGGAAGGTTGATATATTGTGTGTGCAAGAGACCAGATGGAAGGGAAATAAGGCCAGGTGTTTAGGAAATGGTTTCAAATTGTTTTATCATGGTGTGGATGGCAAGAGAAATGGGGTAGGGGTTATACTAAAGGAACCATATGCCAAGAGTGTTTTAGACATGAAGAGAGTGTCTGACAGAGTGATGTTTATGAAGCTCGAAATTGATGGTGTAATGATGAATGTTGTTAGTGCATATGCTCCACAAATTGGGTGTGCGATGGATGAGAAAGAGAAATTTTGGAGTGAGTTGGATGAAGTTGTGGTGAGTGTACCCAAGGGTGAGAGACTAGTGATTGGAGCGAACTTTAATGGGCATGTTGGTGAAGTGAACAGAGGGGATGAGGAAGTGATGGGTAGGTATGGTGTTAAGGAGAGGAATGCAGAAGGTCAGATGATTGTGGATTTTGTGAAAAGGATGGACATGGCTGTTGTGAATACATATTTTAAGAAGAGGGAGGAGCATAGGGTGACGTACAAGAGTGGAGGAAGATGCTCACAGGTGGATTATATCCTATGTAGGAGGGCCAGTCTGAAGGAGATTGGAGACTGTAAAGTGGTGGCAGGGGAAAGTGTAGTTAAGCAGCATAGAATGGTGGTATGTAGAATGACGTTGGTGATCAAGAAGAGGAGGAGGAGTGTGAAAGCTGTGCCAAGGATTAAATGGTGGAAGTTAAAAAAGGGTGATTGTGAAGTGGAGTTTAGGGAAGAGTTAAGACAGGCACTGGGAGGCAGTGGAGAGTTACCGAATAGCTGGGTAACTACAGCAGAACTAGTAAGGGTGACTGCTAGAAAGGTGCTTGGTGTGACATCTGGACAGAGGAAGGAGGACAAGGAGACCTGGTGGTGGAATGAGGAAGTACAGGAGAGTATACAGAGGAAGAGGCTGGCGAAGAAGAAGTGGGATTGTCAAAGAGATGAAGAAAGTAGACATGAGTATAAGGAGATGAGGCGCATGGCAAAGAGAGAGGTGGTGAAAGCTAAGGATAAGGCATATGGAGAGTTGTACGTGAGACTGGACACTAAAGAGGGAGAAAAGGACCTGTACCGATTAGCTAGACAGAGGGACAGTGCTGGGAAAGATGTGCCGCAAGTAAGGGTGATAAAGGATAGTGAGGGAAAGGTACTCACAAGAGAGGAGAGTGTGCTGAGTAGATGGAAAGAGTATTTTGAGAGGCTGATGAATGAAGAGAATAAGAGAGAGAGAAGGTTGGATGATGTGGGGATAGTGAATCAGGAAGTGAAACAGATTAGCAAGGAGGAAGTAAGGGCAGCTATGAAGAGGATGAAGAATAGAAAGGCTGTTGGCCCAGATGACATACCAATGGAAGCATGGAGGTGCTTAGGAGAAATGGCAGTGGAATTTCTAACTAGATTGTTTAATGACATTTTGGAAAGTCAGAGGATGCCTGAGGAGTGGAGAAAAAGTGTTTTGGTACCTATCTTTAAGAATAAGGGTGATGTGCAGAGCTGCAGTAACTACAGAGGGATAAAACTGATTAGTCACAGCTTGAAGTTATAGGAAAGAGTAGTGGAAGCAAGGTTAAGAAGGGAGGTGATGATTAGTAATCAGCAGTATGGTTTCATGCCAGGAAAGAGCACTACAGATGCAATGTTTGCTCTGAGAGTGTTGTTGGAGAAATACAGATAAGGTCAGAAGGAGTTGCATTGTGTCTTTGTAGACTTGGAGAAAGCATATGACAGGGTGCCTAGAGAAGAGTTGTGGTATTGTATGAGGAAGTCGGGAGAGGCAGAGAAGTATGTAAGAGTGGTACAGGATATGTACGAGGGTAGTGTGACAGTGGTGAGGACTGCAGTGGGAGTGACAGATCCATTTAAGGTGGAGGTGGGATTACATCAAGGATCAGCTCTGAGTCCTTTCTTATTTGCAGTGGTGATGGACAGGTTGACAGATGAGATCAGACAAGAGGCCCCGTGGACTATGATGTTTGCAGATGATATTGTGATCTATAGTGAGAGTAGGAATCAGGTTGAGGAGACTCTGGAGAGGTGGAGATATGCTCTAGAAAGCAGAGGAATGAAGGTCAGCAGGGCTAAGACAGAATATATGTGTGTAAATGAGAGGGAGGATAGAGGAATGGTGAGGATGCAGGGAATAGAGTTGGTAAAGGTGGACGAGTTTAAGCACTTGGGATCAACAGTTCAGAGTAATGGTGAATGTGGAAGAGAGGTAAAGAAGAGAGTACAGGCAGGGTGGAATGGGTGGAGAAGAGTGTCAGGAGTGATTTGTGACAGATGGGTACCAGTAAGAGTGAAAGGGAAGGTCTACAAGAGGGTAGTGAGACCAGCTATGTTATATGGGTTGGAGACAGTGGCATTGACAAAAAGGCAGGAGTCAGAGCTGGATGTGGCAGAGTTAAAGATGTTAAGATTTTCACTCGGTGTGACTAGGATGGATAGGATTAGGAATCAGTATATTAGAGGGTCAGCTCATGTTGGACAGTTTGGAGACAAAGCAAGAGAGACGAGATTGCGTTGGTTTGGACATGTGCTGAGGAGGGATGATGGGTTTATTGGGAAAAAGATGCTAAGGATGGAGCTGCCAGGTAAGAGGAATAGAGGAAGGCCTAAGATAAGGTTTATGGACGTGGTGAGAGAGGACATGCAGGCGGTTGGTGTGACAGAGCAAGATGCAGAGGATAGGAAGAAATGGAAAGAGATGATCCGCTGTGGCGACCCCTAATGGGAAAAGCCGAAAGAGAATGACGAGTATGGTTCCATGCCAGTAAAGATCAGTACATATGTGATGTTTTCTATGAAAGTGTTGATGGAGATGTACAGATGAGGTTAGAAGTAGCTGCATTGTGTCTTTGTGGACTTACAGACAGCATATGACAGGTTCCTAGAGAGAAGTTGTGGTATTGTATGAGTAAGTCAAGAGTGGCAGAGGAATCCGTAAGAATGCTACAGGATATGTACAAGGCTACTGTGACAGCAGTGCATTCTGGTTTGGGAGAGAGAGGTGCATTTAAGGTGTAGGTGGAAGTATATCAGGGAGCAGCTGTGAGTCTTTTTTCATGTGCAGTGGTGATGGACAGCTTGACAGATATGATCAGACAGGGGTCCCTGTTGACTGTGCTGTTTGCAGATGACATTGTGTTCTGTAGTGAGAGTAGGAAACAGGTTGATGAGACCTTGGAGATGTTGACTTATGGTCTAGAGAAGGTAGGAATGTTGGCCAGCAGGACTAAGACAGACTATATGTGTGTGAATGGAAGGGAGGATGGAGGAATGGTGAGGATGCAGAGAGTACAGTTTGCAAAGGTGGATAAACTAAAATACTTGTGAACAACAGTTCAGAGTAATGGGGAGTGTGGGAGAGAGGTAAAGAAGAGAGTGCAGGCAGGATGCAGGTGGCTGAAAGGAGTGTCAGGTGTGATATGTGACAGACAAGTAACATTAAGAGTGACAGTGAAGGTCTACAAGAGGGTGGGGAGACTGGCTGTGTTATATGTGTTGTAGACAATGTAACTGAAAAATAAGGCAGGAGTCAGAGGTGGATGTGGCAGTGTTTATGACATTAAGATTTGTACTGGGTGTGATGTGGGTGTAAACAAGTAGGAACATGTATGTTATGTGGTCAGCCAAGGATGGATGGTTGGGGCCAAAGGCAGAGAGTGGCAAGATTATATTTGTCGGGACATGTGATCAGTAGGTATGCTGAGTATATCTGTGAAAGTATGAGGCTGCTGGGTAAGAGGAAAAGGGAAGGCCTGCGATAAGGTGTATGTATACAGCTGGTCGGTGTGAAAGAGCAAGATGCAGAGGGCTGGAAGACATGCAGTCACATGATCTGCTGTGGCAACCCCTAACGGGAACAGAAAATGAAATGTAAGGAAATGTTGTAATGTCAGTGTTCACAGGTTGCCAATTCTTTGCCAGACATAACACAACTGTTGTAGTACATAACTACAAACCTGAGGCACACATATGGTCAGTGTGCATAACACTGGACAGCTGAATGGTATGAGCTCATTATATCATATGCAGTTCAACATACACAGCTGCAACAGTATTTCACTATGCAAATACCCTGTATAGCTCCCTCACATTTCTGATACAGACATGTATATCATACTAGTACTCACAATTAACATATGGATATATGCAACATCCCAGTAGCTGGCCTAAGATTGTCACAGTCAGTACTGTTCAAATCACACTCCAGTAGTAGTCATATGTGACTGACTCAGGGGCATGAGCTGTGTTCTATGTCACTACAGACAGACACAGATGATATGGCCGTAGGTTCTGATCAGCAGTATATCAGTACAGCAAGTGTTTTCGAGAAATATTTGCTGAACTTCCTATTTACTTTTACATACCCCTAATAAATTCCATTACACTATTATTTGTTTCACATACCATTTTTTTGCCTGTTTCAGTTGCTGTATTTCACAGGTAGACAGGTGTGTCTCACAGATTTTTTTTGTAGTCTTCTTGTGATGGTCTTGCTTTTTGTTTGTTTGTTTTCTTTCTTTCTTTCTTTCTTTCTCTCTCTCTCTCTGGTAGATGTGGAAAAATACATCTGTTTTGCATAGGCAGAAGCTTGACATTTGTAGGTAATGTTCATGATCAGCTGATGGCCTGGGCACGAATTGGAGTCCCCCCACTTGTTTATTGCATATGGAACAACTGTGGTATCATTCCTATGGCCAAGTGCATGGAAACACACTCCTATAACTAAGCACTTCATGTGGGCTTTGGCCCTTTTCCTTCAGTGTGAGCAGGACTTCATGTGGGTGTCTGACAAACAGCATCACAGAGGGTAGTTGGAAATATCTCTTACAACAAACACTGTGGAAACAGCCCAACAAACTGGAGGAGGATGCTCCAGACATGGGGACAGAATGTAAGTATTGCTGTTATACATGTAAAGCAATGTTAGTTTAACAGGGTTTGTGTGGATATGGCTGTTCTGCATGATTTAAAGTCTGACATGACAGTGTTATGTGGTTGAGAAAACTCTCACCTATAGGGCTATCTGCAGACTGGCCAGAGTTTGGAGTCTTAGATTCGGTGTGTTACTCACACATGTTTTTTTGTCTTTATAAATTCAGTAGCATACTCTGAGGATTGCAGTCAGTAAATAGTAACATCCATGTGTGTTTCTGACTTCATATCCCTCAGAAAAGATATGTTACAACAAACCCTGTTACACCAGCAATTTTCTCAGTTTATAACAGCAATATGTTAATGATGGCTCTGTGTTTGTGCCTCTTTTCCCCAAGTCTGTCACCCTTTGTCCATATGTCATGCAGTAAAAGGCAGATATGTACAGTATATCATTATTTACTGACATCATTCCTGATATAAAGATAGTGATATATCAGACTGCCGGACATGTTATGCATAGGAGGCCTTACATTTGAGGACAAAACCTGGACATTCTGTTGTAGTCTGTACAGTAATGAGGTCTGTGTACTTATGGTGATTGTTGACAGAGTGTCAGTACTGTGTAGCAGTGTATTGTAAATATGTTATTTGGCCTGTATACAGAGTGGGGTAGATGACAGTGCTCTTGGTCCTTTTCTATCTGACGTTGCATGCTGCTCCAGTTTCTGGTACCCTACCAGCTTATATGTTTGTAGGGCCAGACTGAGACATGTCCCATACCACACTACACAGTGAATTGGCCAGTATATGTAGGGGTAGTGTGTGAGTGGCAAACATGATGATGGGTTTTGTTCACAAAGTCCATATACTGTACTATTAATTAGGCTTAACATTCTGTGACTGTGACTTTGTTGAGATAGGTTGTGCGTATGCACTTTCACACTGGTGCCTGTTACTCCATGCTGTTACATCCCTGTAGTGCCTGCTATATTTGCAATTACATGTGTATTCCCCATAGGAAATTGGGTTAGTGTTGTGGCAGTCGGCCTGTAGTTTAGACAGTGCTTGGTGACATGCCTAGCAGCTCAGTGTATTTTCCCTAGTGTGATGTTATGTCCAGATATTTGTCAGATGTACTGTTGCCTGGCCACCATAACTGTTTTGTATTTCATAAAAGGCACATTTCCTGCTGTTAGGCAGATTATTGTTGTTCAGCATTTTCTTCATTGTTCAGAGTTCATTCAGAGTTCACAGTTCACAGTACATTTTGCGTACAGACTATCACATACTCAATTTCCTCAAACACATGCTTTGGCTGTTCATATTCTACAATCCCCCATTTGATGCTGTGTAAGCATCACCATTTAACCTATCATACATTTGTCCTAAATCTAACATAGCCATGCTACTGGTCTTTTTATCATTGGAAATCTTTGTCATTTTATCATTTACATTCATAGCTGCAGGCATATAAAACTTAGGCACTTTATTCACAGTTTTTGAAGACATTAATTTCAAAATCAATGCTTTGATTAGACATAAGACAAGAAAAGCAACAATTGCTAATACTGCAATTATTAAAATTAGTTTCAACATTCCACCTCCCCAACCTGACAACAGTTTGGTTAACCAAGCCCATGTTGAACTATCGGCCTCTTTGGCCTCTGAAAGTTCAGAAATTCTCTGAATCAGTTCAAGGTGACTTTCAATTTCGTGCTGATTGTCAGGAATAAACATGCAGCACTCCTCCTGGACTAAAGCGCAAGTTCCTCCTTTCACTGCTAGGGTGAAATCGAGAGCCATACGGTTTTGGAGTACTACAGCTCTCATAGCAGTCAGTTCATCAGTTACTAATTCTAGGGCAAAAAATGTAGCATTGCTCAAAATTTTGAGCAGTTTAGATAACTTTCTCAGTTCCCAAATTGACTTCACTGCTCCGTATGACGGAATGATACCAGCCCATGATATGACGTCATCACCCAAGTCCATATGGGAAAGTCCTTTGGTACTAGCATGAGCTAAGTTGTGATGATAGATCCAGGAAGCATCAACTTGACCTACCAGGTTGGTAGGCCTCTTGACCTCTCGAACGTTCTGAATTTTTCCTTTAGGTAAAGTAGACACATGTTGAATAGCTGGAACTAGGTAACCCAGGAAACAACTGACAGACCAGTTTCCTGGTAGCCATTTATATGCTTTTCTTCTGCACACAAAATAACAGTTTTCTACTTTAATGGTGATATTGATAGACTTAAAGCGATTCCCGGTATTCTGAAGTCCTTCGAATATTTTCCAGTAGACGGTTTCTATTTTCTGGGAAACGTTAGCTATAGAATTCTTAATTCTTAATATAGATGAAAAATCTGTTACACAACCCCATGCAGTACAGTTATATACCACAGTTTTGTTACAATGGCTCCACTCTACTCTGGATCCTACTCTGATTTTATCAAGTCTTTGAAAATACACAGTTCCATTTTGACGGAGGGACAACTGTAATGCTACCTTGTGTTTTGAGACAACCTTTGATGTGTCATAGATCAGATTCATCCAAGTCTCTTCAATCCCTAAAGGGGACTATATTTAGCATCAATCCCCCATGAACCATAGGAATGGCAGTGCAGATCCAGCAATTGGAGACATTAAGGGATGATGCATAAGCATATTTTATTGCTTGGTAGGTGTTGAATTGTGGATGCTATGCAGTTCTTTTGGCATGAGGTATGACTGGAGCAGGAAATAGAAATGACCATAGTAAGAAGATGATAACAACAAAAATAGTCACCATAATAGTTATGCAGTACTTCTGTGGAAATGGTGGTTTTGGTTGGATTTTTGTGTCGGAATGCAGAAGTGTCCCGATTGGAGAAATGTCAGTCATCATCAGGTACAGGGACAGTATGGCTTCTAGTTCGAGAAGCAATAGGTGAGGAATCTGGAGCTGTAAAAGGTAAAGGTGTTTGATCTTCAGATGGTATGACTTTCTTAACGTGTGATATATGAATCCAGGTAGGTGAGCCTTGTAATCGTACCGCTGAAGATGTTGTCAATAGAACCAGGTAGAGCCCCTTCCAATGAGGTTGCAGTGCTGTTTTTCGGGAGAAAGACTTGACATATACCCAATCTCCCGGATGCAGTTCAGAAGACAGGAAAAGATCAGGATTATGTTGTGCCACTGGTACTTGGCGGTGATAATACTGTAAGAAAGAAACAAGAGAAGTGCAATATACAATAACAACATGATCAAAGGCATCATACTCAGAAAAGGGTGGTGGTGGAGTCATGGGCATGCGCATAGGGTGGCCCATGAGGATTTCATGAGGAGAAAGACCTTTAGTAGGATGTACTTGCGCTCTCATAGAGAGCAAAGCTAGAGTAAGGCCTGTACCCAAGTGAGGCCTGTTTCAGTAGTAATTTTTGCTAGTCTGGTTTTCAGTGTTTGATTCATACATTCGATAATGCCAGATGCCCGCGGTCGATATGGGCAGTGAAATTTTAAAGTGATACCCAACATAGTACACAGTGAGTCAATTAATTGAGCTGTAAAATGTGTTCCACGATCTGAATATATATAACAGGGAACACCAAATCGAGGTATAAATTCATAACAAAGTTTCTTAGAAACTGATATAACATCATTCTTTACACATGGGTATGCTTCTAGCCAGCCAGCCAGAAAAAATATCAACAACAGTTAAAACATATTTAAGCACATATTGGTAGTTCAATAAAATCCCATTGCAAAGCGCAAAATGGTCCCAATGGTTTTGACAAGGGTTGTGCAGGAGCCATTGTGCCTTTTGAAATATTGTACTGTAAACAAATGGAGCACGTGCTCACAAAGTGCTGTACAGAAGCAGAAAGCTTTGGGGCAAACCAATCCCTTTGAATTTGTTTTATTAAAGCTTGTACCCCAACATGGGCTGGCAAATGATAAGCTTTAATGAGAGAATTTAGCATGGATATAGGGCAGACCAATCTGCCATCTGGATGTTGCCAAAGTGAATCAGAGTGTTTAAAACAATTGTTAGCCAGCCATGTTCTTCTTTCTGATTCTGAAGCCTCATCCTGTAAAGCTTTTAACACTGTATCATCAAATGTTGTCATGGATTGTAATGGCTGCAAAATGTGACCCTGAACAGTTTGTGAGAAAGCAGCCTGTTTAGCAGCCCAGTCAGCAAAATTGTTGCCCTTACTTTCGAAAGTGTCATTGGATTGATGGGCTGCGCATTTAACAACAGAAATTTCAGAAGGTAACAATAAGTCTTGTAATAAATTATTGATGTAAAAATGATTTTTAATGGGTGTTCCGGAAGATGTTAGGAACCCCCGTTCTTTCCATAACATACCAAAATCATGTACAACACCATGGGCATAACGGGAATCAGTATAAATGGTAACAGACTTGTTTTTAGCTATTTTGCATGCATTTGATAATGCCACTAATTCTGCGACCTGCGCGGAGGCGCCTGTAGGTAATCGTGCTGATCGCAATACTTCAGTCGGTGTACAGACTGACCAAGCAGCTTGGAATTCTCTGGAGTTTGTTCTTAAACAGGATCCGTCAACAAAAAGAACTAAATCAGGATTTTGTAAAGGAGTATCATATAAATTTAACCTAGGAGAAAGAACAGAGTTAACTACTAGTACACAATCATGTGGTTCGCACTCATCTGAGGTCAGTATTAAAGAAGCTGGGTTTAGTGGTGGGCAGCATTTAACTTGAAAAGTGGGATTACCCATTAAACTTATTTCATACTTAGTAAGACGTGCATTTGAAAAATATTATGTTTTGGTCTTCAGAAGCAACGCTTGAACAGCATGTAGGACTGCTAATACTGTGTCATGTCCCAGGGTTAGTGGAGCTGCTATGTCTACCAAAATGGCAGCTGCTGCCACAGCCCGTAAGCAAGCTGGGTAACCAGAAGCAACCGGATCCAACTGAGTGCTGTAGTAAGCAATAGCTCGGTAACCTCCAGTGCGTTGCTGAGTTAAGAGGCCTAGAGCAGTTTTATTCCATTCGCAACAAAAGAAAATGAAAGGTTTTGAATAGTCCGGTAATCCTAAGGCAGGAGGATTTACCAGGGCCGTTTTGATGGCCTGGAAAGCCTCATCATTCTGTGAAGTCCAGGGTAGAGGGTCTGTAATGTATTTCTTCAAAAGTTGCAGCAGAGAGGCTGAATGTTCCGAAAAATTAGATACCCACTGTCTGCATTATCCCGCTAGACCAAGGAACCCTCGAAGTTGTCTCTGAGTTACAGGATGTGGTGCATTTTGAATGGAACTGATTCAGTTAGGGAGTATCCGATGAGAACCCATTTCAATAATGTGTCCTAAATACTGCACTTTGTCTTGACAGTATTGTAGTTTAGATTTATTTACTTTAAATCCTCGTGCAGCTAAAAAACTTAATACTAAAAGGGAATCTTCCTTACATGAGGTACTGTCTGGAGAGGCTATAAGTATATCGTCCACATATTGAACTAAAACTGAACGTGATGGTAATTGTAAATCTTGTAACTGTCTATGCATCTCCCTTGAAAATAAAGTTGGGGATTTTACATACCCCTGGGGCAATCGAGTCCAAGTATACTGTTGCCCTTTGTAGGTAAAAGCAAACAAATATTGACTTTCAGGATATACTGGAATAGAGAAAAAAGCCAATGAAATATCTATTACTGTAAAATATCTAGCTGTAAGTGGGATACAGCTTAAAATAGTAGCTGGGTTTGGCACAATTGGGAAGATAGGCATAACTGCTTTGTTAACTTCCTGTAAGTCTTGTACAAATCTGTAAGCTTGTTTACCAGGTTTCTTCACTGGCAATATTGGAGTGTTACAAGGGCTTGTGGTGGGTACTATGATCCCTTGCTGTTCTAGTGCAGAAATAACAGGGGCTATACCAGAGATAGCCTCAGCCATCAGAGAGTACTGTGGTACTCGCGGCAACTTTGCACCTGATTTTAGAGTTATTTTTACAGGGATAGCTGAAGTTAAAAATCCTACATCGTTGTCATGAGTTGTCCACAAGTAGGGTAGGGAATGTAAATCTTCATTTCTGTTAGATTCGGACTGAATACACATAGATTGTAGTGTTATGGTGTCATCCAAGTCTGCCAAAGTAGTGTCCTGTTGATCTGAAGGTACTTGGAGATAAACTCCTTCAGCTGTGCAAAAAATGGTGGCCCCCATTTTGCAAAGCAAATCTCTTCCTAACAAGTTTAAAGGTTCTGAGGGTCCTACTAAAAATGCATGATTATCCTGCAAAGGTCCCAAAGTTATTGGGACAGGTACAGTTTCAGAATACTCAATAGGTATACCAGTGACACCTACTCCTTTAGTTAGTTTGTTAGAAAGTGGAATATTCATGGCTGTTCTGCTAGTCAGCATAGATTTAGTTGCCCCGGTATCAATCAGGAACGGATATGGATTATTTTTAACCAGTAACATGACATGTGGTCCGTCCTGATCCACAGGAAGGAAAGGGTACAACTGCTGTTGATTCTGTTCAGGGAACCTTCATTGTGGTTGCTGTCCGGGGTTTGGCGTCCAGTTAGAGTTCCATTGTTGTGACGCATCAGTATATGGTGCAGGTTGTTCAGCCAAGTGTGGACACTCATTTTTCCTATGGCCTGCCTGGCCACAATTGAAGCACTCAGTCTGATTAGTAGGATTCTGAGGTTGGGTTGACTGTGTACCTTGATAGTTTTGTCTAACTTGATTTGCTGGAAATTGACCCCTACCTCTCCCTCTTCCCCACCCTCGTCCTCTACCTCTGTGACTGGGTTGGCCAAAAGTATTACACATTTGGATTTGTGCTTGTACTAATTTTTCCTGTAAATCCTTTTTTATCTTTAGCAAAATGGTCAGATAGGTATTGTTCTTGCTGAACTAACTCATGTAGGCCTAAACTAGGCCAATTCAAACATTTATCTCTCACTTGAGGGCGTAACCCATCCACAAAAGCAGCTGACAGCCCGCTTTGAGTTGGCCCTTTGGTGGGCTCTGGATATCCGGAATATGCCTCAAAGGTGTCAGTAAGTCGTTGTAAGTACTCATCTATAGGTTCATCTTCTTTCTGTATGATTGATTTAATCTTAGACCAATTGGGGGTAGGTGGCACTATGACGATGATAGCATCAACTATTTGCTGCCTGACTGCTTCAAAACCATTTTCCCCTTGTGTGTCATGTTTTGGTATTGGGGTGGGGACATTTACATGATCCCCGATACATTTCATTAGATCAGCTGTAACAGCGTATTGGAGGATGGCTTTAACTTCTTCTATAGTAGGATTTTGCAAACAAATGTGTCCTGGTAATACGCGTTGGAATTTTGCCGGGTTATTACGAGTAGGCGGAAGTGACTTAGTGATTGCTTGAAAATCAACTGCCGACCACTCCCTAGGTATGACTACAGTAGCTGGGTGTCCCGCATCTCTAGCATGTGCTGGATTTGGAACCTCCCTCAATGGAAATATTCCTGCTTCATCTGATGAGCTCATGCTCAAATCAGAAGTAAAGCTTTGATGAGATTCATGTGGACTAACGTAACCATCCTTGTCCTCAATTACAATTGGGCATTGCTTATAATATTTGCCCTTGTGCAAATATACAGTTTTCCTGTTCTGAGGTATTTTCAGCTGACTGGACCTAGGGTCGAAAAGCATTTGTACTTTTCTTTTGTGGTGTTTCTTTACCTTAGAGTGGGTTACTCTAGGGGATGATTTGCCTGTATCTATCTGATCAGGTTGTTCTATAGCTACCTCGGCTAGACTGACCTGCTGTTACCTGATCTCCACTTCTGGAGTCAGGAATAGTTTGTTCTTCCCTTCGCCGGCCTTCTATATTATCTGTATTGTGGAGCTAACAGTTCCATCCTGAAGTTGTGAAGGCTAATATTGTGGTGGAGAAGCCATAGGGGGTGGGGGGGGAACCATGGATTATCATCCTCAGATGATTCAGGTATCTGTAATTTATTTAATTCTTGTACTGGATATAATCCCTTAGAGGGTGGTTCTTTTAAATGTTTACCGTTTGCTATATCTATATTCTTAGTAATTTGTCACAATTCCTTTATTTGCTCTTTTTACTTTTGTTGACTATCTTTAAGGCTACTAATAACCGAATCCTTTTCTCATTCTTTAGCCTCACATATCCAATCATTAAGCCCAGCACGACCCTGGTATTTTTCCTTTCTTTTTTAACTTTTTTCGTAAATTATTCAGAACATCCTTATTAAAACTACCATTTTCCGGAAATGCCAGATCGCCGTCATCTTTAGTAAGGGCGATCCACTGATCCAAAAACATACAACTGTCCCGGGACACCCGATAAAACATATAACCAGCTGGTGTACCTTTTTCTGGCTCATTTATTTTCCCTGCACTCGCTCCTATTTTCACTCAATACCCCACTAACACTCAATAAGCTATACCTGTTTAACGCAGGTCTAGTTAAGGCGTTAAAACATCTTGTTTCCCCACTATCACTCAATAAGCTATACCTGTTTAGTCACAAGTCTAGCTAAGGCGTTATAAAAACATCTTGTTACCCCTCTAGCATTCCTCCTTTCATACGTATGACGCCAGTATTTTCCGTATTAACTCCACTCTCATACTGTGTATTTATTAACCCCACTCTCATACTGCTAATTATTAATCCCACTCTCATACTGCCTATTTAAAGCAGAAAAGAAATGCATGACACTTACCTTAAAATGACTGAATGAAAGAAATCATAACTTGTCAGACATTAAAAGAAAAGGAAAAGAAAATTTTATTTGTAAAATTTTGAAGGCAGACAGGGGCAGAAAAATGAAAGAAATACTACAAAGACAGAAAAAACTGTCATGGGCCCTTTAGCAGTATTTCATTCAGTTCCCGACTGCTGCAGCTTGCTCTAAATTTAGATCCGAGTAAACAGCACCAATTGTTAAGTCGTACATTACTTTGTAAATGAAGACTGCAGCTCTTTCTCTCTTTCAGTGGTTTTTATTAACTACAAGTACACACGTGCGGACGTCTCATGGAAAGTACCAGGGTGACTCCCGGAAGAAGGAAATAAACAAGCTTATGTACTGGTAATAGTGCTGACAGTACAAAATATGAAACTGAACCAATTAGATTATTACACAGGGCAATTAACCAATCAAAGGTTTACCCATAAACATAAGACAATTCACATCATCATATCTCTAGGCAAAAAGAGAAAATCGGATGAACTTCCATAAAAGGCACATTTCCTGCTGTTAGGCAGATTCTTGTTGTTCAGCATTTTCTTCATTGTTCAGAGTTCATTCAGAGTTCACAATTCACAGTACATTTTGTGTACAGCCTATCACATACTCAATTTCCTCAAACACATACTTTGGCTGTTCATATTCTACAAAAAGCAACAGATATTCTTACAGCTCAGATGTCTTAGTGGTTAAGTGCTGTGGCTATAATATACAGGGTCCTGGGTTCAAGACCTGCAAGGGCTATTTATTTTGTTGCTGAGAAGAACAAGGGCTGAAGGAGACAGGGTGATTAAGGTGCTTTAAAGCGGCTTTAAGTGGGTTTGCATATATAGATATATATATATATATATATATATATATATATATATATATATATATATATATATATATATATATATATATATATATATATATATATATGCGCACATATATACATATAAATATATATACATATAATTAAATGCACACATATATATATATATATATATATATATATATATATATATATATATATATATGTATGTATATGTATATATATTTTTTTCCCTACTGTTGAATGACTGTGCTGCATATGTTTGAATAAACATCAGAGATATGTATAGCTCAGATGGCTTAGTGGTAACCTGCTGTGGCTATGGTAGTCAGGGTCCTGGGTTCAAACTTGCTACGGCTGATAATTTTTATTTTTTTGGTGGGCAGAATAAGGGCTGTTGGATACGGAGTGATTAAGGCATTTTTAAGTAGTTGTAAGTGGGTTTGCATGGTGGTAAGCAATGCTAACTTCCAGTTAACTATGCTGTCAGACAGCCTTAAAAGTGCTTAGTCTCTCTAGGTATCACTTAGCACCACGCAAACAGGCTTAGTCCTGCTTATTACTGTTTACTCCTGCTTACCCCCATGCTAATTTCTTTAAAAGGAAAGAAAAAAGGGGTGATAGGAAAATGGTGAAAAAAGGGGAACAAAGAGGGTAAAACAATATGAAAGATAGGTAGGGATGTGCAGGATGGATGTAGGGAAGGTCCATAGCTGTCTATTTCTTCTACAGCAACAGCTGTGCATATATACTGAATTTGGAGGTACAACTGGACACTCAAACCCCTGAGAGAGAGGGGTGAGGACAACAAAAATGGGTTGAGAAGCGAATTAGACAAGATTGAATGTGTCCAGTGGACATGTGTGCGAAATGGACAGCTATGTATGGGGCAGCACTTTTTTTTGGGAACAGATTGCCTTTTTTTTTTTAAGGTGAGAGTGGGATGTTAGGGAAGGACAGTAGGTATATATGGGGAGGTAGGTTGGGTAGGAAGACAGACAAGACAGCATACAGGGGCAGTATATGACACAATTGGAGAGTACACACCTTGGACGGTGAGGGGTGGTTAGTAATCGGAAGCCCACAAGCCCCCAAATGGATACAGTGGGACTGAGGTCCCCACCCATGGTCAGTCACCACTGCACCTTCACGGCCCTGAAGGTGGCTGTGCTGGGAACTAAGCAGGAGGGGCAGGCTGACCCTCTAAGTGTGACACGTGGCCCTCAAGCTGGTGTAGCAGATCTCCAAATTCCTTGCGGAGCTCACTATGCATCAGACCCTAGACCTGGCTTTAGGTGACAGGATCCTGTCCACACTCAGGCCCAGGGTGGGACGAGCCCCATCCTCTGAGGTGATTCCTCCCGAAGGTGGTGCAGGACCAGCATATCAGGAGGTCCCGAGCTGGGACCCAGATATGCTGGGGCTCGGTGCCACTGCCAGATGAGGTGGGAGAGACAGATGTGCTGGGACTGGCCTTCCCTGATGTGCTATGGTGTTGCAGTTTTAGAACATATGTTGGTTAGTAATGATAAACCCATTCCAGGATTAGTTATAACAGCATGCATGAGTATTCCCATTAACACAAAATAACAGATTTGGAACATTTGCATAGCAGACAGAACACATGCCTATGTGGAACCACAGTGGTATTACACCTGCATGCAGGTTACATTAATAGCAACAGGCCACCAATGATAGTATATGAACAAGGAACATTAATTGGAACAAATTTCTGAATTTGTAGAACAACAGGACACATGTCCCAAAAGTAGGTTTGGTGGAAAACATACCCATTCATTTATGCGTTTAGATTATTGGTGAAGATAAGGTGGGGAGAGAGAGAGAGAGAGATGTCAGTTAACAAATGTAGATTCTTGCAGTGGTTACAGCTTTAATGATCATTGATCTACTCATTACTCTACAGATATTATTACAACAACTACGGCATTGGGTTAGGCAGTGGTATGTTTGTACACAGTATAATTACAGCCTTCTTATAGCTACTTTATACTTTCTCTTACCTGGAAGACCTGTGGAGGGAATATTTGTTAATACACTCTCTGCCTTGATTTCTATCGGTCACCCTGGTTGTTGTTAGCAGGGATCAGTAGTTGTGACAGCAGGTCACTTTTGAATATTTCTTGGGGGAGACTAATTGGTGTATGTACTTATCTTGCTGTCATTTGCAGCCTTGGGGTTGGATCATGGGTGTTGGACACAGCCTTCTTATAGCTTCTTTATACCTTCTCTTACATGGAAGACCTGTGGAGGGAAAGTTTGTTAACACTACCTGACTGTTTCTACACACTTTCACAAAATCATAGTTGAAATTATGCATACAGCTTATTCTCACTCCTGGGATTCGAACTGTGGCTGTTTCTGCTAAAAATATAACAAGTGTGTGTTTCATCAGAAGGAGCTATTGAGAAACTGCTATCACTTCTTTGAATGATTTCTTTCTCATTCTCTCTTTGTTGTACTATCTGTCCTAGTAATTACAACATTCTTATACATACATTCCTATACATACCTTTTGAATTATCACAGTGCAGAAAACAGTGGTTAACACAACATTACTATTCAGATATCAGATCTTGGTGCATGACATTTTTAATATCAGTTAATCTGGTGTCTTGCAGAGGCACTAACTTTGTCAGATGAGACTTGATTGTTTAATTCTTTCAGAGCTATAGTTTCTATGCATAACCTGTACACATTTCAAATCATACCATGCCAGCGTAAACACAACCATTTCAGGGTTTTGAATTTTATTGACAGGCAGTTACAATTTTATTTATATATATAACCTATATGAGACTATTACTATAATATTGTCGGCTTCATTCAGTAGAAACCATACCCATTTTTAATACTGCCAGGTGACATTCTACTCCTTTATATTTACTTGGTATGAATACTACAAGCTAGATTGTTACTCACCAGCCTCACGACGCAGCCTTTGCAACCTACTGGCATGGGCTTCCTGGTTCACAACCCACTCAGCTGAAGCTGTAATGAAGATAGAGAAACATTTATGCATACCTATCCATCACATACACAGGCTGGACTTTGGTAAACAGTTATTGCTATGAATACTTACACATTTCTGGGACATTACCCCTCTGTTGTGCTTCTTGGACCCACTAGTCTAAGAGCTCTCTCTTCCTCCACTTCAAATCAGCCCAGCGGTGCCAGACCTGCTCACCAGTCCAAGGGATACCAGTGGCACCAGTGATATCCCAGGTGAGACTTTCCCAGGCCTCCATTTTGTATTGGGAGCCCTGTTACTGGTCCTGCAGCAGTCTCACATCATGTTTTTTTTTACAAGGAGTCCTACCATGACCTTGGACTCCTGTATGCCCCAGCACTGCACTTGAAAGTGCATGCCCTCTCCCAACACCTGCCATACTGCCTACAGTGGGGAGCTACATCCAGTTATGAGCTGTATTCCCACCTGTGAGGTTTAAATACAGCATTTTTCTGCCCTTTGCTGTGATTGGATGGTTTTGAATATGCTGAGGTAAGCTATGGGCAAACCTGCTTAGCTATGGTTGGCAGTGCTTAAAGGGGCAGGTTCATCACTCTTACTAATGGGAAAATCTACTTAGCTGGGCTACTCATTGCTTAGCATTCATATTTACACAATGCTTACACCTGGTCAGCATATCTGTGCAATGCTTAGCATTGTTATGTTTTATTTTATGAACTGCCACCTGTATAGGATTAATTCATCATTCCTAACATATTATACATTTGTTTACCTTCCCTGACATCCCCCAATGTGCTTTCATTACATTTATTCCTGTGTGACTATACTGTATGCGGCACTTGTGTGTATATGGGGGTTTCACAACTTCATTACACTCACACCTCACATCAGGACCTACTACACTACTCTGGTTAACAAACATGTGTTCTTTACTACCTAATTATTAAAAAAAATTATTATGTACTGCTTTCTCATGTAAAATATTAATTAGCTGTACTGGGGATCAAACCAGGAACAATTATTTGCAAGGCGAATGCTCAAACCTATATATACCTATTTAGCTCCTTATGATGCGTAAGCTAGGCTAAAGAGAGCTGTGTGATGTGCACACCCACTCAGCTATGCTTAAACTTTATTGTGGACTGAAAAAAAAAATTAAACTGTTGTGCTTTATTTTTGTACTGCAGGGGTATGCACATTGATTTATGTAACATTATCTGTGGGGGGCTGTGCTTTTACAATGGTGATGACATGGCAGGCTTTGCATTTCAGGTATGCTACACAGATGCTCACAGTGTCCACCATACCTCTCAACTGCACTGATTGTCACACACTGCCCAGATGTTTGTGTTATATTTTCGGTCCATTTTTCATAGAATTGTGGCTTTCAGATGGATTAGTGGCAAATCATTAAAGATTGCAGTTAGAAAATACTGACAGACATTTGCGTTTTACACTTCATACCCTTCAGCACATTCATGCTAATGCATAACATGTTATTCTATCAACTTAAGTCTGTGAGCCAGACTTTTATTTCCTTTCTCCAGATTTCTTGCACTTTAAGAGGTTGAGAGGTATTTTGTGGACACTCTTGTCACCATTACATTGCTGTACAGCAGTTATGGAGTGCAGGGGGCATGTGTATTGTGAGACCACTGCTGTCAGACACACCCCCTGTGCTCATACACAGAACCATGTATGTTTAAGAGCATGGCAGCGCACCTTCATACATATGCATGGCGCTGCCATGCTGCACGGGACCGGTCCCTTCCATGCAAGAATGTGAGAATAATCTATTCTTGCATGGCATTTTGCTGAATCCCAGGGTGTATTTATTTTTTGGGGAGAAAGAAACAATGGAGTATGTGTTTTGAAATATAAAAGAGTGGTGCCTCTCTGGCAAAAGTTATGTGAAGAAATGTTTTTGAGGATATTAATAACATAAGTAATACAGATATTAATATGATTTTGTATGAATATTATAAGAGCAAGAAGTAAGAATAGTAGATAAGAATTTATTTTATGTGATATGGGTTATTTGCAATGAAAGCTTAAATGAAATGTTGTTTAATGGGAAATGGATTTTGGTAGATATATTGCAAAAAAATAGATTATGTTTGTAGGATAAATAGTGGGGATCACATATGGAAGAATAACAATGCGGATGAAATAAGAAAAATGATAAATAGTATAAAATAGAAATTATGTATGTGCCTTTAAATATGCAATGTTGTTACTGTGTTAATACTGTTTTTATGTTGTGTTAAGTAAAGGACCCAGTTTATTTTCAGTAATTGGGGTTGTATCTTTTGCATCCATCTAAGTTGCTACCAGCTGATGCGGATAGGACCTCTGTTTAACATTTCTTTGATGGACAGCACACTCAGACATTCATCTCACCCTTTATGCTGCACTGCAGTATCAGCAATTATTAATCCAACTAGATGTTGCAGGAATACAACCCACAGCCTTCTGCATCAAAGGTGAATGTATTATCTGTTGAGCTACTGTGACACAGAATGTTGGGTAATACTACAGAAACATTTTGGCTTTAAATATATATTTTTGGGGTAGTAGAATGATTAAAAAAATGAAAAACAAATTATTTGCAGTTAATCTTATCTAGAAGTTTTGATTTTGTTTAGATAGGCAGTTTTTTATTAG
The DNA here is from genome assembly GCF_019279795.1 of Protopterus annectens. Classification (NCBI taxonomy): domain Eukaryota; kingdom Metazoa; phylum Chordata; order Ceratodontiformes; family Protopteridae; genus Protopterus; species Protopterus annectens. Next base: position 1,484,872,450 of record NC_056737.1, read on the forward strand.
ACTTCCTCTTTTATATCATAAAGTTTGTTGGGTTTTTAGCAGTGTGGACCCCTTTAAATTGTTGCACAACTGCATGTCTATCTGACTGCAACCATAGGCTTGTCCCTCCTTCCCTAGATTTGAAGACTAGGATTAGGCTGTTGTTTGAAAATATGGTGCTCTGCTTAAAATAAACCTGGATTTTTACTTTCCATGTAATTTACACCTTCCCTTTTCTAAAGATACCACTACCAATTATTATATTTCCTTTATAAAATTCGGTAGTTCTGACACAGTTGCTTTAGATTTTGATTCCTCCTTTCTAGTAATTATTATTATTATTATTATTATCATTATTATTGTTGTTGTTGTTGTTGTTGTTGTGCAGCCAATAATATTAAGCTTAGCAAGATCTTACTATGTCTTAAAAATTCACATCCTATATTCCAGCTCAAATTTGCTCCACCAAGAGTTCTGATAAAGTATTTTTAGAGATTTTTTTTCAAATCTGCTCGATTGTTACATTCCCGAAAAACATGTTCTCAGTTACCTCTATCTTTCTTATCACACCTCCAGCATTCGCTATCTGTCCGAGAACTTCTTTGAAGTTTTTTGGGGTTATTAAATGTCTATACCAACTCTTCCAAACAAACAAAAAAAAAATCAGTCTTCAGCTTCTTAGCTTTTTAACAGCAACATTGTTGTTACACTCAATGAAAAAAAAGTACCAGAGCTGATATTTCATTTAACATTCCTCTCTGTCTGTGATATCAATACCTGGTATGGAATGTAGTCTCTAACTTGCAACCCCAGTTTCTGCCTAGACTCATCCTGCATTATTACCCTCCCCTCTCTAGTTATTTGCTCCCCAAGTCATAGTCCCGTTGCTAATTTTCTCTAGTAAATTCATACACCCTCCTGCCCACTTTTTATATCCCTACTTGCAGTTATCCATATTGTTAACATTTCCTTTGTTCATTCCTATGTTTGCTTAGTTATTAGAATACTTTCTTCCTTTTTATGAATGTAATATGTATCACTGCTGTGATTCTCCTTAAGAACCTGCATGAAAAATCCGACTCTTTCTTTACTTCTTGAATCCCCCCTCACATTCATCAGCATATTTTTCCACTTTGACCTTCTGTACCACAATTTTATTAGGAATCATAGAAACAGGATTAAAATATCGAATAGGGAGCTGTTTGCAGTAATCCCACATCTCATTCACATTGCCTTCATAAGAGAAAACATGCCCTTAGGATTCACAATAACCTGCTATCTGTACCATAACCTTAACTGGAACCATGTTTACGACTACAAAAAGCATTACTATAGCATTAGGGCTGACTGTACATTGCAGAGGTTGTTTTCAATGTGGTTTAGAGAAATTAAGTCAGAGGCCACTGTGGATCAAACATAGATCATGAAGAATGCTATGGAGTTATACTCATACGCAGCATCTGAGGATGTTCCTTCATTGAGTTAATAGTCTGGGTTTTAGATTTGAAGTATAACAAAAAAACTTCATATATTCCAATTGCAGTGTTTACAAGCTGAACCAGTTGATACCCTCCTTTCAGGATTTACTATTCTAAGTGGTCCAGCTATGAAGACTTTTACCTTTTGGGGATTTGACTGAAATGTTCACCAGGCCAAACTTCAGGAGGTCTGTACAGTCTCAGTCTTACATTCAAACATATATAAGGGAAGTGGCCTCTCCCTAACATCTAGCATTCAAGAATTCGTTACACTTTTACAGCTCATCATGAGACCAATCAACCTGGGAGCAGAGCGATTTTTAAAGAGTGTTTCATGAATTCTAAGCTTTTTTTTCATAGAAGAAACTGATGCATGCTTTTCTGTTATCATTTTACTTTTGTGTTACGACAGATCTTATTTAAGACATTTACTTCTTTCACTCCTATATTTCCATTTCCTATTTTCAATTTTTTTTTTTTTTTGCTGTATTTGATGTAAGACTAAACCATTTTGCCTGCATGCATCCATTTGTGCATAAGAAAAAATGTATTTCTGACTTGTAGCTTCATCTTAAATAACTGTCTCATCTTGAAATGTAACTGCTGTGTCATTAAGCATGCTAAGAGTATGAATAAAAGTTGTCACACTTATTTCACTTTGCAGTGCTATGCTTTCTGCAGGTATTTATAATCATTGGGAATTTCACAAAACTAATCTTAAGAAAGTGCCATATGCTATGCTTTCTCTAGATATGAAAAGATATCAGTAACATAACCCATAACACTAAAAATATAACTACTGTTCATTAATATGTTTGTAGATGAATAGATGACAAGGTGTGTAAAGCTATTGTAGTGTTACCGTGGGTATTCTATAAGTTCATAGGCAAGTGCTACACTAGCTATTATACTGGACTATTTTAAGCCTAGGCTTTTTCCCCTTTGTGAAAATCAGACTCTGTTTCTGCTGTCTGTGAGGTAAACACTTTAGCCAGTAAGCCAACCTCATAACTATGTTAAACTGTTTGACCGAAACTGTGTTCAGCAAAAATCATTAGAACTCATTTTTTCAGTATTGTGCTAATGCTGTTGAAATGTTTTTCACCAAATTATTTTTTTATTTCTTGAGTTGGCTGACCTCTGTGATTTTAATTAATGTATACAAAGCTACTCTGGGTCAGGCTTGGTGTGTCCCTTTTTGGGCTATACTTCCAGTTTTTATAGTGATGTGTTTTCCATTAACCTGTAAATAAAGTCTTTTAGCTCTTACAGGGGATCTGTGGACAGGGTTTGGGGCAGATTTCTATAACGGCTAAAAACAATGTTTTACATTATGTGTTTATCTCAGAATGTGTGTCAGTGTTTTATAGTATCAGTTTAATTAAGCTCAGAATGCATGAGCATTGAGTGTTGTAAATGGGTTATACCACATTCTGCAAAGGTGGGTTAAATATCCACTTGTGCAGTCAAGCCTCAATACTGATAGTTACATTCTTTTAGTTTGCCCCAAAGACATGCAGAACAATATTTCTATCATCTCCTCTCTAGTGACTTGAGAATAAGACCATGTCATAAAATCAAATTTCCTAACGATTATTCATGGTTGTCTACAATGTCACATAAACCCCCCGCTGAACTGAATGTAAATCAGGATCCCAAGGGCAAACATAGAAAATTATACCACTGAAAATGGCTGTGTTAATGTTCTTTTTCTGTGGTATCTGCCTTCTTCAACTACAGAAGCACCCTCTAGTTATTGCAAACTGAAGTTAGTCAAACCGTAACTACAAAAATAAAAACAGTACAAATGAAGCTACACATATACCATGAGCCAAGAAAGAGCACTTAAACAATAAATCCTGCCATGGAGGGCTTTTTGTTGTTTTAGCCTCATTTCTTTATCACTAAAAAATGTGCAATCTTCCTTGGCCTTCATAAATAAGACTTGGAAGGTTATTTCAGTATCCATTGAAGCAGAATATCTTTTGTCTTAAAAAATACATTTGTAATGTTATGAACTGCAGTATTCACTGAAATCTCTTTTACTGCTCTGTACTCATGTTTGCTGTAAAAAATATATATATATATTAGACATGAAAATGAACAACAGTTTGTAGGCACACACTACAGCACATTTTTTTCTACCTGCAGCTGTCTATAAAAGAACATGTTCTATCAGTTTCTGAAAATGTTCCCAGAAAACTACATGTTCTATCAGTTTCTGAAAATGTTCCCAGAAAACTGAAGCATCAGTTTCACCTCTTATATTGTTACCCCTTTTTACGGCCTATATTTTAAAGATAGGAAATCAATATTCAGAAGTTTTCATTGTGAGGTAATTTGTCATCATCCATCATTTTCATATTACTTATTGCTAATAATAATACAGTAATAAATGATGCAATTCTGTGAGTGCTGCTTAATGCTTCCTCAAATTTCTCATTTCTTTGTTTCATTTTGTAGGAAACCTGAGGTGTGAATTTTCAGGTTTCTTATTTGTTTAACTAGTCGACACGTGTAAATTGGAAAGCTGTCAAAGAGACTTTAGTGTCATTTGAGCAACATAGTGTGGTATGCAGCAGAATAACATTAGGCCTAACACAATGACAAGACAATCTTATATATATATATATATATATATATATATATATATATATATATATATATATATATATATATATATATATATATTTACATATCCACCTGTGCACTCAAGCCATTTACAGCTTTGGCATAGTCAGTATTTTGTATAACATATGCTGTTGCTTATGTGACTCTGTCAGCCATACTTCATGTTAGTACTGTCAGTGATGTTTACTTAAAGGTTAGTCTAACAACATTGTTTGTTTGTTTGTGTCTTTCGGCTTTTCCCGGTTAGAGGTCGCCACAGCGGAACTCCGGTCCGCTAATGATTGGCAGTAGATTTTTACATGCTGGCTTGCCGGGCCTAATGCACAACCTTTAACGAAGGAATGCCCAGTCACGCATGTCGCCACACAGAAGACGCTCTAACTGAGAATCGAATGGGCAATGTCTAACTGTGAGGCAACAACGCTACCTCAGCACCACCACATTAAAGTATATTAATACATATTGTGTTTGCACATGCATATTGACATTATGTGTTGGATTTTATTTTCTATACTGTGTATTTAAGCTACAGTTATTACTATACATAGGATGATATTCATCTCAGTCACAACTAATTCAGTATACAGTGTTATCAATATCATGGAGCACATATTAAGGCAGATATATAATATATCAGACAGCTATAAGTAAATATGTCATGAACTGTCAGTTCATTTGACTTCAGAGCTGCATGTAGGTGGAATAGGTTCTTCTGAGTTATTGTTTAAATACTTTATTCTATATGTATATTATTTTTCATATATATATATATATATATATATATATATATATATATATATATATATATATATATATATATATATATATATATATATATATAAGATGTAGTTGTGTGTTTTATACACTGAATTAGTTTATACACATAATATGTCGGAATGTGAAAATAATATACACAGCTTAGATAAACAGGATATGCTAGTATCTTTCATATTCAAATTAAGGGTTATCCTACTTATGTTCTTTATTTGACAACATTCATATATTCATGTTTTTGGGCATCTCAATATAATGGATTGCATATGTATATTAGAACTGTTTGTTTTTTATTGATTAAGATGTTAACTATTATGTGCACTGAAATACTCCATCCACTAGGTTGGGCTATACCATTGTTTCTATTGGTCAGTGATCAATATAAATATTTGAGAGCAATCTGTGTTTTAAAGAGTTTCTTTTAATCCACTGAGGAAGGCTAGATAGCCGAAACCGGTCTGGAGATATTTAATATGTCAATATAATAAAAGTACTATTTGGAATCTATTGTGGTGTTTGGTGTCGAGTATCATATTTTGCTGGTCGATGGTGTTTGCATGTCAAACAGGGCCATCCATTTTGAAGTAGCATTTGCAGGGTGTAAATAAAATCTCCACGAAACTGTAGTGCATTTCCAAAAACACAGTTTTGGCATTGTACGTTTCCCATTTTCTGACCTATTCCACTAACCAACAGTGTGCTGCAGTTATCCTCTGCCTTTCTCAGTATGAACAGCAGCTAGAATGTAATATTATTCGTTGAGGTGCCCATTCTTAAATTCCTGAGCTTATGTACCACATTTTGTGTGTGCGTGAGAAGGGGTTGTTTTTTTCTCTTTATATAACTTATGGTGGACAACAACGACTGTCTCATCTTAAGTAATATCTGACTACATTATCTATCAGTTATGCAATGTATAAAAGTTCTGTCATTTATACTATTAAAACAGAAAGCTTCCAAATTTTTCTGTACATGGCTGGGTAATGCTTACTTGATCTTCACAGATTTTTATGCAAATGTCACACCAGGGTTTCTTTGTGATGCTAAACTCTGCAAGTATTGACACATCCACTAATAGTTTATTCTTGGAGATGCATATTCCTTATTACTGAATCCTGATTATTCTAGCATGCCGCTGTGGTACAGAAGAATAGAACCCCAACTATGGGGCAGGTGACCTGGGGTACATTAGTGGTACCATCACTGGAACAGCCAAACAAGGAGGAAGAGGACTGAAGCATCATGGTCCAGTCACCACAACTCGGGGGGGGGGGTAAGAGAGCTTTGCATGTATTCAGGAGCACCTTGAGCAGAGCAGGTGTGTTTTTCATGGTCTCCAAAAGAGAAATCACCACTCATATTATGCAGAGAGGGAGACAGGGTTGGTGTGACTCAATACCAGTTACAGAAGTGAGTAGATGTTCTCTCCATGGACAGCCCATCAGTTGTCCCTCCCAGGTGCCTCACCATGTGTGTGCAGTTAGTTCTTGGGAGAAAAAAAGCAAAGTCCTTGAACCACCCAAGTTGGCTGTTTCAGTAAAGGCCCCTCACAGTTTAATCCTCACCCCTGTGATGGGGAATGAATGGATTGAATGACTAAGTAGGGGGCTAATGATCCACAAGGCAGAGAGGCAAAGAATGCATAAGAATATCTAGAGTCTTCTATAGCTTATAACAAGACTGTGTAATAAATGATAAAAATGCTACAGAAAAAAAATCCTTTACAGATACAAGAAAGAAGATAGAGAAATAAGCACAGACCCTGTTGCACTGGTTACCCAACTTCCAAAATGCCTAAACCTGAATGAGAAGAATACATTTCTCCAGACCACTTCATTCATGCTGAAATTATACACCAAATTATTTTACTCTCAGTTCGTATTACAGCAGTACTTTCCCAAATGGTGGTGCCTGTCTGTGCATCTTATCCTTGTTACAGGAGGATAAAACCACAAATTGACTTCCAGGTACGTCAAGAGCCACCTTCCCCTTATGCTACACTAAGGTGTCAGCAATCCAACTGTCTGTTGTGGGAGTAACCTATCCGGAAGGGGAGGAATGAGCATTCAATGTCATCCTATCCATGCTGGGGTCAGGGAAGCAGTCTATCCCACTAATATGGCAGCACCTGCTAGACAGAAGTGCGCAACATGCAGTGGATAGCTAGGGATGTGAGCCTGTTTTGGATAAAATGCTTCTATATACCAGTCTTTTTAGGGCATGTAAAGGATTGCTCATGCTCATAATGTAAGTGTGCTAAAAAGGTAAGCTGACAGCCCTACTTTATCTGCTTTTTCGATTCCACCTATACCTCTACATAACTAACTTTCTGACCAAATCTGCATACCTTAGAGTTTAAAAGGCATGTAAAGGATTGCTCATGCTCATAATGGAAGTGTGCTAAAAAGGTAAGCTGACTGCCCTACTTTATCTGCTTTTTCGATTCCACCTATACCTCTACCTAACTAACTTTCTGACCAAATCTGCATCCCTTAGAGTTTATACTATCTTTTACCTTCATCTACCTCCAATTTCTACTAAAAATGCTTAGGATATTTCCAAGCAAAAGCCTACTGCCTAACTGTTGATTTTATACAAACTACTCCATAACTCAGTTACTGAGTATGGAACAAGATTGCACATAACAATACTAAAACATTATGTCCACATGTACATAATAATGCTAACATTTTTGAATATTATGATGTGTGTGAAATTACATGTAATTTCTATGCAGCTTTTCTCCAGTGTAACTATTCTCTTGTAAACTTGAATGTTCTAATATGTGTGAAACTGTATGTAATTTCCTATGGAGCTTTTCTCCCTGGCCTCCACTGAAAATGAGCTCTGTCCCAGTTAGACTTTCCCAGTAAACAAATGATGAATAAAATAAATAAATTAATGAAAGGTACCATTTATCATGTTATCATTACAGATTGCCATAAATAGGAGAAACTGCTTCAATTTTTGTTCCATTAAGGAAATCCTACCAATAAGACTAGGCAAATGAGCTGAAAAGATGTTTTTACTTTTTGTTTTACTTATTTGTTTATTTACTGTATCTTTTGTTGACCATGTTAGTCCCATGAGGCTAGTGGGCTCTTTAAGGGAGATCTGAGGTGGTCTTTATAGTAATAGGGGAAAATTATTCAGAGCATCAGGGTACTTACCCATTCTTTGGAATATGTGCCATTGTATATTTTACATCCATTTGAGCTACCACCAAATCAAGCAGATGGGACCTTAGTTTAATATCTCATCTGAAGGACAGCACACTCAGGATTGCAGAACCACCTTCCCCTTATGCTACACTAAAGTGTCAGCAATTCAACTGTCTGTTGGGGGAGTAAGACACACATCCTTCTGTATGAAGGGCAAGTGTGCTAACTGATGCTCCACTGATATTAAGTGACGTACAAACACACAGTTCAGAACTTCTTTCCACCAGTTCAAATGCTATCTGTGAAGGTCAGTCTGAATGCCTTCTCTTCTGTGCTGGTTACCAAGCCTTTTTTTCAGATAAGTGCCCCATTGGGGGGTTTCTTTATCTTTCTTTTTTATTTAGTGTTGGTTGACTTCCTGTCATCCAGAAAGGGAAAATGTTAGTGTGGGAGGAAGATTCCCATAAAAAACATCACGATCAGTGTCTCTTATGTTTGGATGATTCCCATGACCATACACAGTGTTTTATCTACCAAGTGTTTGTTTCCAAGACCCTATGTAGTCACCTCTCCTCCTTTTGTATTAACCTTGAAAACCAACATCTTAAGTTGTTGGCTGAAGGTGTTATGGCAAAGTCTTCACATCCCAAGGATCAGCCATTGGCCAAAAAAAGGCCAAAAAATGTATGTGTGATATGGCTGCTGCCCAGCCATCCCCAGACAACTATCTTGATACTACTGAAAGTCCAGATGATAATCCATTAGGCGCTTCTGGTTCCTTTGCCATCAGAGGCCGGCATAGACCCGACTTCTTGAATATCCTCCAGACATTGAGGGGAGACCTTGGCTGATTACATCAGTGAGACCAAGGAGGATTACACAGATCTTAGTCATCATCATCATCTTCTTTTGGCTGTTCCCATTAGGGGTCACCACAGCGGATCACCTGTTTCCATTTCTTCCTGTTCTCTGCATCTTGCTGTGTCACACCAACCACCTGCATGTCCTCTCTCACTACATCCATAAACCTTATATTAGGCCTTCCTCTTTTCCTGTTACCTGGTAGCTTCACCCTTAGCATCTTTTTCCCAATATACTCCGCATCCCTTCTCAGCACATGTCCAAATCAATGTAATCTTGCCTCTCTGGCTTTCTCTCCAAACATTCCAACCTGGACTGACCCTCTAATATACTTATTCCTAATTCTGTCCACCCTCGTCACACCCAGTGCAAATCTTAACATCTTTAACTCTGCCACATCCAGCTCAAACTCCTGCCTTTTTGTCAATGCCACTGTCTCCAACCCATATAACATAGCTGGTCTCACTACCCTCTTGTAGACCTTCCCTTTCACTCTTACAGGTACTCATCTGTCACAAATCACTCCTGACACTCTTCTCCACCCATTCCATCATGCCTGTACTCTCTTCTTCACCTCTCTTCTACACTCACCGTTACTCTGAACTATTGACCCCAAGTATTTAAACTCATCCACCTTCGCCACCTCTACTCCTTGCATCCTCACCATTCCTCTATCCTCCCCCTCATTCACACACATATGTTCTGTCTTAGTCCTGCTGACCTTCATTCCTCTTCTCTCTAGAGCATATCTCCATCTCTCCAGGGTCTCCTCCACCTGTTCCCTACTCTCACTACAGATCACAATATCATCTGCAAACATCATAGTCCATGGGGACTCCTGTCTGAGCTCGTCTGTCAACCTGTCCATCACCATTGCAAATAAGAAAGGGCTCAGAGCTGATCCCTTGATGTAACCCCACCTCCACATTAAAAGCATCCATCACTCCCACTGCAGACCTCACCGCTGTCACACTACCCTCGTACATATCCTGTACCACTCTTACATACTTCTCTGATACTCCTGACTTCCTCACACAATACCACAACTCCTCTCTAGGCACCCTGTCATATGCTTTCTCCAAGTCTACAAAAACACAATGTAACTCCTTCTGACATTCTCTGTACTTCTCCATCAATACTCTCAGAGCAAACATTGCATCTGTAGTGCTCTTTCCTGGCATGAAACCATACTGCTGTTCACTAATCATCACATCCCTTCTTAACCTAGCTTCCACTACTCTTTCCCATAACTTCATGCTGTGACTGATCAATTTAATCCCTCTGTAGTTACTACAGCTCTGCACATCACCCTTATTCTTAAAAATCAGTATCAAAACACTTTTTATCCATTCCTCAGGCATCCTCTCACTTTCCAAGATTTCATTAAACAATCTGGTTACAAACTCCACTGCCATTTCACCTAAACACCACCATGCTTCCACAGGTATGTCATCTGGGCCAACAGCCTTTCCATTCTTCATTCTCTTCATAACTATCCTTACTTCCTCTTTACTAATCCATTGTACTTCATGATTCACTATCCCTACATCATCCAACCTTCTCTCCCTCTCATTCTCTTCATTCATCAACCCCTCAAAGTACTCTTTCCATCTCCTCAACACACTCTCCTCACTTGTGAGTATGTTTCCCTCATTATCCTTTATCACCTTTACCTGCTGCATATCTTTCCTAGCTTGGTCCCTCTGTCTAGCCAATCGATACAGGTCCTTTTCTCCCTCCTTAGTGTCCAACCTTTCATACAACTCTTCATATGCCTTATCCTTAGCCTTCGCCACCTCTCTCATTGCCATGCACCTCATCTCCTTATACTCCTGTCTACTTTCTTCATCTCTCTGACAATCCCACTTCTTCTTTGCAAACCTCTTTGCCTGTATACTCTTCTGTACTTCCTCATTCCACCACCATGTCTCCTTGTTGTCCTTCCTCTGTCCTGATGTGACACCAAGCACCTTTCTAGCCATCTCCTGTACTAGCTCTGCTGTAGCTACTCAGCTATTTGGTAACTCTTCACTGCCACCCAGTGCCTGTCTTAACTCATCCCTGAACTCCACCTCACAATTATTAGTGAGGGAGAAAATCCCTACTGCACCTATTGAGTATTGCCAAGGGTATGACTCTGATGGAATTCTTTAAGTGAGATTGCTTTCAGGTTTTGGATATCCAGAAAAGGTATTATGAGCTCCTTCAGATGGTGCTTCCCAAGCCTTCTGCTGGAATCCCAGTTCTGGCTGCCCTCCTGGATACCCTTTCAGCAGCTTCTACAGCCTCTGATTTTCAGCTCCCACCTCCCATTTAAACTGATGGATTTTACAAGGTGCCAGATGAATGTAACTTTCTGTATAAATGACCTTCTGCTGATTGTTCTTCAATGTTCATAGGTGTGTACTAGGCTAATGGCCCTGGGGTCTTTACAAGCCTAGCCATAGAATTATTCTGGCATAGTGCCACCCAACTTTAGTTCCCAGTGCCTCTGTTGAGTAGAGCCACTGGATTTATCCCTGGGGTGAATTTTCTGTTTCCCACCCACTCATCAAGATTTCTCTTGAAGGGGGTTAGCAAGGTTCTCAGCTTGACATGTATGGGAAGTCTGTTCCATAGCATGGGCAGCCTCTAGTTTCTGAACCTGTCCCTTCAGCATGTTCTGTTAATTGTGGTAATGAGGTTGAAGTGTCTGGAGCATGTGGTGCGGAGGAGTTGGGATTTCTTTAGATGTAACATTACTAACAGAGCTGGGTCAGACATGGCTTTGTAAGTCAAACAGAGATCACCTCAAAGTAGGTGATATGAGACAGAGAATAGTTGGAGTTTTTTAATTTTGTCCATATAGGATAAGTGTTTAAGGGCTAGGATCCTCTTTATGAGGTACTTTTGTGGCCTCTCCTGTTGTTGCAGGTGTCTAGTGAGGTACATGCCAAATAGGGCATTTTACTCGATGACTGGCCTAATGAGGGAAGAGTAGTGGGAGACAATGACCTCTTTCTTCCTGGGTGCAAAACCCTTAGTAATGAGATGCGCCACATAGAAGGACTTTCTGACCACAGTGGCAAAATGGTGGTCAAAAGAGAGGTTGCTGTCATAAGTTCATAGGTTCATACTAGACTATCTGCCCTAGGGCATTTATAAGCCTAGCCAGAGTGTGTTTGGCTTTCGCCACCCATTTTAAATGAATTTTGCTATGCCCTTTTTCGAGGTTAGTATACTGTGCCTCTGTCTAACAGTGACACAGATCTTCCATCCACTCATCAAGATTCCTCTATCCAAACAGGTATCCAAACAGGAGAGGACCCAGGACCGAAACCTGTGTTCCCAGATCTCTTATAATGCCTTCTGTGTTCAGTGGATTACCATCAATGTGGTAATTCATGGGAACCGGGTTTTTCCCAAAGGTGATAATGACACATTTTTTGGCATTGAGCTTAAGGCCATGGTTCTGACATCAGTCGTTGGTCTCAGTGAGACCATTCTGTAGGATGTCAACATCACTTGGGGAGTTAATAATAGCTCCCAACTTGCAATCGTCTGTGAACTTTGTCAGCCAGAGTCCCTTTGTGTTTTCCTGGACTTCAGAGAAGTAGATACCAAACAGGAGAGGACCCAGGACCGAACCCTGTGTGACTCCACTCATGGCTAGTCGGCAGTCTGACTTGGAGTCAGCTACTTTCTCACTGTGGGTTCTATCTGTGAGCCAGTTTGCAACCCACCTAGTGATATAGGGGTTGATGCCAAGCTTAGTGAGTTTTTCTGTGATTCCTGAGTGAGGAATGGTATCAAACACCTTGGCCAGATCAAGGTAGGCTGTATGAACCACCTTGCCTTCATCCACAGCTCTGGTGACTAACTCAAAGAACTTGACCAAGTTGAGCAGGTATGATCTACCCTTAACAAAATCAAACTGTGTGGGATCCAGAGTTTGGAGATTCCCTATATCCTTGTTTATTAGGTCCATGATGATGCATTCCATAGCTTTGCATATCAGACTCATCAGGCTAATGGGACAATAGTTCCCAGTGTCTGTAGTCACTCCTCCTTTGTGGAGAGGGATGATTGTAGCAGTGCGCCGTTCAGTAGGGACAAAGTCTGAGGTGAGGTTGTAATTGAACAGGACACACAGGTGAGGTGCCAGTTCAGTCTGTAGTTCATGCAGAACATAATCATGGATATTGTCAGGTCCCATAGAAGCTGTATTCTTGGCCTTGGACAGTGCTGTTTTAACCTGTGCAGTAGTAATACTGGGTGCCTAGCAATCTACTGGTATTGTTATTGGTCCTTTGGGGGGGTAAAGTTGGCACTGAATCTGTGTCTTTCTGTTCTGACAAGACCTCCAAGCTGTTACCTTCAGGCAAGGATAGTAGGGCCATGAAGAGTCTGAGCAAAAAAAGGTTTATACTACAGTGACTCTATCTTTTGGGGCCATTAACTATCAGACTCATATGATTAGGTTTTGGTCCTTTCTCAGATTTCTCAGGTAACTTCTGACCTTAGTAAAACAAACAGGATATATGGACAAGGCTGGAGGAACCAGAAGTATCAGATTGCACAAAACATGCTCATCTTCCCTGTGTTTTTAGTGTTTTATTGCTTTTAACATTTGTTTTAATAAACAGTATTTAAGTGGCAAGCTCTGCTGCGTCAGCTGGATGTACTTGCATTGTGAAATGTTTGACCTTCATGACTCTGAGGGAAAGGCTTCAGCCCTTTCCTTGTTGGGTTCTACCTCTCAAGTTGCTCGCTACTCTATTAAATGCAGTTATGATGCAGCTGATGCTTCTTCCAGGGCTGCTGCATTTGGTTCTGGAATGAAGCATTACTCTTGCTTTCATCTTCAGGCTTTATCTGATGACATTGAGGCCAAATTATTGGATACTTCTTTGGATAATAAAAGCATTTTTGGTGCAGCTGCTGAAGTTTTTAAATCTCTTCAGGATAAAGAGTAAGCATTGCAGGAGATGAAGCATATTTTTGTTTCTTTTATTCCAAAGTTTCAGAGGAATTACCCTTCCATATCTGCTTTTATTTGCACACAGTCTTGTCCTCCACCCAAGGGAAAAAGAGTTCTAGATGTGTGCCCCCTGCTAAGTCTACTGAGATTCCTATTTCCCAGAAACCTCCTTTTCTGGACAAATCAGGTTCCATTTGACAGTTTGCTTCCCTTTTCCCTTGGCTAGGTTATATTGTCCCTTTGTTTCTCCCTGTCCCTTCCAAATTGATTAGGGGTCACAACAGACTCTCAGGTTCTGTCCATTATCCGCCAGGGGTATTTCATGGTTTGGACATCTCTTTCTCCCTTTCTAGGCATCCCTCAGCCTCCTCAAGAACAGCTTCATCTCTTCCCTGAGGTGCTTCATTCTCTATTGACCCAGGGCACCATTCAATTTGTGCCCCCTGCCCAGGAAAGGATGGAGTTCTATTCCCTGCTAGACAGGGGTCCAGAGAAGTAAATATTTTGGGAAGAAATATCCAGGGAATTGTTATGGCTAGGCTTGCATAGGCCCTAGGGCCGATAGCCTAGTACCAACCTATGAACCTATGAATGTTTCTGGTTCCCAGGAAGGAGGGCACCTACCTAGAGACCAATTCTGGATCTTTCTCAGCACAACACCTTTCTCAAGGTTCTCTCTTTTGGATCTTGTTTCTTCAAAACATATTTCCTCTTCTCCTTCCCCAGTCCTTTCTGGTTTCTCTACAGCTCAAGGATGCCTACCTTCATATCCCCATCCATCCCAGTTTTCAGGATTTTTTTTTGTTTCCCTGTGTCTTCCTTGCATTTTCAGTTCTCTGCTTTTCTATTTGTCCTCTCTGCTGCCTTAAGGGTATGCATCAAATGCCTTGCTCTTGCCATTGCATTTTGCATGATGAGAGGGGTTCAGATCTTTCCTTATCTGGATGATCTGCTCATTCAAGCTTCATCCTCCAAGGCTCTGCTTCAGGGTCTACAGTTTACTACTTCCTGCTGCAGAGTCTGGGTTCACCACTAACTTTCAAAAGTCAGTCTTGACTCCTCAAGATCATATTTTCCTTAGTTGCAGGATCCAGACCATCCCTATGCTGGCATATCTTCCTGCCCCCAAAGCCACATCTCTTATTGCCTTTTTCCAGTCTCTTCCTCCTCTAGATTCAGTCATGGCCAGGGACTTTCTCTGGGTTATTGGGTTTATGGCTTCAACCATTCCCATGCTTCCTCTAGTCAGGCTCCATATTAGAAAGCTTCAGTGGTATCTCAAGTCAGTATGACTTAACATTGCCAGCCCCCGGACTGCCAAGTTCCTTCCTTTCTTCCTTGCCTCAAGCTCTAGCTTCAGTGGTGGATTTGCAACTTTCTCTGAACCTGAGGCTTCCTTTTCAGTCTCCAGTCCTGACCCAAGAGCTCTTTACAGATGCCTCAAACAGGAGATGAGGAGCTTTCTTCAGCTCTTTCAATGTTCATTGTCCCTAGCCTCTTCACCAGAGGTCAGACCACATTAACATAAAGGAGATGCTGGCTCTCTTTCTAGCTCTTCAGGCTTTTCGTATCTTCTTTCATTCTGGGTCTCTCAAAGTTTTTAAAGACAATATCACAGTGATGTAGCATCTCAACAAGCAAGGGGGTACAAGGTCCTGCAGGCTAGCTGTTCAGTTCTGTAACTCTTCAGGCTGTCTACATTCCCTCAAAGCAGAATACAGTGGCAGACCTTTTGAGCAGGTCCAGCAAATGAGCTCACGAATGGATGCTTCACAGAGATATTTTCTTGGACATTGTCCATCGGTGGGGCATTCCTCAGGTAGATCCTTTTACCTCCCCTCTGAACAGATAACTTCCTCTTTTCTCTTCCAGAGTCCCAAGTCCCCTTTCTTTTCCTTGGAAGGGGATGTTTCTGTATGCTTTCCCTTTCCTTCCAAGAGTCTTTCACAAGATCAGGCAGGATGCTCCCAAAATCTTATTAGTGACTCCCTTTTTTCCTTTCCTGGACAACATTGGTTCCCCCTTATTTCTCACTTGGCGAGGGGCAGTTACCACAAGTTACCTCACCATGTGGACCTTCTCACACAAGACAAGGGTGTCTTATACATCCTTACTTTTGTGCTCTTCAACTGATGCTGTGATGATAGGTTTTGATCTTTTTATGAGTGTGCGCTTTGGGTCTTGCAGGAGGTCAGGAAGCCCACTCCCAGGGATTCATATTTGTCCAAATGGAAACTATTTTATCTCTGATGCTACTCTTGTGATCAGGTTCCCTTTCTGGGGAGGGTCCACTGGTTCTGTCTTATTTGTGCCATCTGCTCCATGGTTGGTTGGCATATTCTTCAGTTAAAGCTCACCATTAAGCAATTTTTGCTTGTTTGCTCTTGAATCCTCCTCTGGCCTCTAGATTTTTAGACAAACAGTTTCTTAAAGGCATCCTTCATATAACTTCTCTCAGGAAGACTATCCTGCCTTTCTGGGACCTCAGTTTTTTTTCTTGGAATTAGGCTTCTTTTGAATCTGCTGCTTTAAATGTCTTACAACATTGTACTTGGTAGACTGTTCTTACGTTGGCAGTTCCTTCGGGTGAGAATTTCTGAACTTCAGGCTCTCATAGTTGGTTCTCCTTTCTTAATTTTCCACAGGGACAGGGTGATTCTTTGCACTAAGCCCCATTTTGCCAAAATCACCACTTTTACATTTACAAGACGTCTACCATATCACCTCTTATTCATCTTCTGTTTGTCAGGTTTTCTATTCCCAATTGTAAACCCAACCTACACTGTGATCTCCCACCCCAGTCTGAATTGTCTTTGTATTGTTAATACTCTTCTCTGTTTCCTAACCCACATTTCTTCTGCTGCCTCTCTTTCTCCTTTGGTATCTTCTCTTTCATGTATCTCTCTCTCTCTCTCTCTCTCTCTATATATATATATATATATATATATATATATAAGGGTCTATGTCTGATGATAGAGTTTTCAGAAACTTGGTACCATATGACTGAGTTTCCAGTACAGTAAGGAAAAGGGTAAATTTCCCGAGCTGCACTGTAGCGTGATCTCCATTCAAAAGCTTCAGGTTTTCGAAAACTCGATCAAATGGTCTCGCCCATATGAATTTTGACTTTCTGAAAACTTGATCAACTGATAGGGACTATATATATATATATATATATATATATATATATATGATATGATATATATATATATATATATATATATATATATATATATATATATATATATATATATATATATATATATATATATATATATATATATACTGTCTTTGTGTGTGGGTTTACCTCATGAAAGGAAAGAAATCCTCTTCTCCCAGACTCCCACCTCTTCAAGCACAAACCTCTTTTGTTATCCTGTTTTGTTTATCTTGTCTTCTCTTTCCCCTGTTTCCAACTGTCCTATCCACCCCCTTTCCATATTTATAAAAGCAACAAATGGGGGTCCACAAAAGGGCACCTGTTATACCTCTCAACTTGGAAACATAAAAAATCTTGACAAAGGCCCAGCAAAAATAGGTACAAATCTGTATGCTGATTAACATAAAATGAACATACATAATTACAGTATGTTACCCTGTTCACTCATTGGAATTGTGGGGTACCAATGTTCAAATGCAATCTAAAGAACAGATAACCAAAATATGGCCTGAGAGTCCCTGTGCAGCCATTCCAATGTCCCATTACTTGGCTATTTTGCCCCATTTACCATAAACACTGTAATGTGCATACTGCTTTACTTCTACACTGATTATTTGGATCTCATTTAAAACTTTATTTTACATTTTATAGCACAAACACTAATAGACATCTGCTAAACAAAGCAGTCTCATAATGAAAATAGACTTAGCATTAAAACATCTCTGCCCTTGAAACTCACATTCATTGAAACAGTATTGAAACCCACATTCAAAAAAAATGCAACTGGCCAGTGTTGGATAAAGATTACCTTTGGGCTGTTTACAAATCATAGAACCCTTGCACATGAAACCTACTTGTGTTCTTTGATACATTTTCCTGACTGTATTAAATTATATTCCTTGTATAACACAGCAAACTTCTTAGAGCGCATTTTAAATTTATTGTTTTGAACATTTTTCCAGTAAGCAATGAAACAAAATACATGAACCAATGATGACAAAACTGCCCAATTCAAAAAATTTCCACCATAAAAGTCTACTCAAACTTCGACAACCCACCAGTATCAGTAAATGTGCACAATCTCTGCAGAAGTAAAAGTCATCTAAATAATTCCACATTAAAGAGATCTGTAACTAATGAAGAGGTTGCTGCTAGCAAACAACTTTATATTTCATTTACATATACTTTTATATTTCATTGTTTCATCTACAAGTAAAGTGCCTGCTGCCCTTGAAGAATAAATTGCCTATGTTACATTAAAAAATGATAAGCTAGTAATATTTCAATGGGAAATGGATGACAAACTGATAACAGGTCCATAGTTACTAGGTATCTCCCCCAAAGGAGGACAATCTCAGGACTGCAACAGCCACCCCTTTTAAAAGTACAACACAGTACAGCATCTGCAGTCCATCTACATACTGTGGGAGTATAACTCACAGCCTTCTGCAGCAAAAGCAAATATACTGCTTGTTGTGCTACTAACAATGCAAGTAGACTTTGCATAAGCAGCACTAAACATTTCTTTCCCTGAAAAACTGTGCAGCACAAGAAATCAGGAAAAAGCCAAAATGTACTGGGGGAGGATAAAGACACAAATCCGGGGACACATTTTAAACATTGTTTGTATAATCTTAGAAAGTTGCTAGAATAAAATGTTGTTTTACCATGTGTTTCCTGAAACTTAAATGGCTATCATTATTTAGTGAATTCAGTTCTCACTGATTTGCCAGAAAAAACACAAATTTTATTTTACATTTGTTTACAAGGAAAATCAGAGTTGGAACGAAGCCAGTTTTCAGCAGTGGTTCCAGATGTATGTCTTTGTATTGAGGGAGGAAACCAGAGCACCCAGAGGGAACTCACCCAATTACAGGGAGGACATGCAGACTCCACACAGAAGGCACATCAGCCAAGAATTGTACCAGAGAACCTCTTGTTATGAGGCAGCAACATTACCACTGCACCACAATTCCATCTAAATTTTAAGAGGAACAGACCAAAAGTATGAGCCAAACATTCCAGACATTCTGTGAAAATGTGTACAACTGAGAGCTACAACTCCTTCAATCAGAAGTGGTGGTATAGGTAGAGAACTCAGGCTCTAGCTCCTTGTACCTAAGGTACAGGGTTTTAACCTGAGTAACCCTAACTGGGCATTTTACACACACACACACACACACACACACACACACACACACACACACACACA
This sequence comes from Protopterus annectens, assembly GCF_019279795.1. Classification (NCBI taxonomy): domain Eukaryota; kingdom Metazoa; phylum Chordata; order Ceratodontiformes; family Protopteridae; genus Protopterus; species Protopterus annectens. The sequence goes on from NC_056737.1 coordinate 1,484,891,666, forward strand.
CACACACACACACACACACACACACACACTCACTGCTAATTCAAATGCTTGTGGCAGAAAAAAGAAACGGCCAACTAGTGCAGTTTGCATAACAGTATGCTTGTGGCAGAAAGTTCACACAAACACTTAAAATGCAGTGCTAATTCAAGTGCTCGCAGAAGAAAAATGAAATGCTTGCATGACAATGTGCTTGTGGCAGGAAAGAGTTCACACATACACACTTAAAACTTGTCCTCCTTTACCTGGAGCAGCTGGGGAAATGCATGCACAGCTCGCACGCTACTTTTACTGCTGCTGGCTGCCCAGAAACAAGGTACACTGAATCCCTCAAGCCCTCAGCCATTTCTGTCAGGCTGGCAGGCTACTGATGTCATCTCACACACCTTTGCACGTGATGACGTCAGCCCAAAGAAACAAAAAAAAAAAAAGCCGGGAAATTTGGAAATTAAGGAGTGCCACTCACAAATCTTGGCACCCCATTATTTGGACCTCAAAACTGGGAAAAAACAAGAAATTCAGTATGGTTGAGAGGTATGGATGTCACCTGTAGAAAAAGGCTGCTGGAGAGTTGTTAAAGCTTAAGCTGCTATCAGGTGTCATTGAGCCTGGGTGCATGCATGTTCTCACGTTGTAATTGTGTGAGAGTAGCATATAGCAGCACTCATTGTCAGAAAATGGAAACTTAATGAAGGCAGTTAGTTGTGAAGATGGGTATCAGTTACAGACACCTGCAAACTTCATTCTTCTTAGCCAACTTTACTCACTTCCATCTCTGCAGGGTGAAATTCTTGTCTAGGTTTATAAGGGCCTCCAGGCCAATAGCCTATTATCATCCTATAAACTATGAACCTATGCAGTGTTTAGTTAGGCAGTTTTTTTACTGTTTTTTAAAATGTATGGAAGCTGGTGTCACTGACTCACATTTACTGTATTTGCATATATGCAAAGTGCTGCTTTTTGCACATTCAGCTTATACATTTGAGCAGTGCAGACTCTGAGTACCTCCATGGTCCATATCAGGAAAACAAATAAATAAATAAATTCCTCTATATAATCCTGTCTCCATTTTATGTGGCATGAGTCGTTTTTAGTTCTGAATATTTCTTGTAATTTTCAACATAAGAATCAAACCAGAGTCAGTATGACTAGGATGCCATAAGAAGTTTAATGAATGAAGTGAGCAGCATTGTGTGTGTGTGTGTGTGTGTGTGTGTGTGTGTGTGTGTGTGTGTGTGTGTGTGTGTGTGTGTGTGTGTGTGTGTGTGTGTGCCTCTATCATCCGAACTGTGAGTCACTATTAGAATATGCAGGTTGACAAACCAATGGAACATTGGTACAAGATAATAATACATTTTTATTACTTTTTACCTAGAAATATGCCAGTTGTTCTTTGCTTGTTGCTGAGTTCTTGCAAAACATAACACACATCATTATCCCTTTCTCTCCCCAGGAAGTCACTGGATCTTTCTTTTTTACAGTGCAAGTTAGTTGGGAGGCTGCTATGATTAAATTTGAAAAAGCTCATCATTTATGCTAACAGAAGACTGGATGTTGTTTGTTACTTTCTAACTTCCTTCAGGGTCAGATAAATATTTCATTACTGAAATTTTGAAATATTAAGTGCAAACCAAAACCTTACTCTGTAAATGTGTGTTTATTCATTCTTGTGAAATGGCAGGCAATCCATAACTGCACTGCAGTTTAGACTTTTCCTTTGCCTGTTTTTTTTTTCATAAAGAATGGAAATGTAACTCAGCAAGTTTTATCTCATGGAGTAGATGACCCTCTCTGTCAGATAGCAGAAAGATGCTTTCAACATTAAATGAATTCTGAGATAGTACTTATTACTCTGAGGTCATGAATTTTTGTTCCCCGGGGACCTATGCTAGAATGTAAAATATATCTAAAGAAATAGTCAAGGTTGGGAAGACTGCTGTATTAAAAATGAATCTAAATGAAAAAGCCAGTCAGAGTCTAACAGTTTATTTTCTCTGATCCTAAAAGTGAGAAATGAAAACTGATTTTGGAATATATAAGCCTGCATGCTGTTATCTGTGGAGCTTCTATCTGATCAGACATGACTATATGGAAACTATGAGACAGACTATAAACAATTTAAATCCCAATTTCTATTCTACTGAGAATCAGCCTGGTTTCATCCTGTGTATGTTTTTGCATTAGAGTCTTCTCTGGAGAAAAAGACATTTTATATATTCACATGTCTGGAAACAGCACATCATTTCTCTTTTGTTTTATGAAAGTTTATAATTTGTGGGTCTAGGTCAGATTTTTATTTTTGAATTTAAGTATACATCTCCCATAACATTCTAATTTTCTTATTAATTAAAAAAACAAAGCACTATTCTTCTTCTTAATTAACAAAAATAAAAAAAAACAAGACTTCCTTCTTTTGCCAATACTACAATTAGAAAATTCATAATGTTGTTACTGAAAAGCAAATGTGCAGCTATTTAATGATAGAAGTATGCATTAGCCAATAATATGATGGAGTAAAAAAACATCCATATTATCTGCAGTCTGCATTTCTGAGCTAGTGAATAAGCAACATGACTTCAATGTGCCTAGACTGTGCACTGACCAGTATTAACCCTTGCAATTTGGCTCACTATCATAGAGGGTGGAGCTTTGAGTATGACACAGATAACCTGAGTCTGACTAGCAGCTAAGTCACTGGAGAAAATAGGCACAAAGGGTAGCAGTAATGAATAAACGCTGACTTACCCATGCTGTGGAAAAGGAGGCAGATAAGCTCTGCTGATGGTCTGATCCCTAGCAAAGGTCAGGTCTCAGCAGTACAAAGATGCAATACCAGAAGCATTCACAGCGGTGAAGGAAGGCAGGTTCTCCAAAGTAAAAGTTGTATCTTGAGCCAGGCATTTACAGTGGAATGTAGAAAAGTAAATGCCAAACAGGAGAGGTCCCAACACAGAAATCTGGGGCAACTCCATTGGTGACTGGTCTCTTTGTGGAGGTAAGATCTCCCATTTTGATTTCCTGCATGCTATCTCTGAGCCAGTTTTCAATCCAGTGAGCTACACAGAGGTTTATTCCTAGTTTATTTAGCTTTTCTACAATTCTAGAGTGGGGAAATCTATCAAAAGTTTTGGCCAATTCAAGGTATGTGGTCTGTACCATTTTGCCTTCATCCATTGCTGTGGTGTCCCTTTTAAAAAGCCCTTCAGGTTGAGTAAGCATGGCCTGCCCTTGACAAATCCAGTGTGAAATGGGTCCAGTGTTTGGAGGTTCCCTCTGTCCTGGCTGATTAGTTCATGGCTTTGCATATGAGGCTAGTCAGACTTATAGGTCTGCAAAGGCCTAGGGGTGTGTTTATGATCTTAGGGGTGACCAATTGTGGTTTACCCACAGCTGCCCTTGTTCTGTTATTCAGGCTTTGCCCTTGTGACCAAACCACATAGAAAGCATATGAATATACCATGACAAACATCTAAACATGTTCCACTGCTAAACTGGAACATTTAGTCACAAAATGTCTTATTTTATGCATCTGTGAATTCAAATGTGTTAATTATGTTTTATGCATGTGTCTTCAGTGTGAAAACAGCTGTTAAGTGCTAGGAAAATATTTAGTAGTGTGCCTGAGTTTGAAGATCATTTGAACAATGCACACCACATTGTTGCAGATAATGGATTCCGCCTCAGTGATCTACAGAATAATCACAGTGGTCAAGTATCATTTAGTACTCATAGAACTTCTGATCTGGCCCACATAAATGATTATAATGTTCACTTCCAATTGTAAGATTCTCAAAAAAAATTCCTGAATAAGGAAATGGATGCCAGAATGCAACCGATTTGCTGCCCCTCATTGCCCCACTAACTTCCTTCTGATTTTACAAATCTTTTTTTTTCTACCTTTGTATGAAGCACAATGCAGTTAACTGCTATTTTCCAAAAATTTTTCATGGAAAGAAACTGTTTATGTGTGAGTCTTTATTTTATGATAGTGGACTTTGAGGTTATAAATTAATTGTTGTCTCCTTGATGACCTGAATTTGAATTTGGAGGAGTTTTATATCTGAATGCCTATCGGATGGAAGTGGAAAGAGAAGCTATACTAGCAGATTAATAGCTGATTATTCCCATCTAGTTCTGCTTGTATTTCCTAAACAACCTCTAGCACTTCATTTCCATGGTTATAAAAAATATGTTTTTAGTCATGTTTTATAATATTCAGTCTAATTAATTCTTGTAACGTTTTCTTTTTTTTCTTTTTAAGTTCATTGAGACAGATTTCTTTCCTAGTTTAAAACAATTTGTTTTGACTGTTGCAGAATCGGGTTTGTGGTTATAGTTATATAATTTCTGGCACAAGAAAAAGAAAAACAAAAGCTAATATTCATGTTTGTTTACAAATACATGCAATACAATATGTTTAAATCTCTACGATATCTTACTGATGATTTTGCAGTCTGATGGATTTCTGAAACCTAGAGATAAGACATGCTGTAGGTGGATTGGATACTCTAAATTGGCCCTAGGCGTGAGTGCGTGCATATGTGTGCCTTCCATGGAAGGTTGTGCACCAGGCTGGCAACTCGACACCGTAAAACTCCACTGCCAGTCATGAGCGGACAGGTAATCTGCTGTGGTGACCCCTAACTGGGAAAAGCCGAAAGAAGAAGAAAAAGAGATCTGGGCCCATTAATACTTACAGTTATATACTCAGGTAAGCTGCTTCCCTGTGTTAATGCATAGCTGGGAAAACATGTCTGTCTACTAAATGTTTTAAACAGATTTGGGTTCTACTGTCTGTTGAAGTCTGGTCTATGAGTGGAATGATATTTAATTAGTAAAGTGACTCAGACCATCGTGATAATGCAATACTGGAGGGACTGTCTTCCTTTGATTAGATTTTTTTTTATTTCAAGCAAAGCATGTAACCCGACAACACATTTCTTGAATGCTTTTCTTGTAGCTTATTATTTTATGATCTGCATATTTAGATGGTATATTTGGAAAACCAACATTAGGTTTAAGAAATTTTAGACTTAACTGGGGAATCTCCAGGCTTAGAATTTCATTACTGCTCAAAGGCCCATTGTGTGTCAGAAACAAATCTGCTATTTTCCTAGAAAGATGAACTTCTATCTATGGGCCAGGTGACTTCGGCTCAAATAGTGGCTTGGGTGGTTGATGGCCCAGGCAAGGAAGATGGGCATGCTTATCCTGGGGGGGCATGCTTGTCAGGGTTGGTGGGCAAGGGCAATTTCTATAGCCCTGAGTGGTTTGGGCAATGAATAGAGACTGGGCTAGTGTATGTGATCAGGATTGGTGGCGTCACTATCCTTGATCCCAGGGTAGAGACATTCTAGTATCATAGTTCATGGCAAGCATAGCTCATAATAATTTCATTAGGTTGTAAAGCAGGACTTTATCTGGGGATGCAGATACCTCTCTTAGTAGTTATGGCAGCTAGCCAGTCCCTTACTGCTAGCCTGGATTTAGTGCATTGATGACCATGCGACTCCAAATGATGGGCAAGGTGCAGTGGGTCAATTATTTTTGGTTTCCTGCCTCCAGTCATGGTCTATTTGTTATGCAACCACAGCATCCAGCAGGACTAGGACATAGGTCACTGTCCCATTAAGTGCATACAGCCTCCAGAAAAGATGCATAAGGGATGCCACATCACTGAGGATGTAAAAGTGCATGGAGTACAGAACAATAGCAGGAGTGCAAAAGGAAAATCAAAGAAAAAATGTGTTGTCTGCTGAACTGGAAGTTGGGTTTAGTTAAAATACCTGTTGTTCTGTTTCTTAAATGTTACTGCTTTTGAGGGCTAGTAAAACAAGAAGATCTATTTTAGATGAGGTCTATTGATCTGTATGTTAACTTCATAAGGCGCTGATCTCTTTTTCGGGTTCATCTGTGTCAGGGGTTAAGAGATGTTTATAGAACCAGAAACATTTTATGTCCTGGAAACCTTACTCATACAGAGATAATTTAAGTATAGCTAGACCTCCTTCTATATGACTCATTTCTGAAGAAAGATTCTGAAAAGTGCCAGTTAATCTCTTGGAAAATATATTGTGATTCAAACTGAAAATGGTGAATTTTTAATATCACGATTATACCTTTTAGAGGAATGCTCCTCTACAACCCTGATGTGGGTTGCCATTCCTATGTAAATCACCAAAAAGCATTATATACTTTTATCCAGTCAGATTGCTGGTATTTCTGTTTCAGAAGGTAGGATATATACTGCTTGCCACATTCTCTTCAGTCTGCTATGATTCATATACAGAAGCTTTGTAGTGTTCCATATGCCAATGTACATGCAGAGAACATATGTTTATCCTAGAAGTTGGGGCATCAGTTGAAGATTTTTAACTCCCATCTTTTCCTGATCTGTAAAACAGCTCTAATAGTTTTAATCCCCCAAAATCCCCCTGTCTTTGTTGCTTCTGTGAACACTTCATCTGTGACAGGGTGCACAGTGGGCACTGGTGTGGGTCGTTGATTCTTATAACCACAGTATATTTGTTTCCATACCTTAGTGTTGGATATTCATTGCCTGTCCTATACATGCACTACTTATACGTGTACCTTAAGCAGCTGTTTTCCACAGACTGCAAACAACATGCAAGTTAACATCCATTTCTACAGACAAGGCTGCATCTGTCCAACATATATGCAAGATGAAAAAGAATTTTTGATATTTGCTGAAATCCCTCATTTCTACTTGCTCTAGATTTACTGGATTGCAAACCATATGGCCTTTCTTATCATTATTCAAAGGGACTTCAGCAACTTGAATGTGAGTGTCATCTAAACGTATTTTTTTTCTATTCTAGTCTGTGGTCTCTCAGAGGGTAACTTTTTAAAATGTCATGGCTAATTGCCAAGTCATGAAATGTGGAGAACAAATAAATGGAAATCTGTAATTACATATATTGTCTGAGATTGCCATTTTTAGGAATATTCCCTTTTCCGAAGATATAACAATCTTGAAGTTGGTATATATATATATATATATATATACTGGATGGCTATAGCATTATTCTTACTATATCTATGCATAAAATGGACATGTATCCAGTCGGACTTTCCCGGTCAACAAATGTAAAATAAATAAAATAAATAAATATAGGTTTGGGGGGGGGGGGTCCCCCACATCAGACAATGCAGGGGAGCTTGCCCTCATAACACCTTAAAACGAGAAGATATTCATGTTTCTCTAGTATTTTCAGCATTGTTGGGTCTTTTGAGACTTGGTAATCCAAATCCCAACATTTCAATAGAGGTCAGTTATACAGTAGGATTTTAGTTTCACAATTTCCATTTCCCACCCCCTGTAGTACTGTGCATATACAGCATTTTCATGCAGAAACCTAAGGCGGGATATAAACTGTTTGTTTCCCACTCATTCCTTTCATTCTTTGAATGTTTTTAGTGATAACTGCAAGAAGAGTAAATCTGATGAGTTAGGAAGGGCAGTTAAGTCCCATTAATTCATCCCCACAGCAGACACAAATAGTTATATGGCTGGGTGTTTCTACCTCCCTCCTAAGAAGTAGCAGGATGATATGGCTAGTTATCCTGCCCTACTCCTAAGTAGTAGTAATATTAGGGCTAGTTCATCTACCTCCTTGTAGATTGGTTGTCTTGCCCTATCCTAAGTAGTAGTAGGGCTGTTTCTTCTGCCCCCTTCATAAGTAGTTTTAGATTGGTTGTCTTGCCCCTCTACAAAGTAGTGTTGGGGGTGTTTCTTCTGCCCCCTTCCTAAGTAATTGTAGATTGGCTATCCTGCCCCTCTCTTAAGTAGTGGTGGGGCTGGTTCTTCTGCCCCCTTCCTAAGTAGTTGTAGACTGGCTGTCCTGCCCCTCTTCTAAGTAGTAGTGGGGCAGTTTCTTCTGCCCCCTTCTTAAGTAGTTATAGATTGGCTGTCCTGCCCCTCTCCTAAGTGGTGGTGGGGCTGGTTCTCCTGGCTTCTAAGCAGTTTGATAAAAAAAATGCGTAAAGGAGTAAAGAGGGATTACGACTACTTTGGATCTAAACGAGATGGTTTTGCAAATTAGGTGAATCAGATAAAAAAGATTTCTGAACTATTGCAGAGACATAGGGGTGGGAGGTTGGCATAACGTTAAGCTATTTGCCTTATAAACCAAAGGTGCAGGGTTTGATTCTCACATGGGGTAACTGGCTAGGCTTAAAAATGGCCCACAAAGGCAGTTAGCCTAGTACTAATCTATGAACCTATGAACATGATGACCAAAAGATAAGGCATATGAACTGTGTTCCTAGACCCCTTAGGATATTGTCCGATTGAGGAAGTATGTCACCTGCATTATACAATACAGATTTTTTTTTGTTTACCAAAATGAACTGTACAACATTCTTTTTCACATGTATTCTGACTCCATTGTTATTGCACTGCTAGATAACATTCTGACTCATGCAAGAGCAAATTTGAGTTAGAGAAAAAAGAAATAACATTGAATTTGCAGTTTTCTATTAACTTAAATAACCATAGACCAGGGCTGCTGGCTTGGAAGTCAGAAAAATAGATGTCAAACAGGAGAAGATCAAACTCTTGAGTTCTGTGGTAGAGAAATGGCACATTTTCTTACAGAAATTACACATATAACTCTAATATCATTGGTTCTGTCAGACAACCAGTTAACTCTCCAATACACAACATATGGATTTATATTCACTTTTGCAAGTCTTTCAGTAATAGTGGCATGAATGTCAACATTGTCCAGTGACTTAGCCATGTCCAGATATGCTGTATATACTGCATAGCTGCTATCCACTACTTCTGTGAATGCTTGAATAAATTATCAAGGTTAAGGGGGTGCAACTTACCATGGCCTATGTCAAACTGTTGTGAAACCTGGGTTAAGAGATTTTCAATATCCTGCAAAATAAGGTCTGAGGTAATATTTTCATTAATTGTACAAATGAGGCTAGTGGAGATAATGTGTCTGTAGTTACCAGAGTTCTTGTCTGGGCCCACCATTGTGCAGGGACATTACAGTGTTTGTTTTCAAGGGTTTGGTCATATAGAAAGGGAGCATATTTAAATTAAAGAGGTTAGGTAGAGGTGCAGATAGGCCATATGTTGTTTTGATAATCAGTCATCCTGATATGTTATCAGAACTCACTGGTGAGGTGTTCTTATTTTTACAAGATCTGAGGTAACTTGTTCCACAGTAATTATATGAGTGGCTGAGACTGCAGAATCTGTGGAAATGTTATAACTGCGAGTAAGGTAAATATTGTACTAAATTTGCCAACTGGGATATTAGTATTGCTTTTGGTTCAGTGGGAATCATGATTGTGGACTAACTCCAAACATTGCTATGAACAAGTTCTTAATCAAAAGAACTAATCTGAAAAAAAAAGTGTGGTTATTTTTAGTTCTCTTGGCTGTTTAAAGTCCCTATTCAACTTGGAACTTTCAAATGGCATCCTAAACTCTTTAATCTTCTGCTTAACTGTGCTTTTAAGGTGGAAAGAATGGCACTTATTATAATGATTAAATAGTTACTTACTCATGTTTTATATATATATATATATATATATATATATATATATATATATATATATATATATATTTCGTAGGATATTCCACCACAGGGAGTTGTTTGTAATTTCCCATTATATTTGGTACACATAGGAACTGCCTAACTGATGCAACTGTTTAGGAAGGTGTAGAAATTAGAGGCATATGTTGCAGCATATAAATATTTTTTTTACAGGGAAATTTACATAATTACATAACTTTCGAAAAGTCCCTAAACACAGAGGTATTTTGAAGGAATAGTACCAGTTTTGATGGAAAAGGTCACTGAACTTATACACTGGGTTAATAAGGGAAGATAATACACATGAAATAGATGCTTTGTGCCAGAGCCATGGGCTCAAGCTCAGTGCCAAGAAATGTATACTTATCCCCTTTGGGAAAAAACATGTACCTGTGAATTGCCAAGTACACTAAACTCTGAGAGTATGATAAGAGACTTGGGGACACAGGTGGACAGTGGTCTCACCTTCGATAACCACATCGCCACAGCAGTCAGGAAATCATTCTATGTGGCACACCTCATCACTAAGGGCTTTTAATCCAGAAAAAAGGACGTCATTGTCCCACTGTACTCATCCCTCATTAGACCCATTATAGAATACAATGCCCCATTTAGTATGTACCTCTCAAGACATCTGCAACAACTGGAAAGGCCGCAGAAATACCTCACTAAAAGAATCAAATGTCTAAAGCAGATGCCTATGCTGACCATCTAAAAAACTCCACCTATACTCTGTCTCATATCATCTACTCAGAGGTGATCTCTGCTTAGCATACAAGGCCATGTCAAACCCAGAGCTGTTGGACATGCTACACTTAAAGAAATCCCAATCCCTCAGAGACACATGCTCCAGGGATCTAAACCTTGTCATCACAATGAACAAAACATGTTGGAGGGATAGGTTCCTGACCCAGAGACTGCCCAGACTCTGGAATAGACTGCCCATACACGCCAAGCAGAACGTCTCTTCAGCCGTCTTCAAAAGGAACCTTGATGATTGGATGGGAGTTATGAAATTCACCCTGGGGATCACGTCAGTCACCCTGCCAGACAGGGGTCCAGGGAAGTAAATACTGTGGGAAAAAATAGCCAGGGATTTGTTATGGCTAGGCTTGTATAGGCCCTAGGGCCGATAACCTAGTACCAACCTATGAACCTATGAACATGGAGGCGTGCAAGATGGACGAATACTTGTGAGCACAAGATCAAGAGTATTTAACCACAAGAAGGATGGTGAACAAATTGTCCAACATAGTTAGTATTTACAATGTCAAGGATGTATTAGGCAAGCTGAATATTAGTGGCACAGGCCAACCAGTTTATTCATGGATAGCTGAAGTCCATCAATATAAGGGTGATGCAATTAAAGTGAGTTTAGGCTAAGGCATAAAGATAGCTAGCATGGTAAGTAGGGGACACAGACAATGTTCTGTAGTTAGGTACTATATGGTAATTAATCTTTTCTGGGCTGAGTTGGACATCTACAAGTTCAGATTTGGCATCTTAAAGAGTCACTCTCAAGATAATGATCATCATCTTCTTTTGGCTGTTCCCCATTAGGGGTCACCACAGCAAATCACCTGTTTCCATTTCTTCCTGTCCTATGCATCTTGCTCTGTCACACCAACCACCTGCATATTGCTACCCATCTTGTGACATATGGATTTACATTTAGGCTGCTGAGCTTGTCTATGATGCAGAGTGTGGTATGTCAAGGCTTTTAGCTAAGTTCAAGTAGCAGTGACAGCCTTGCCCCTCCTCGTTGGCACTAGTGACTGTCTCAAAGAAAGTCAACCAGGTTTAGTTAGGCAGGATCTGCCTTTTACAAAACTGGAACTGGGTGGGATCAAGGATCCCCCAATGTCCCCAATTATGAGTTTTATGATCATGATGATTCTTTTCCTTGCAGGAACAGGCTGGTCAACATATGCACATATTAGTTACCAGGGTCAGTAGAATTTCCCCCCCCTTTGGGGAGGGACCTGTTGCTGTGCACCAGTGTTAAGGATGCATATCTATATGTTATGAGGCTAAGATTTTGAAGCTTTTTTCTTAGGTGGGGTGAAGTTCATCTTGAACTTCAACATAACCTCGGGATATACCATCGGGTGGTTTTGCTTTGTGTTTTTTTTTTTTGCACATGTGAGATGCTGACAGGTAGGTGACAGGTAGCTTGACAGGTAATTACTCATTAGGGGGGGTTTGGGAGGAGGGGGGGGGAGATGTGCATGTCCTCTCTCACTACATCCATAAAGCTTACCTTAGGCCTTCCTGTTTTCCTGTTACCTGGTAGCTTCATCCTTAGCATCTTTTTCCCAATATACTCAGCATCCCTCCACAGAACATGTCCAAACCGATGTAATCTTGCCTTTCTGGCTTTGTCTCCAAACCTTCCAACCTGGGCTGACACTCTAATATACTTATTCCTTATCCTGTCCACCCTCATCACAGCCAGTGTAAATCTTAACATCTTTAACTCTGCCATATCCAGCACAAACTCCTGCCTATTTGTCAATGCCACTGTCTCCAACCCATATAACATAGCTGGTCTCACTACCCTCTTGTAGACTTTCCCTTTCACTCTTACTGGTACTCATCTGTCACAAATCACTCCTGGCACTCTTCTCCACCCACTCCATTCTGCTTGTACTCTCTTCTTCACAACTCTTCCACACTCACCGTTACTCTGAACTATTGATCCCAAGTATTTAAACTCATCCACCTTTGCCACCTCTTCTCCTTGCATATCCTCCCTCTCATTCACACACATATATTCTGTCTTAGTCCTGCTGACCTTCATTCCTCTTCCCTCTAGAGCATATCTCCATCTCTCCAGGGTCTCCTCCACCTGTTCTCTACTCTCACTACAGATCACAATGTCATCTGCAAATATCATAGTCCACGGGGACTCCTGTCTGATCTTGTCTGTCAACCTGTCCATCACCATTGCAAATAAGAAAGGGCTCAGAGCTGATTCTTGATGTAACCGCACCTCCACCTTAAACGCATCCATCACTCCCACCACAGACCTCACTGCTGTCACACTATCCTCGTACATATCCTGTACCACTCTCACCTGCTTCTCTGACACTCCCAACTTCCACATACAATACTACAACTCCTCTCTAGGCACCCTGTCATATGCTTTCTCTAAGTCTACAAAAACACAATGCAACTCCTTCTGACCTTCTCTGTACTTCTCCATCAACACTCTCAGAGCAAACTTCGCATCTGTAGTGCCCTTTCCTGGCATTAAAACGTACTGCTGATCACTAATCATCATGCCCCTTCTTAACCTAGCTTCCACTACTCTTTCCCATAACTTCATGCTGAGACTGATCAATTTAATCCCTCTGTAGTTACTACAGCTCTGCACATCACCCTTATTCTCAAGATAATGATATCCTTGACAAATACTGGTATACTCTTGGCAATTGCCATAATCGGAGTAATAAATCTTCCAGGGTGAAGAGGCAGAAATTGGTTATTGCTTATTAATACAAGTATTGTTCTGGCATTCATTTAAGAGGCTTCTAAGTCATCTTGCCTTGAGATTATACCTTATGGATCTCCCTTGAAAGACAGATACCTTAACATCTACATCCGATTAAGCAAGTCAATCCAACAGGGGTGTAACAGTAAAAGCGTATATAAAGATATATTAATTGTTAAATTGAGTCAGTCATGTAAACAGAATTCTAATAGTGGCAATAGATTCATCATAAACACTCTCTTAATATACTGCATCACCACCTTTATGCAGATATACCTTTCTAATAATGCATAAACATAACTAAGAAACAGCTTAGCAGTTGCATCAGATCAGACATTTAAAAAGAAATCTGAAACTGAGAAAAGTTGCTTTTTGCTTCTGTAGTCAAATTCAATATACTTTGCTATCATACTACATACACCATCCATGAATATACATTACGAAAGTTATGGTAATTTATGATACAGAAGATAAAAAGAGGAAAACAAATCATTACTATATGCTACCTTTGCTGTGCTTTTACATTAAGAAATTCCAGGATCACGCATATTGAGGCAGAAGGTGTTTACCTGGTCTCTGTGAGTTGAGAGCTCAAAGTATGGTAGTTTACTGGCTAGAGGGCATAGGAGTAAGTTTTGAAGCTTTTTTCTGTGTTACAAATTAGGCAGGTTTGTGAATTGCCGCCTGCCAGCATCAGTTAGCATTGCCCTGTATAGTAGTAAATGCCTAGATGGTAACATTTCCCTTTAAAGTTAGTATTAGGTCCAAAACCTGTTAAACAGTGTGGCGTTATGTAGAACTAAGTTTACAGCAACTAGCTTGTACAATGAATAGCACTGCCATGTCCTAGCCCTATACAACATATTGTCCTTAACTCGCGAAACAAGTTAGTGTATAGAATAGCACTACCTCATCCTAGCAGTATAATATTTTGCTTTAACCTCAGAAACTACCCTAGGAGATCCCTGTTAAAATCCAAGCTTTAATCCTAAGCAGCCAACTCTATTATAGTAATCTACCATAGGTGATCCCTATTAAAACCCAAGTTTTAATCATAAGCAGTCAATTCTATTATAGTACTGAACAACATGGATATGCAATTTCTTAATGCTTCTATGGACAGCTTATTACATTTGGGCACCCTAAGGCAATTTAGCAATCACCTCATGTTCTCAGACAACCATTTAATATTTAAAGAAAATAACACTGCTTCCAGAGATGTAAATACACAACTTCACTGGAGGCAAAAAATCTTACATACAAATGAGGTTGTCAAGAATACCCCACTATATCCCTTACACATATTACTCACTGCATGCATACATGTTGTTTTATGCTGAGGCACTTAAAAGAAACCTTCCCAAATCTCAAAGAACTCCAAATCTGCCTAATGGCAATGCTACTCTTCAGCAATCACTAAAACACACTCCAAGGGAAATACTAAACATCCACATAAACCAACATCCAATGGTGCCCCAAAGAGCAAAGCCCATGAAGTAGGCATATACTTACTAATACTCTTGTCATTGGTGACTTCAAAGTGAACACACATGCCTCACTCACCAGGTTAGACAAGGAGAAGATAAGAGTTGCCTGTATGGAGCTAGGATTTGCAATATCACACATACACTTGTCACTGCACACCAGGTACCAGTATGATTCTACCTTAGACCATATGAGTGTAAATGAATTGAGATGCACCTGACTGATCTGTATGAAAATACAGATAATGGATATATCAAAATATGTGTCACAGACACTTATGAGCCTTGCATCGATCAGCATTTCACCTTCACCAAGGATGATGCCACAGTATGAACATAAAATGATTGGTTTAATAATTGGCTTAGTTTCTGGTGTCATTCCAGGGGGATCCAATATCTGTCAGCATGGGAGGACAAAGTCAACAGACAATGTTGCTTTGTCAAGAGTGGACTGCACCTGTCACTCTTAGGCTTTCAAATATTGGCTAAATTTTTATCCAACCTTTTATAGCCTTTTTAGGCAATGCCAAAAAGACAAAACTACTAACACAGTAAAAATATTTCCAAGCAACCTTAAGGTTTTACTGTTCATGCTTGGATCCTAAGCAAATAACTCCATGTTAAAGCTCTCCTAACTCTGGAGAATGTAGACTTCTGTGCCATGACACAGACTTGGTTTAAAGCCGTAGAAAGTACACTAGCAGTGCAAGGTTGCAGTGCCTTCCACACATTTTGACCAACAACAGCAGACAGCACACACTGGGGCCAAATATGGGGGGTGTCTTAATCTATGTTAGCATCAAACATACCCCCAGGTTGACTAAGCAGGATGATAACATGGAGCTTATCCATGTGCATGTCAGCATAGATAAAGTCCTTCACTATATCATGGATAGCTACAGGTCACCAGCTATGCTCCTAGAGTCTCATGGCTTTTACCTAAACCTTTTAAAGGTGGTTATCATCCAACCAAACACCCTATTTATGGGTGGCTTTAACTACTCTGCTATAGAATGGGAAACATACACTGCCTCAAACCAGAGACACAACACTTCCTGGACTTTATTAACACAAACACCTTGGAAGAGACAGTGCACACTCTAACCAGGGGATCGAACATACTAGACCTGGTACTCACCAAAACAGGAGAGCATCACCCCCATGTCAAGACCTCATTAATGATTTCAGATCTCAAAGCTGTCTCCTTTGAAACAAAAATCAACCCAGAAAACTCAACTAAACCAGTAACAGTCTGGAACTATTTTAAGGCAAATTAGATCCCATTAAGTTATAGTTTGTCAAAATGAAAGGATCCCCCAACCCCAAAGCCAAAGACACCTATGCAGAATTATTCACAGAGCCTCTAAATAAACATGTGAATGGCTGCTTAGAGATTACCATACCTACCAGAAGTAAACTCAAAACAAAAACTGTAAACAAACCCCACTGATAGAATCCTCACCTCAACAGGGTATATAATAAAAGAGGAAAAATCTCATGGCCAAAATCTGGAAGCAATTCCCTTAAAGACAAGTGCTCTGTTATACAACTAAACAAGAATCTAACAAGTCTAATTAAGTTCATCAAGGCCAACTACAAGATCAGGATTAATTGGATAGTTTATAAGCAATTTTAAATGTGTAATTATGCATAAATAGTTTACTACAAGATCAGGATAGCTTCACAGGCTAAGGGTACTCACAAGGTCATCTTCAGCTATGTCCAGAACCTTAAAAGTAACACACAGCAGTGTGCTGAACTAGTGGCAAACAGTACCACCTTAACCGATCATGGTGACATAGCAAAGCTACTGGCTGACAAATTCAGCTCAAACTTCACCCCCCTCCCCCCCACTCATCCCCAGCTCCTCCAGATAAAATAACCTCCAATGTACTTCATCCATGTATTAGAAGGGACCTAGATGGGTCCCAATAACATCCCTGGTTACCTCATGAACAGTCTAAAACATGACCTATCAGACCACACGAGATACTCTTCCACTACAGCATGGAAACATGCTAAATTTCAAGTAAATAGAGGACTGCAATTGTCATTTTGCTCCAGAAAAGTAGACCATCAACTGACCCAAGGAACTTCAGACCCATGCGTCTAATGAGCCTAGAGTACAAAGCCTTGGAATGAATGATCATGGAAATGATAAACAAGGACATTAGCAATCTACAGACATTAGACCCATAACACTTTGGCTTTGTTAAGAGAAAGTTGTCTACTTAACCTGATAGACTTCTTTTTGAGGGTCACCAAGGCAATGGAAGAGGGTAAAACCGTGCATACGGCATATCTTGACTTGGCCAAGGCATTCAATACAATACTCAACTCAGGCCTCATTGACAAGCTGTCTGAGCTAGGCATAAATCCCTACAAAACTCACTGGATTACCACCTGGCTCACAGACATGACCCAAGAAGTCTGGATTAATAAGACCACCATCACTAAAAGACCGGTCACCAGTGGAGTACACCAGGGCTCTTGTGACAGGCCCATTACCATTTGGCATCTACTTCTTTGAAGTCAAGGCTAACATTCACGGCTTCTGGCTCACCATGTTTGCAGATGACTGTAAACTGGGAGCTATTATGCCCAAAAAAAAAATGCCATCTTGCAAGAGGGTTTAACACAGGCAAATGAATGATGCTAAGGCCATCGCCTAAAACTTAATGCAAAAAAATGCATTATAATCCTCTCTGGGAAGCTGTCAACCCAAGCTAATTACACTATTGATAAAACACCCCTAAATGTTGACCCAGTAGGAAGGGATCTGGGAACATATGTTGACAGCAATCAGGACATTGAACAACACGTATCTAAGATAGTAAGAAAATAATTTTATGTTGCCCAATGTATAGATAAGTGCATGGCATCCAGGACCAAGAAACTTATAGTACTACTCAACTCTGCCCTTATCCACCTGTTATTGAGTACAGTGCCCCCTTTGGCATGTACCTAACCATGCAATTGCTACAGTTGAAATGCCCATAAGGGTTTCTCCCAGGAGCATTCAGGGCATGAAAACCGTATCCTACACTGATTGCCTAAAGTCTTTGTCTCTGTATTCAGTCTCCTACAGGCTGCTAAGAGGGGATCTTTGCATGGCTTACAGGGCTTTCACAGACCCAGCCCTGATGGATTTGTTGTACATGTGCAAAACAAACAATATCCAAAACACTATATCCAGTGGTCTGAACTTCACTTGTGACTTAATTAAATGGAATGTGCTCTAGAGACAGATACCTGTCCTATAGGATCCAGGCACTATGGAATAGGCTCTCCATCCATATAAAACATAGTTCATCCTGGATGTTATTCAAATGAAATTTTGAGGATTGGATGGGAAATCATAAATTTTCTCCCAGTCTGGCTCCCATGCCACTTATAAACATAGGCCATCAATAAGAAAAGTATTATCCTAATTAACACCCCCACTACAAATCCCTTAATAATTTACCTGCTAACATGCCCATTTGTATAGATGACTTTGATATTCAGAATCCAAATGGGTTCAGGGTGTACAGCTAAGCCTGTAAGGGCCCTAGTGGTCAGTAGCCTAGTAAAAACCTATGAAGCTATAGTTCTTATGTCATAGTATCTGTAATCATTAGTATCTGCTATATAGGCCTAACTAACATATGCCTTAACAGTTAACTCAAATAGTCATTTAAAAGAGATATAATAGTGTTAGGAGCTACATTATTTTATTATTTTATTTATTTAACATTTGTTTACCAGGATAATCAGGCTGGACAGCTGGTGTCCATTTTCAGCGGAGTCCTGAGGAGAAAAGCTCCAAACAGTTACAGAGTAATGAACAATTAATAATAACAATCAAGGTGACAAAGTTTAGAAAACACATGTAGAAAGGTTAACAGGCTATTAATACAGAGATATACAGACGTGATCATACACTTTATAGACAAGTGTAGATACAGTGTTATTACATTACAGAGCATTAGTATAGTATAGCCTTATAGACAATATTTACAATATGTACAGTGAGAATGAATGGAACACAGTAGTATTTGTTTGACTAAAGCATAAATAGCAAGCTTCCTTCAGCATGGTGCGACTTCGGGGGGGAGGGGTCCATTGCAGTTACATAAATGATTGGTGGATAGATACGATTTTAGAAAGTTTTTGAAGTCGGATGTATATTTCTGTAGTCTGAGGTCAGGAGGCAGGGTATTCCATGTTTTAGCAACTTTGTGAGGGAAGAGAGATACCCCAGAGCTATTTTTACACTGGATATTTTTTATCAGACCTTTGTTACTGGAGCGTAACTGTCTTTTTGAATTGTAGAAGTTTAGGAGGTTGGTCAGGACAGGGTTTTTTTCAGGATAATACAAGATCTGGTGTGCTAGGTTGAGTTAGTGGTATCATAGTAAATTTGGGAATTCTAACCAGTGTAGTGTAAATAAGGATTGACAGTGGTGGGAGCGTGATCTGGCATTAGTAGCAAACCTGGCAATTTTGTTATAGCATCTGGAGAGTTTATTAAGGTCAGTTTTATTTTATTAAGGTCAGTTTTATTTAGGGTTTTTAACACTGGTGAAGCATACAGTAGTGTTGCTAGCAGATGGGTTCTGGCAATGGCTATTCTAGCTTTGGATGTTAGGTAATTTTTGCAGTGATAGAGGGTCCATAGCTTATGGTGGACTTTGGAGACAGTGAGGGATATATGTTTGTTGTATTTTAGTTGTTGGTCTATTGTAAATCCTGGCAATTTTGTTTCTGAGACTGGGGTGATAAGGGTCTTTTTAGCTGAGGATATGGATAAGGTAGTACCACAGGTCTTT
This sequence comes from Protopterus annectens, assembly GCF_019279795.1. Taxonomy (NCBI): domain Eukaryota; kingdom Metazoa; phylum Chordata; order Ceratodontiformes; family Protopteridae; genus Protopterus; species Protopterus annectens. The sequence goes on from NC_056737.1 coordinate 1,484,911,026, forward strand.
GTTGGGTGGAACAGCATAAGTTGTGTTTTCTTTGGGTTGAATGTTAATTGGGATTTGTTTAGACAATTTTCTATTTCAGTGAAGGATTGTTGGGTTTTATGTTGGCAATGTATATTTGATGTGGAACATATCTGGGTTGTATTGTAGTACTGGACTATATAGGCTTTTGTAGTTGCTGAGTGGAGTTGGTTTGTAAAGATGTTGAACAGGGATTAATATTGGTTCTGTAGTCAAACGTACTATGCCTGGTTGTCATACTACTTAAACACCTATGGCTATAATTCTAACTTATGAATATTACAGGAAACTGTGATATAATGAAAAAAAGGAATAAGACATCATATTTCATACCACAATATCTCCAATATTCAGCATACACTATGTACTTGTGATGTCCCAGCACTGGCAACAGTAATCAAGGGGCCTCAATTCTCACCACTGTCAAAAGTGGGAGATGTACACTGGGAGGATGAGAGGTGCACACACAATATTTCCAAATGCATCTCTGCATCAAGTGCAATTTCCCTTAAGAGCACAGAGACCACAGTCAGTCCATGGCTGGTTTCTCCTCCTTTCTCTAGATCCCCAATAAGATTCCCCACTGGCACAGCTATAGAGCTGAGATCTCAGCTGAGTGTCCAAGCCAAGTCCTCCACCACCCTTTCTGTCCAGGCAGTGCTTTGTATACACACAAAACTGGAAAAGGCTGGCACAAGCTTAGTAGCTATGTCCCCTTTTGCCCAGACTATAAAGTAGTTATTACTTCACCCAAACAGCTCCTTATCATTTACTTTAAGGCCCTTAACAAAGGTTGTTTAATTTTACTGTATAATGTTACTAGCAATACAAATGGTAGTTTGACCAAGAGCAAGGCTATTAGGAGTGGCCCACAGTATCACCAAATAAATATACAGGTACTCTTAGAACTTAAATATCTGTAGACAGATCAGCCACAATGAAAGGTTTAAATATATTTAATAATAAATAATAAAATAACAGCACCAAACTATCTATCTATATATATATATATATATATATATATATATATATATATATATATATATATATATATTAATGTATGTGTGTGTGTGTGTGTGTGTGTATATATATATATATATATATATATATATATATATATGTACACACAGAGTAACATCAGAGTTCAAAATCACAGGAGATATTTAAAACAACATCACAGAACAGTCTCAAATAAATAAAGAAAAACATCTAAATTAAGCTTTGTTGTATTCCTTACTATATATAACAGAATTACTATACCCTAGTACACTTAATTAGAGCAGCAAGGCAGATGTATGGTGAATGGATCTTGTCAGGTCCAAGACAGAATACAGAATGCTCTCTCTAAGAGAGTTTTTAAATTAATATCTCAAATATTACTGCTGGGATAGCTTGCAGAAAGGCATAATTTCTTGTCATCTGACTCTATGGCAGGCACTGCTGAAAACTAGCAGTATTTAGAATTCACCTGTGAATATACACAGACAAGGGTTTTTCCTCAGATCTATGCAAATGATGGCAGTCATAAAACAATAAAATACTTCCAAGATAATACAGAAAAGTCCCTAGTTTTAGACATTGTATCTTTTGCTGCACTGAAACTGAAAGATAACATCTTTTTATGGCCTAGCCATAAAGTAATTTAATTTCAACTGTTTTCTGAAATTAACCTTCTGTATTCCAGTTTCCACTATTAAAATATATATATCTAAACAGTTATAATAGTGTATGTGCATTTCTGTTCTATTCCAGTAGGGCATGCTGTGGTTACATTTAAGCACTTTGCAAAAACCTTTTCAATACACAATTTTGTACCAGCAGTTTGATATACACCTGACATGCAGTTCTAATACATTTGTACACAGTAGTAACACTTATATGAATAATGCTGATATTCACAAATGACATATAATTTTTTACAAAATTCCAGATAGCTGGGCTGGTAATATTTCTGTTTGTTACACTTCTATATAAATTATGTTAATATTCACAAATGACATATAATTATTTACAGAATTCCAGCTACTTGTGCTGGCAATACCTCCTCTGTCACAATACTTACGGCAACGCAATGTGGAGACATTTGAGGAATGTTTTGCATGCTTACATTACTGAAATGTGTATTATTTCACTATTTGGTGCGCTTAAACATTCCTCATTATATACCTTTAAGCAACATTTAGAACAAAGCAAGGTGACAAATAGTTGGCACTTTTTTCCTGTATCACTTGAAATAATCCAGTTCCAATAGACTCATTCTCAGCAATGGCCAACTGTTTGATTTAAAAAGTCACACAGACAGGTAACCCTCTCAGACTGTTGCCCATCAGTCATGAGTACATATTTAGTTTCTCTCTCATACATTCTTTGTTGAACTCCACTCAGTCATCCTCAGCTTCCACTCAGCTGAAGATTCAGCAGATTTAGAGGGAGCAACTTAGTCTATTTCTCCAACTTCGTGATCCAACACTTTTGATAACTCTTTCATCTGTTCATTTTCTGTCTTTCCACTATTAGACAATTGCAACCCATACTGAAGAAACACTTTTAGAGCTTTAGGGAAAGTCAGTCTCTACTGAGCACTCTTAACAGATCTCCTATTCTGGTTCGTTTTGAGAAATCTTCCTGGTGTGAAAACCATCTCGTTAGCAGCAAGAGACATAATGCCATGAAAAATATGTGGAACCTCTTTATGATGTTCTCTGCTTCTTGTGGCATAGAAGAAAGGTTAGGGTGTGTTATATATGAACAGTGGAGCAACTACATAGAGATGTAATGTGCCACAACAGAGAATTATTTGCCTTCACATTTATGCAGGAGCAATTTAAAGTAGGAATAGCATGCTTATGTATTACAGACAAAACAATTGCGTTAAACATAAACTGTTTGCTCAGCTATTTGTCTTTTCCACATATTGCAGTAATAAACAGTTTATCAAATGTAGTTAACACCGGCTCACAGATCTGTTAAGTGCTTGCTCTTTTATACTTTTGATTAATGGCATATAACTTTGTAGCATAACCAGAATGCATTAATGTCATCTCCCTTTCCTTCTTTGACATTTCTGATTATCACACGTTCATTAATTTAAAAGGAAACATATCTGTTTCATTAGAGAGTTAGATGAGAGACTGAATTGCACTTGTTCAGAATTTCTAATCAATAAAAAAATACTTTACTGTGTGATTATAAATTGCATATGGAGCAGTTCACATTAGTGCTGGCAGAACTTGACTTTACAAGCCAATGAATGAGAAACAGTGTCCTGGATTTGAGGCTTTCAGAAAGTTATGATAAAAGCATTTTACTACGTTTTCTTTTTTATTTTTTTATTTTTCAAGGGCAGCAGGACAACACAAATATGCTGACACACTCCAGGTGCAGCAATTATCTCCATTAAAGTCGCTTGGTTCTCCAGAGAGATTGCAGTGAATGCTAATCAGTCAGGCATAATGTAGACAGTTTTCTGTCCTAGAACAAGTCACATACTACAAGAAGCTATAATCTGGCTACTCAGACATCAGTACATCTAAATACAGTATAGTTGTCTATAAACCAGACTATATTTTGCCAGTAATATGAATGCTGCATTTAAAAATGATTAAAAACAACCTTTTGACAATTCCCAGCTATTCTATGGCTACAGATAGATGCATTGCTTATAATACAATGAGAATATTATGCTCATCACATTACATCTGGAGAACACATTGTACTCTTTTCTTTCAGTTTTAAAGCTACGGCTCTAAAGTGGTTTTACAAATGAATTGGAAATGTGAGGTCATACATTAATTTGATTAATTGAATTTTTACTGAAATGGGCTGTGTTATGCAGAGATACATTTTAAATTTAAGCTGATGTGCTTATTAAATAAAAAAATAACTTTTTCACAACACTTTCAAATTTACTTTCCTTCCACTTCATGCTTTGATCCAGGCAGAATCAGTGCAAATGTAGAAATAAGGAACTGTCACTTTAACAATGGCATCTTTGTTTGTAGAAACTAATGTTTTGGGGACTTAAATTGGCAGAGAGAGAGAGTATTGTGATAGTTAATTAAAAGAATGATTAATCTGTGATTTATTATATACTACCAAAGACAGACGTTGCATGCAGCTCCAAAAAAAGATCAGTGGGTTCCTGTATTTGCCATTGTAGCACATTTGCACTTGCTTTGCCACAGATGATATTCTTTCACTTATGATTTGTGGGAGGTATAGAAGAAGGAGAAGGTGTGTTTTTTTTTGTCTTCTCCCTTTTCTGATTTTTTGTGGCCCCAGGGTTCTGCACACATTTTTGTCTTCTCCCTTTTTTGAATTTTTGTGGCCCCAGGGGTCTGCACACATAGGGAATAGGAGTGTGGGAGTTTCACCTCGACTGAGGGGTGCAGGTAGGCTTGCCTTTCTGTAAAAAAAAAAAAATGTTTAGGAGTGTTTTATGATATTTTGCAAGTTGTTGATATGGTGTGCACTGTATTTGTGGTTTAGATTTTTTAGCTGAAATTGATCGACCATTGATTAAATGACATTTGAGTAATCATAATAAACCAAACATTTTTTATTTTGCGCTCATAGGCTTTGAACTATAATGGCCACCTGTGGAGCTTAGCATATAAGGACAAAGCATTTAGTCTCCAATCAAGAATCATATTTCTGCAAATGAGTCTTTAAAAGTGATAACTGGACAACATAGTGCCTCATTGCCCAGGGCTTCTGCTTCACAGATCATTGGTTTGAGATTATATCATGAGCTCTAGTCATTGGCTGTGCTGAAGATACATGTTCTTTCTGCGTCTGCATGATTTTCTCCAGATACTCTGCTTTCTCCCCTCCTCTTGATATGTGCTGATTAGCAGCCTACTTTATCCTTTCCGTATATGACATTTACCGTTATTTTTGTATATTTCTGATGTTGTAACATCAACATAAAGTGATATTATTTGTCTCTAACAAGAAAAAGGGATCCATGAAAACTGAAGTGGACAGCTTGGGACTCTAGATTTTAAACATCATGAGGTACCAGCACAATTAAGGGATATGATAAGACTATTCCTACCATATTACGGACATTGGATCTTTCATCTTCCAGATGCAAGTAAGAAAAATACTAATACCAGTAGACTAGGAGCCTTCAAATATGTTCTGCCTTTGGCACAGGTAGTGACCAAGAAAGGAAGTGGAGTCATCAAACTATCTTATTAACAGACAAACACCTACATGGATAGACAAGTGCATGCAGAAATATAAGTATTAATGTAACACAGAAAGACTATTTAGGCAGCCCATAATACTTCAAAATCCGTGTGCACAGGATTTGATATGCTATGCATGTAATTTAGGGATATTCCTGAAGACAGGGCATATGGATAGTTAACTGAAATGGGTCATTTTAGAATACAATTGATTGACTGTTCTGCTCTGAATGGTGTGTGCTCTATTATAAACAGTACTTCCAAAGATAACACAAGCATTGAATTCTTCACATGCTCATCTGAGCTTGTTTGTGTTACACACCACCGCTAGTCTATATGTTACTTAACCAAAGGTTTTGCACCTGAGAAAGATGTATTTTGTACCAGTTGTAGGTCCAGAGCTCACAGCTGATTTTTTTTTTTTTTGTTTAGAAAATCAGTTGGAACTAAAGTGACTTGAACAGCTTTTGTTGTAGCATATCCCTAGTTTGTAGATAACATACAGAAAGCTCACCATTACCAACTGGTTTAAATAGCTTAGAAGCTATTAATAACCTTTGATACATTTGTCATAGTATACCACACAATGTCCGTAATGGCTATGACTACATAGGCAGCACAGTATGATATTAAGTATATCTCAATTAGAGAGAATTTGAGTAACAATTATAGTGAAAAAGGGATAATGGCACTGAGGGTCTGGAAAGGAAGCTTTCAAAATAGAAATGAATCTGAAAAAATATAGATTTTGTGGAGGAGAGGAACAAATATATAGTTAGCCTGAGTAGGGAGATTCCAGTAATTTTTTGCAGTATTTGAGAATCCTTGTAAGAAATTAAATAATGTTGTAGGCTGTACAGTAATGGCAAAGATAAAATAAGACTTCCTTCCTCCATATATTTTATATGTATTCTTGTAGTCTTCTCAAAACAAAATACAAAATTCTCAATATGGCTGAGCTCAGGAGTTCATGAAACAGATTTAGGGGAGCCCTATATTAGAAACATAGAGAGTGGACATGGAAAACAGTATTAAAGCTTCTCATTGGCTGCATGTCCTAGGCATTACAATTCCTGTGGATCCATGAGTTTGCATGGAGAACAGTATTAAAGCTTCTCATTGGCTACATGTCCTAGGCATCACAATTCCTGTATATCCGTGAGTTTATGTGCACTTTGCAGTTACCAGACAGGACAATGCTCAGGAAGATAAAAAAAAATATTGCTTGGCTTTATTTAGCAGCCCTAATTTGCTTCAGTGTCCATCTTGAATGAACTGTTTTAGCGTAGTTGAAGAGATCATCTGTCATGTTGTATATCTTACATATGTAAATCAGCTGTGTTAAATGGCAGACTAAACCACTGAGAGGCATGTGAATTGCATAACAAGATAACAGAGTGCAAATGATCTAACAGCAAAGGGCATTAAGTAAACAATTGCTAGAATTAACACATGCTTTTATTCTTCACTGAGCACTGTACCATGCTAGCTCTTACAAAGTCAATCACAAAATAAATTATAATCCACTTTAAATATAATTAGGTCTGATTATTTAAATGACTCTTGAAGCAGCAGACAAGTAACAAATATAGACATCTACAGAGTTTTATTATGAGCAAATCAGTTTCAAGAAAGCAGACCATTTGTAGTGCATTGTTATCATGCACATGGTCACAATGACAAAGGCTGGGGAGAAAATGCCAAGTAGAAAAAGTGACTATTTGAAGGGTGGAATCAGTGGGGGTGCTGTGGTAGCATTGTTGCCTCACAGTAAGACACTGTCCGGTTCGACTCTCAGCTAGCTAGGACAACTTCTGCGTGGAGACATGCGTGAATGGGCGTACCTTCGTTGAAGGTTGTGCATCAAGGCTGGCAACTCTGCACATAAAAATCAACTGCCAATCATTAGCGGACCGGAGTTCCACTGTGGTGACCCCTAACCGGGAAAAGCTGAAAGACACAACAACACAACAAATTTCAGTACAGGAATCATTTTCTGACCATAGTCTGAGCAGTAAGCTACCTCAGCAATCCAAGAAAACAATGCTGAGGTGTAATTCATAAAATATATTGTTAGACATATGTGTATATACAATAGCCACATCTGGATTACAGAAGCTGTGTACCTGACCTACTATTCTATTGGACAAGGAATAGTCTCTGGACCATGCAGCTTGGGGACACTTACTCATTTGTCAGCATGTCTGGCAGGCTGCCAATAGGGAGCAAGCACTGTTTTAGATGTTGTGGGGATTTCTGATGCTAAGTTTTATTCAACTTCTAGAAGGAGGACATTTGGGTCTGATCACTAATATGAAGTTAACAACGGGAGGAACTACTAACGGAGGTCTAAGAGCGATATATCATTATTAATATGTGTGTACTTGGGTGTCAGATGGCACAGAACAGAGACATATTGATAGACTATGAGTAAGGGCAGATACCACTCAATTTATCTTAATGGGTATCATAGGCCATTTTCCAAGATGCTGGGTTAAGGTCGGATGAGACATTCTTCACTGTCTGTATGATGGTGGGCTTGCCAGTGATAGTGGGGTTTGCTGTTAGAATTGTGAGGATAAGCCTAGATTATCAACTAATTTATTTATTTAATTGCATTTATTTTCCAAGTACATGGAATGATCTTCCGGTAAAATAATAGCAATTGTAATACAACTAATTACTATTCAAGCAATTTATAGATTAAAGTACACAAAATAGAATAAAGAAACAGGCATGTATTTGCAGAGAGATAGAAATGCATGCAGTTTAAAATTAAAATAATTTTAGAAATTATAGATAAATATACAACCTGTGGGAAAGCTTATACAATCTATGGTCAAGCAATATTAGACTACAAAGATTTGTACGTGTTTACAGCTCGTCAGTTTTGTGCTTTGTCAAGAGTAGATGTATGAGTGCACTAAACTGCATTCTGAATTTTACTTTCTATAATTCTTTGTTAACCATTGTCTCTGAAGTGTTTGCATTTGTTGTTGAAAAGATGTTCCTTAATCTTAGCGATATTCATGGAGGGTTTTCTGGTTTCTAATCTTGGGTGGAACCTTTTGCCAATAGGCTAGTGCTGTCCTTTGGTACTAGTGGGCTTCAGGTTTAATGCATTCTGTGTAAGTCCAGCTTCCACTACTGTCTCTAAGATGCTTGGTGGAGTGTCTCTGGATATCTATGAGAGTTGGCTGGGGACTGCAACCACTACCATGTCAGGGTCAAGGTGGGCTGCAGTCCCCCTTTACTGCCAGGAAATTTGGGTATAAGCAATATATTTAGATCTGCAAAAATGGAGACTGAGGGCTGCAGTCTTTACAAAGGTAACTTTGAGAGGTGATGGGTCCTGACTGTTGACAGCCAAGGATACAGAACTTTCTGCTCATAGCAATGTGTATCACGTTGGCTTTTTAGTTTTTGTCTGGGTGACCTACTAGCAGTGGAATGGCCACTGCTGAAAGCAGTGCTCTTTATAAATCACAAATCTTTACTGTGTAGTTAAATAAGTTTTGTTATGCCTTGGCGCAGTGGTAACAGAGGTCTACAGAATCCAGACAAAGGTTCACTTATGATTTCCAGTTATTCACCCTGTTTTTATGTCCAGTACAAGCACAGAGAAAGTTTTTGTTCTAGCAACAAGACTGTCATTAATTCCTACTGATAAAATGGTTTGTAGAATTCTATTGTTTTTGTTTGCCCTGCATGCCTTTTCTCTGAGTCATTATCCACAGGCAGCTGCACACTTTTATTTTTATTTTACTCTAGTTCATTAAGTGGTACTAAATCAACAGTCTCTGATTTTACAGAAGAAGATGTGAAAACCATTTTCAAAGTTAGAAGCAGCTTTCAAATGCACAACAGTTACAAATCTGAATTAGAAACTGGTTTCATAATATAACAACATGCAGGATAACAAAATAAAATTGTTTACAGTTCCAGACAAATTGCAGCAAAATTAAAATCAATATCTTTAAAAATACATATTTTAAAAGAAACCTCATCTCATCTTTTAAGGCACTGCAAGGGATATATTATAATGATTTGATAGCCATGCAGAGGTGTATAAATCACTTTTGCATAAGTCCCAGCTATAAACCACAAGCTATTGACTGCTGTTACTCCACAATGTAGCATTTATCATACATCATTGCTAAATCAAGCAAGCACTTTGGCATCTCTTACTATATTGTACCTTTGGTAAATCAACCATCCTGGCTAATTACCATGTTGATAATACATCCCTAAGAGTAGACCTAATGTTCAGGGACCTGGGTGCGCACATAGAGAGTAGCCTTATCTTTGACCACTATGTGGCCACAGTGGTGAGGAAATCCTTTTATGTTGTGCAACTTATAAGTAAGGGCATAGCATCTAGGTCCAGAGAGATCATTATCCTACTGTGCTCTGCCCTTATGAGACCAATCCTAGAGGCACATGCAGCAACTAGAATGAACTCAAAGGTTCCTTACAAAAATAATAAAAGGCATAACAAACCTGCCTTATGCATAGCACCTTAGTACTGTCCCTCTACTCAGTCTACTTTAGATTGCTGAGGGGTGATCTATGCCTGGCTTACAAGGCATCCACAAACCCCACACTTATGAATCTCCTACATATTCGTAAGTCAAAGAGTACCAGAAATACAAGATCTATAGATCTGAATTTCATCTGTGACATAAACAGAACATTCTGGAGAGACAGATATGTGTCCCAGAGAGTGCCCCTCTTATGGAACAGGCTTCCCATCTATGTGAAACTGAGTTCATCTATTACCTAGTTTAAGCATAACCTAGACAAGTGGATGAGGGATAGGAAATTTGGCCTGGCACCAATTTCCTTTATGGACAGAGGTAGCTTATAAAAGCCTGGCCTTCAATGTCCTATTTGGATGCAAGACATCATTATTATTTTAGAAGAATTTGACTAGGCTTGAAAAGGCCCCTTGGGTCATTAGCCTAGGTACAGTCTATAAATCGCCTCCCTTCTCTGTTGTCAGTATTATAGACTGCAGGGGTATGACTCTATTCAGATGAAAGAAGAGATCCAATAGAGTATCTGAAAACATGTTGTATAATGTTTTCACACAACATAGATATGAAAGGGTAGAATTTCTTTCTTCTCCTTTCGGCTTTTCCCGGTTAGGGGTCGCCAAAGTGGATCACCTGTTCGCTCATGATTGGCAGTGGAGTTTTACGGTGTCGAGTTGCCAGCCCGGTGCCCAACCTTCCACGGAAGGCACACACTCACGCCTGGGGCCAATTTAGAGTATCCAATCTACCTTCAGCATGTCTTTGGGATGTGGGAGGAAACTGGAGCACCCAGAGGAAACCCACGCAACCACAGGGAGGACATGCAGACCCCGCACAGAAGGTACCCCAGCAGAGGATCGAACCAGAGAACCTCTTGCTGTGAGGCAGCATAGAAATATTTTATCTGCCTATTATTCTCCAAGCCTATAATACCAGGTTACAGCCACTATATAACTTGCATTTAATTCATCTTAGTATGTATTAGCTATACTTACTAACAGTTTTAACATAGAATAATTGTTTCTGTATACGTGTAAAAACTAGCTAAGTATAACATGACTATTTATGGCTCTGCAGAGGGCATGCTGAAGCATAATAATATTGTGTAATGTTATTTATTTAAGTCTGCAAAGCAGTGCATTGCATAAAGTAGTGCTTGCACTAGATTTTGCAAATAGCAGGATTGTAGCCGTGACATGCTGCAGGTGATTAAATGTCAGTAAACCATTAACTAATTACCTACTTTACATGTCATTTTGATATTTCCATTTTATTTTTTCATCTGGGAACCCATCTTGTAACATACTTTTGTTGCATGGCATGTGTTTCTTTAATGAGTGACTGGCAAATTAATGTTAGACAAAACATTTATTTATTTATTTACTTATGTATGTATGTATGTATGTATGTAAGTATGTATTTATGTATGTATGTATGTATTTATTTATGTATGTATGTATTTATTTATGTATATATTATGTATGTATTTATTTATGTATGTATGTATATATTTATTTACGCATGTTTGTTGATTTATATTTTCCTATCTTGGTTATACATTATTAAAAGGTATGATGTGAAATAGAATGGTGGGGTACAAAATTATGATTATACTCTACATGTGAGTACGATGTATTTTTAGCTCTGAATTATTAGAAATCTGTATAATATTTGCATCCCTAAATTAATGCTATAGAAAGAAACTGATACATTGCACAACATTATCTAAAATCTTAGGTGATGCTGAAGAAAATGCTTACTGATACTTGTACTGTTTCTTGTACTGCTTGACAGCAATGCTGATATCTGTCTGCCATGCTGATTAGATTAAAAGTCATCACTGCCATTTTGCTATAAACATTTTAGAAAAGAAGCAAATAGAAACAACTTTCTTGAAGTTACATGAAAGCTTTAGCCTGAGCAGTGTTATTCCTGATACTGTTTGCTAAGTTTATACAGTTATCAGGATATGTAAAATTGGTGTTAAAAATTACTGGAAAACTATTTGATCTTTATTTCAGTTATGTTAAGTTTCAAAATCTTTAAATTTGCTGAATGTTTGTATTGTAATAGTTAGGTTGTGCAGACCTTTTAGTGTAATTTACTTTTTGCAAGATATGTATTATTACTCATATTATTTGTAACTTCATTATTCCAGCGAGGCTCTGTATTTTCATAACTTATTTAGACGGGCAGATGTGTGACTATAACATTTTATACGTGGTTTGGAGTAAATGTGTTAAAATATGTTACTATTAAGTACAAAAACCGTTTGTACAACTTTTAAAGTTAGAGACCAATCAGCTGTGACTGAAGATTTTAAATTTCTCAAGAGTTTGCATACCTGCAGGAGTCCAATGCCTTGACTCAGAACTTGACGCACAGGCCCTGTGCTCCACAAAAGCCTCTAAAATATGACATGCATGAAAGACCACAGCTAACAATCTCACTGGCGCACACCACCTTCCCACCTCAGTGTAGGCAGCACCATGCGATGTATCTAGACCAATGCTTTAAGCTGCACTAGGTGCAGATTTCTTATCTGGGTAAGAAGACAACTGGACGTTCAGTTTTGGAATGCATGCAGAATGGTCTTTAAGTCATTTTCTGTGTGTGTTACAAAGATAAGATACATTCTGCAGTATGTGGTAGTCAACATATAAAGCAAATGCTTATATTTCACCTCTGACATGCTGTCAAGGAAAAACATTACTAGTCACAGACTTTGACTTTAAGCCATTTTATTTAGTGAAAAACTCAGTATCACTGCAATTCTGCTTTTGCACCAATAAATGAATGCATTTCTAGGAAACCAGGAATACTTACCAGTGTAGCTCCATTCATGGAGATTTATCAATACTTAGATTCACTTTCAGTTATTTTTAATCTATTGGGACTGAGTAGTCCCACTACAGTCAGCAAAAACATTAATTTTAAATAAAAAGGCTAATGCAAAGGTTGGGAAAATGAAAGAGGAACACTTAACAAATGCAAATAAGGCATCTGACTACATAAGAATGCATTCAAGTGACAATTCATTATTAATTAAATAAAATGCAAGCATTGTGCAGTTGTTTATAACACTGATTTGATGCCAGATGAAAGTGAATTATGGCATATACTGATAGATGAAATCATCGACAAATAGGGTATAAACATGAGTGTTTGGTTACTAATAATAATTCCTAAGAAAATCCTCTTTTTTTAAGATTTTTACTTTAGTACAGCTATAAAACACTTGGAAGTTCATCTGATAACATGTATTTTAAGTATTTTGTGCAGTACACTAGTCACCTTGTTCTAAATTCTTGTGTCCATGTGAGAGGAGAATAAATAAATAAGTAAAAGTCCTAAATATACAGCTCTAGAAGAATTCAGGGATTCAGGAATTCAGGGATTCAAAAGGATGGCAATATGCTCAGTGCAGAAGGCATGAGACCATTTTCTCACCAGATGATCTTCCAAGAATGTATGCACAATGATGTAACTAATAACCTACGGACCATTGCAGCTATTTGTACTGGAGAAGCAGTTTGGTAAAACATGCGGGTTGAATAATAGGGTGCTAACTTGCAACCTTGAAGTTGTGAATGTTTAGTTTTCTCTTCAGTAAGAAGATCAAGAATAAGTGATGCGGAGAACAAACTGGTCATAGGATATTAGTTATGGTTGGTGCTTTGCCTAGGGTAGCATGTTTTTTTTTTCTTGTTTATTACTTCTTAAAATTGTTATTTTCCTTTGAACTGCTGGCCAAGAATAATTCCTATGTACCTCTCAGGAGGAGTTACTTGACTGCAGGAAACAGTCAGGACACTGCTTCTGTCAGTACCTAGACATTTAATTTATATCTGTAAGGAGCTTGTTTTGGAAAGAAATCACTGAATAATGTTGTGGTGCACAAAGCATTTTCTCATTATGTGGCAGCAAGTCTCTCTCAAGTGTTTCACAAACAGGAAATTGCACAGAATATATGGCATAAAGAACTTCACTATCTGCACATAGTAAATTATTTTTCTGCTTATATACTCACTGCACATGCTGTTTACTATAAATAAAAACAAAAATAAATGACAGCATTTCTAGCCCTTGGGGAAAGTATCTCAGGTTGCTGTGCAAGAGAGGCAGACCTTCCTTTCACTTGTAACATGCCCTCAAAAGTAGATTTAGATACCAATGACACATAGTATAATCTGGCAGAAGGGTGACATACTTCAACAAAAAGAAAAGGTCAATACTGACTGAAATGAATGCCTTGGAGTGCTAAGAGCAGTGTTTTAGAAATCCATATTTTGGCCAAATGCAATAAGACTATCATCCATGAACTTTACTCAGTCATTTTTTCAGCTATGGCCAGTGCCAGCTATTTGTCCAATAAGATATTGTTACCTGTGTGACCGACAGATAGGTGCACATTTGCAGCTGAGCAACAGATAAAGGCATACAAAATGTAAGTCTGTGTATTGAACTTTTAATGTGCTTTACACAACCAGATGAAAACACAAAACATAAATAGAATAAAGATGGTCCCATGTGTGGCCAGGGTATTTTTTCTGTCACAAGACCAGTAATTCTTAAAGGAAAAAATAGTTTACAGCAGATAAGATGAGTCTTCATGATGCTTATGTTTTACCGTGGCTTACATGGTTTTATTGAGACACCTAAAGACAAATGCTGCTTCTGTGCATACTGGAAAGAAGTATATTAATGGTCATATGTCAAAATAATCAATATCACTGGAAGCTCAAGACTTGTGACCATTGCTCTTTTGCCAGTTCCAACCCTAGACTGTACCTATACTCCTGTGGGCGGGGGTAAGGGGGGGATAGGTCAGTCAAGACCAGGGTGAATTTATGAATACACATGCAATTATCCAGGTTCTGTTTGAAGGAAGATAGTATATCACATTATCTGCAGAGAGAGTTTATTCCTTATGTGAGGGAGAAGCTGAGTAATGAAGCTGTCTCATTTCCTTGTTTTGTTGATCTTCTATGCTGAATAATATGCTATCATGCAATCTTTGTTACAAGCTGAACCTTGGTATAGTAAGTTAACAAGCTTCCCGTGAATAGTGATTTTTGAGAAAATAAACCATCACCAAATAAAAACAACTACTGAAATTTTGAAATGAACATTAGTAGAACAAATGTAAACAGAAACTAAATCAGTATAACAGCTTTTGGAAAAAAATAAATTGTTATTGAAATGTGTCTTATAAATGAAATTAATGCATTAAAATATAAATGTATGCATTTGCAATACATGGTTCTTTGTGTATACTGCTAAAAGTGAGGAATTTAACAACAATATATTTTTTTAATTTTCATACGATCATCATCATCTTCTTTCGGCTGTTCCCATTAGGGGTCACCACAGCGGATCATCTGTTTCCATTTCTTCCTGCCCTCCATCTTGCTCTTTCACACCAACCGCCTGCATGTCCTCTCTCACCACATCCATAAACCTTATCTTAGGCCTTCCTCTTTTCCTCTTACCTGGCAGCTCCATCCTTAGCATCCATTTCCCAATATACCCAGCATCCCTCCTCAGCACATGTCCAAACCAACGCAATCTCGCTTCTCTTGCTTTCTCTCCAAACTGTCCAACCTGAGCTGACCCTCTGATATACTGATTCCTAATCCTGTCCATCCTAGTCACACCCAGTGCAAATTTTAACATCTTTAACTCTGCTACATCCAGCTCTGACTCCTGCCTTTTTGTCAATGCCACTGTATCCAACTCATATAACATAGCTGGTCTCACTACCCTCTTGTAGACCTTCCCTTTCACTCTTACTGGTACCCGTCTGTCACAAATCACTCCTGACACTGTTCTCCACCCATTCCACCCTGCCTGTACTCTCTTCTTCACCTCTCTTCCACACTCACCATTACTCTGAACTGTTGATCCTTAAACTCATCCACCTTTACCAACTCTACTCCCTGTATCCTCACCATTCCTCTACCCTCTCTCTCATTTACACACATATATTCTGTTTTAGCCCTGCTGACCTTCATTCCTCTCCTCTCTAAAGCATATCTCCACCTCTCCAGAGTCTCCTCAACCTGGTCCCTACTCTCACTACAGATCACAATGTCATCTGCTAACATCATAGTCCACGGGGCCTCCTATCTGATCTCATCTCTCAACCTGTCCATCACCACTGCAAATAAGAAAGGACTCAGAGCTGATCCTTGATGTAATCCCACCTCCACCTTAAACATATCTGTCACTCATACTGCAGTCCTCACCAATGTCACACTACCCTCGTACATATCCTGTACCACTCTTACATACTTCTGTGCCACTCCCGACTTCCTCATACAATACCACAACTCCTCTCTAGGCACCCTATCATATGCTTTCTCTAAGTCCACAAAAACACAATGCATCTCCTTCTGACCTTCTCTGTATTTCTCCAACAACACTCTCAGAGCAAACATTGCATTAATTTAATTTAATTTAATTTATTTAATTTTCATATGATGACTAGAACAAAATGTGATTGTGATGTAATAAAAATAAAAATTACTCACTGTGTATTTTAACACCAATATGTTAATCTATTTAAATAATAAGTGCACTCGTTGTAATCGGAGCTTCACAGTTGACCTTTAACTGTAAGCAAAGTATTAAACATAACTATTGCTAAGATAATTGGTTATGTGAAATATGCTTGACCTAAAGAAAAGCACTAGGCTGCATGCAATGAAAGCATTTAGTTATACTATAGTACTAAACAATACCTTGTTTATGTCATGCTTCGCAGGATTATATCTGATCATCCCAGGCACAGATAAAAGACCTCCTATCCAAAACAGCAATCTGTACTCAAAATTCTATAGCTTCAGTTGAGCTTTGGACAACTTAAGAAATCTGGACAAAGCCTGACAAAATGGGGGGGGACAAAGGCTCAAAAATAGGGACAGATTTTAAATATTGCTCTTATAAACTGAGAAAGTTGCTATAGTAACATAGTTTGTATTAACATACATTTTCTAAAGGATTTGAAGTCTGAAACTCAAATGTATTTCATTATTTAGTGACTTCAGTCCTCAGATCATCTCAGTGATTTGCCAGAAAATGAGAATTTTTATGAGGAACACACCAGAAATATGAGGCAAAAATCTGCACATTCTGCTAAAATCTGTACAGTTGAGAGGTATGAATCCAACTATAATGGTAATTGCTGAATTGTGACTAAAGGACCATAAATGTGCTTCAGCTTTCACACATAAAAACTAGGGGTTGGGAGGGTGGCCTAATTAATGGTTAAGGTGTTTGCCTTGCAAGCACAAGGTGCAAGGTTTGAATCTCATAAGAGATAATTGGCTAGGCTTAAAATGGCTCACACAGGCAGTTAGCTTAGTACTAATCAATGAATCTACCATTGCTTCTATGGCAACAGAGAATGATTTGGGGTTATAATTCTTATTAAGAGTAACACTAACATGCCAGACTATTACAGGTATATCAGTAACACTAACATGCCAGACTATTACAGGTATATCTACTGAGGAAAACAACCAGGTCTGGCTACCTTTTGCAAATGCCCTAAACATCAACATTGCTATTGTTTACATTCTACCACCAACCCAACTACATCTATATAACCATTACTTAGACCCCCCCACCCAACATTATGTCAGATAAGTCTAAACTAACTAGATCTTAATCTGAATTGGCTAGGAGCATAAAGAAACCATACATATGTGGATCTCTTTATAAAGACAACCTAAAACAATAAGTCTCATAACCCATAATAATAGCATCTAAGTCAGTATCCTCTACACTAATATAAATTGTCATAAAAAAATTTGCAGAAAAATGCCAAATACTCTCGCCACCATAATCCCATTATCTTATGCTGGCATTTAAATCACACAGAAACATACTATGCATAATTACCATACAAGCCTTCATCAACTAATCTCAACAGGCAATAACCACTGAACATGAATCAATATATAATTTATAATGAAAGCAATCCCGTTACAGCATTAAGTGCACTGCTAAACAAACTCAGACCAATACAAAACATACCCTTTTCAGAAAGACAGCTTTGAGTGAAAGGTACATCATGCTCATGTTTTACTCAAGATATCATTTAACTCTTATTTATTTATTTATTATTATTTATTTCAACTTGATGACCGGGGAGATCCACAGGGCTCAGCAGCCCATTTTCATTGGCGACCCGGAGAGAAAAGCTCCACATTGCAAAGTAAACATTAAGATGCAACAGATTAAAATAAAAGATTTAAAGATACAATTACACTACAAATCAGAGACATGATGTATTACATTGGTTACATAGCATCTGAATCATGTGATGACATGAGTATTTCAGTGGTTACATAGTTTCTGAGTCTTGTGATGGCAGTATAAGTCCAAGAAAAGGGAAAATAGACTATTTACAATATTTACATTTTTATTAGGGTGGCCACGGTGATGCAGCAGTTAGCACTGTCACCTCACAGCAAGAGGTTCTCCAGTTTGATCCTCGGCTGGAGTGCCTTCTGTGCGGAGTCTGCATGTTCTCCCTGTGGTCACATGCATTTCCTCTGGGTGCTCCAGTTTCCTCACACATACCAAAGGCTGCTGTAGGTGGATTGGACACTCTAAATTGGCCCTAGGAGTGAGTGCATGCATGTGTGTGTGTGTGTGTGTGTGTGTGTGTGTGTGTGTGTGTGTGTGTGTGTGTGTGTGTGTGTGTGCCTTCCGTGGAAGGTTGGGTACTGGGCTGGCAACTCGACACTGTAAAAAACTCTACTGCCAATCATAAGCAGACAAGTGATCCGCTGTGGCGAACCCTAACCGGGAAAAGCCGAAAGAAGAAGAAGATCATTTAACTCTTATTAAACCTATGTGATGAAGCCTTGGAACTCAGTAAAACAAGCCCCACCCAATACTAACAAACCACTAGAACTGTGCAACCTCAGACAATAAACATGCCTTACCACTAATGCTGCAAAAGCAGAATGCAGTAGACTGAAAATTGTCATGCAAACGCTTCCCAAACCACTTCTGAAACATCCACAAACCAATGACAAATGGTCTGTACCTTCAAATGAAGTGGACTGCAATTTGAGACAACCAGGAAGAAGGAAACCAGAGTGTTTATTCCACATAAATATTTTGAAAACTTGGAGAGAAACTGTTGTTTTTGTAGTAAGTATGTTTACAATAAAAGGCCCGTCTTGAAGTCAAAATAGATGAGGCATTATCAATGACACAGAAACAAGAAGTAAAGCAATGTGTACATAGGAATAATAATATGCTTTTAGAGCTGCCAGGCAGAAATTATCTAATACAGCAAAACATTGAAACATTGCCTAGTGACAAAACAACTCTGAAACAGAACTGAATAGCAGAATACCAAGGTCAAGCAGTTAAGGAAGTCCTACAGAAAATGTGTCTATTTAAGGGCATACAATAATGCTTCCGTTAGTGAAGTAGCCTGATTCTATTGGTCCCAGAGCCTGATGGTACTATGAGGTTTCATAACCTCAGATAAACAAATAGCATACCTAAATTTAATTCATATCTAATGCATGGAATTGAAGAAGTGATTAGAAAATTGAGCAAGGCTAGTTTTCTGTCTGACTCACTACTGAAATGTCAGCACTCAGATGCTGAGTTTCGAAAAGCCAAAAAAAAAAAAAGAAAGAAAGGACTGAAGAGCAAATCTCAAAAATCACTCTTCTCCTTAAAACTTCTTTTTGTGCAAGCCCCTCACACTCTGAGATAACTGCTTATTCTAAAATTTCTTCTTTGCAGAATTCAAGTTCAATTCTATGAGTGTTTCCTGTAACATTACTATTTGTACTGTACACTTATTAATATAATTCAGAACTGTTTACTTCTTGTCCTTGTCTACAATGCCACTCACATTCCATGATATGACTGACAAGGCAATAATTTTGATAAGATACTATTTCTTTGACATACTTCAACCATAATCCATGACTGTGAGTGTGTATATCAGGATTTAGCCATGGTTGATGTGGTTTGATCATGAGGAGGAATCCCAAGTAATTAAACAAAGCAAACCATGGATAAAAGTTGATATACCTACCCCCAGGAGCAGATTATTGCTATTATACAATGACATTATTTAGGAAAGAAATTGAGGATTGAGCTTTTGCAAGAATAATTTTTCTCAGTATTATTATGCTTTCTAGTGATATAAAAGATAGGATTACTGTCCATATCCTGTCGCAAAACAGCCTATGGCTACCTCAGCATCTGTAGAAAATTATTAATCCAAGGACCTGCTGCATATCCTTCAAATGTCTGAAGTCCTTTTCTACTTTCTTCAATAATGTTTTTGTATTATGTCTCTGTAGTGCTCCCCTGTGGTCTTCCTTGTTTATTGATGTACTGCTCATGCATGTGTTCCCATGCTTGCACAGTGCACCAGTACAGTTCAGGAGAAGCAATGGAGAAATGAGAATCTCTGTTACTTTTTTTCTGCTAAAATACCTTATAACCTCTTAATACAACATCCAACATAAAAGTCTAAAAATAGGAAAAATATAGACAGGTTTTAAATATTGCTCTTACAAGCTTAAAAGTTAGCAGAATAAGAGGTTTTGTGTTAGCATGCATTTTCCGAAGGATTTGAAGCCTGAACCTCAGATGTCTGTCATTTTGTAATGACTTCAAACCCCAGTGGCTTGCCAGAAAACAATTTTTATAAGGAACAGACCAAAATTATGAGGCAAAGTCTGGACTTTCTGTGAAAATCTTGACAGTTGAGATGTAAGACTGTTGAGGTTTTAGTAGGTACAGTGCAAAAATACAAGGAAAATCAGGTGTGCTTCTATTTCTTTAGTTTTGCAAAACATGCCTATTTTTTTCTTGTATTTTGCTTTGATGTTCTTCATCTCACATTGCTGCAGTCCTTACACTTGGGTAGTCCGCTGTCCTCGGTCGGCCCGAATATCAATGTATAAGGATGACGTCGGTCAAGGCGCATTTGACTGACATCAGGACATCAGGGTACAAATGCGCATGACCAACGTCATATCCTCAGTCTTTTTTGCCGCATGGTCCGATGCAGAAGCAGCTTTGCAAGTGCCGGTTGGCGTTCTGAGATTTTTCGATTTCGAAGTTTCAGACCGAGTTCAAAGTTGGCTGAATATTTTAGTTTTTTCTTGCCTCAGTGATTTACCGGATGTCAGAAAAAGTCAATAATTGCATTTCTTGTGGGAAACAGATACCGTATAGAGATTATCATACTTTGTGTATTCCTTGCTTAGGGCCTGAGCACGACGTTGTTGGCTGTCGCTCTTGTGCTAGATTTAATAAACGCACTATAAAGAGAAGGTTGGATTGTGCAAGGTTAGTCATTGGGAAGTGGTGCAATTATAAAATGCCGTCGGATGCCGCAAGGACAAAGCAGTTAAGCCTAGGCTAGAAGAGCCGTCTGTACCGGACGCCGGTTCTTTAGAGGTGTCGGTGGAGCCGGTGGCTCCACCGGAGGTTTCTTTGTGTTCCCAGGGTGAGACTTTATTATTGCAAGATGTGGCCTCTCAGGAGGCAAGTCAGGCTGAGGGGCTTCTCAGGTTACTATACTCCTCCCTTCCTAGGGTGACTAGGCCCTCTCCTTCTGTTTCAAAGGCTTCTCCCAGGGGCAGGCCAGGTTTAGCTTCAGTTGGTGTTACCCCTAGCTCTTCAGGTACTGTGCCCAAGAAGCATATGCTTAAAATGGCAGAAGATTTGATTACTTTGATTAGGGGTTCTATGCCTCCTGATAAGAGACCTAGGATGGAGCCTGAGCTAGGGTTTTGAGCAGGCTTCAGATGTTTCAGAGTCTTGCTGAAGACTTGCAGGAGTACTCTCCTTATTCTGATTCTGATGTGGATGATTCTACTCCTTCTGCTTCTCCTCCTTTTTTCTTTTCAGAAACTCTTCATTCCATGAGGGAGCATTTTAAGTGGGAAGGTCAGGACTTCTCTGATTCCAGGAAAAGGCTTAGGGAATTTTATTTTACCCCAGCATAGGCCTTTGGCTATACCTCCTGTTTTGGATGTAGTGGGAGATGTTTTTCAGAGGCTTCTCTTAATCCTGATTCTTTGCCTCCTGCTCCTGTTAAGCGGATAGGTATTACAGGGTGCCTGAAGCTCATAAGTATCTTTTAAGAGTCCTAGGGCAGACCCAGAAACTGTTAGCCAGGGGCCTAAAGGTGTTAAGGCTTCTGTTGTAAAGAATCCGGTTCCTGCAGACAAAGAGGCTAGGGCCTTGGATAGATGGGGAAAGAAAGTTTATACTTCTTCCACTCTTGCTATGAGGGCTTTGAATTGCCAGTTTCACATGTTGAAATACCAAAACTATCTCCTTTCACAATTAAAGTCTAAGGTTGATGCTCTGGCAGTAGGTATTGATTGTAAAGAGTTGCAAGATTTAGTACATGTTTCTGAACAGGTGGGTAAGCATTCTTTGCAATGTGGTTTTGATGCTGTACAGGCCTCGTCTAGGGTGGCTGCTACTGGGTCAGTTCTTCCGCCTGGTTAAGGGATCAAAATTTGTCTGAACATGTTAAAACAAGGATTTTGGATGCTCCTTTACAATCTGACGTGTTGTTTGGTCCTCCTGTTGAGGCAGTTTTAAAGAAAATGGAAGACAAGGCTAAGTCTATGCAGACTGTTAAAGATTTTTTGCAGGTCCAGCCTCCAAAGTTTAGTAGAAATTGGCCTACTAAGGGGTGGACATATCCTTCTTATGATTCCCAGTCTAGAGGTAGCTCTAGACATGGTAGGGGCAGAGCTCAGGGCTCTTTCAGGCCTAGAACAGGGAGTTCTCCTGCACAGTCTTCGGGTGAGGGCAGGGGTCAGTCCTTTCGTAAACAGACCCAATGACCTACCTTTTCAGCTGCCAGAGCCTTCTCGTCTGGCAGCACCTTTGGGAGGAAGGTTGGCTCTTTTCAAAGAAAATTGGAGTTTGATTACCCAAGACAGATGGGTATTGGATATCATACACCACGGTTACAGGTTTTATTTCCATACCTTGCCTCCTTTCAAAGGCATGCCAGACGTTCCTCCTCAACAAAGAATAGAGGCTCACAAGCAAGTTTCTCTGTTACTCCAAATAGCCATACAGCCGGTTCCTATGCCAGAAGTGGGCCTGGGATTTTATTCTCGCCTGTTCCTAGTACCAAAGAAAGGGAACACGTGGAGACCAATTTTGGATTTATCTACCCTCAACACTTATCTGGACATTCCCAAGTTCAAAATGTTGACGTTACAGCAGCTTTTACCTCTGCTGGGCAAAGATCATTGGATGGTAACTTTGGATCTCAAGGAGGCTTACCTTCATGTTCCTATCAGACTAAGTTGCAGGAAGTATCTGCGTTTTCGAGCTGGGACTTCTCACTATCAGTTCTCTGCATTGCCCTTTGGCTTATCTACTGCGCCCAGAGTGTTCACGAAAGTTCTGGCTCCAGTGATAGCTTTCTTCAGGCTAAAAGGAATACAGATCTATCCTTATTTGGACGACTGCCTGATTCTGGCTCAAGGAAGGGAAGAGCTTCTTCATCATTTGGAATATGTGATAGCAGTGCTAAGATGCGGGTATTCTGTGAATGAAATAAAGTCTAGTCTAGTACCCTCTCAGGACATGTGCTTTCTGGGTGTGAGACTGAATACAGCATCCCAGATGGCCTTTTTAACGCCGGACAAACAAAAGAGTCTATCCCTTTACTTCCATCAGCTATCTCATCAGTCCGGGCTGACTTCAAGGACAGTCCTTCAAGCCTTAGGGTTCATGGCATCTTGTATTCTGGTGCTTCCCAATGCCAAACTGCATATGAGGAAGCTGCAATGGTATCTCAAAATGTATGGACACAGCACTGCCAGGATCTAGACACTGTCATTCAAATAATACCTTGCATTCAAAAGGAATTTTTGTGGTGGGCTCAGGAATGTCACCTAAACAAGGGACTCTCTGTGACCCGGCCAGAGGCGAGTCAGATTTTAACGACAGATGCCTCAGACAAAGCTTGGGGAGCTCATCTAAATGGAAAGTGGATACAAGACAAGTGGCCTGCCAGACTACAACATCTACATATCAACCTGAAGGAGATGTTAGCAGTCCAGTTTGCATTAATAGCTTTCAAGGATTTACTTCTTCCAGGGCAGGTGTTGATTCTAACAGACAACACAACTGTCATGTGGTACATCAACAAGCAAGGGGGAACGCATTCTTATCCTCTATGCAGGCAAGCAATGATTTTGTGGGAGACTGCTCTAAGTTTACAGCTCAATCTTCAGGCAAGGTTTCTGCCAGGAGCACAGAACTCCTTAGCAGATGTGTTGAGCAGACGAATTATGGATCCCCACGAGTGGAAATTGGATCCTCATGTATTTCAGAAATTGACAGTGTCATGGGGAACTCCAGACATAGATCTGTTCGCTTCTCCACTAAACCATCAGCTGCCAAAGTTTTGCACAAAAAGGTTTCATCCCACAGCTTGGAAAGTGGATGCTCTTTCTTTCAATTGGAGCAATCTTCATGTGTATGCCTTTCCTCCCCTGCCTCTCCTCCCAAAGGTACTTCTAAAGGTCAGACAGGACAAGCCAAGGATGATTTTAATAGCTCCAGATTGGCCTCGACAGCACTGGTACCCATTACTGAGAAGTCTGAAGCCTCCATGGCCTTTGCCTTGATTCCACACCTGTTGTCACAGGAGGACAGCCATTTGCTGAATGTCAAACTTCACTCTCTTCACCTAACGGCCTGGCATATTCTGTTTTGAACCATAGAGGGTCTCAACTTCCACAGCAAGTTTTGAATGTGATTTTGGAAGCTAGAAGGCCTAGTACAAGGAAAGTGTACGCAGATAAATGGAAGAGATTTTTATTTTGGAGTGCAGCAAAGATTTTGATGTTTCTGAGCCTAATTTGAGTGTGGCTCTTCAATATCTTACTGAGTTACTGGACAAAGGTTTGTCTTTCTCTTCTATTAAGGTTCATGCTGCAGCAATTTCAGCTCACTATGATTGTGTTCCACCATTGTTTTCTCATCCTTTGTTCAAGCAATTTCTTAGAGGGGCAAAGAATATAAGACCCCCACGAAGAGCTCCTACTACTGCTTGGGATCTCAATTTTGTGTTGGAGAAACTCACTCTACAACCTTTTGAGCCTGCAGCTACTTCTGAGTTGAAATATTTATCATGGAAGACTGCTTTTTTGTTGGCAATTACCTCTGCAAGAAGGGTTTCTGAATTGCAGGCCCTTATGGCGGTTGAGCCTTTCTTGATTTTCCATAAGGATAGGGTATCATTACGTACTAATCCTTCCTTTATGCCTAAGGTGGTTTCTAGTGTGGCTTTAAACCAAACTATTCATTTGCCTACTTTTTATGCAAATCCCCAAAATAAAGGGGAAAAGATTTTGCACACTTTAGATGTACACAGGCAGTTGCGTTGTTATTTGGACAGAACTAAAGGGTTCAGGCAGTCTCAGCAGTTGTTTGTTTCTTTTGCTTTGAGTTCTCAGGGCAAGCCTGTGTCAAAACAAACTATTTCTAAGTGGATTGGGTTTTGCATTGCTTTCTGTTATTCCCATCATGGCAAGGAGATTCCAGCTGGGATTAGGCCTCATTCCACTAGGGCTACTGCCACATCAACAGCTTTTTGAGGGTGGCAACCAAGGATATTTTGGAGGCTGCTACTTGGAGTTCAGTGCATACTTTCTCTAGGCATTATCACCTGCCACTTTACTCTAAATCTAGGGCTGGTTTTGCCACTGCTGTTTTGCAGGGCATTTTGGCGGCTCCTGCTTCTTTGTAGTTAGCCATCCTCCCTTACCTCTGCTTTGGGATTCTACCCAAGTGTAAGGACTGCAGCAATGTGAGATGAAGAACATAGTACAGTTTTGTACCTACCATAAATGTAGATGTTCGAAGATCCACATTGCTGCAGTCCAATTTACTCCTCCTTCCCTCTGCAGTTAGAGGTGGTTGTGTGGGTTGGGTTGTACATATTGTGTATATTGTATATATTGTACATATAGTTAGTGCTAGGGTGGTTGGTTGGTGGTTTGCTGTCTTTTGGTTTTGTCCTTTATTTTTAGGGTCTTCTGACATCTGGGGCAAGAAAAGACTGAGGATATGACGTCGGTCATGCGCATTTGTACCCAGACGTCCTGATGTCAGTCAAATGCGCCTTGACCGACGTCAGCCTTATACTTTGATATTTGGGCCGACCGAGGACAGCGGACTACCCAAGTGTAAGGACTGCAGCAATGTGGATCTTCGAACATCTACATTTATGGTAGGTACAAAACTGTACTTTTCCTAAGCATATGCCAATATAAAGTTTGGCTGCTGAATTGTACTTCAGCAGCCAGACTTTTTTTTTATTGGTATATGCTTGATTTACAATGGGCATGCTTGTTGGACTGTTTGATCAGTGTGTTCGTTTTGGAATTGTAATGAGCCTTTATTGCATAATATACATTATAGTTTTTTTAAAGTATGTTTCTGACTTGCAACTTACATGCTCACATTAATTTTTGACAGGTCAATCTTATATGCAGTTGCAGCTTCTTATCTCTGTTTAGGCTTATGTCATATTTTCACAAACTTTTTGTTTTAATAGAAACAATTACAAAAATACAAATTATTCACATTTTCAGTTTAACCCCCCCACCCCACAATCGTTTTTAACTCAGAGCAAACACAAACAACTGTATACATTTTCTAAACAGGAAAGTTACCCATCCATATATGGACGGATGCATCAGATAGTCATCTATACTCACAGGCTTCACCTGTTCTAAAGTTAGGTTTAATCATAGTTAGACAATGGGCTTACTGTACATCAGTACCATGATTGAAGAATGAGCGTTCTCCAGCAGGGTATTAATGTACAAGTAATTCCCGGTGAAAAATGTGTCCACAGATTCATGGCAACATATCAAGCTGCTGTGAATCTTGGACTGCAAAAAATGGAATGACAACCATTATTTTACGCTCGCTAAGCAGTGCTTTTTCTGTTTAGTGAGTGTAAAATATAAAAAAAAAAGAAAACAACAAAAAGTGTGCATGTGTGTGCATGTGCACGCGCGTGTGTGTGTGTGTGTGTGTGTGTGTGTGTGTGTGTGTGTGTGTGTGTGTGTGTGTGTGTGCATGTAAGAAGAGGAGACTTCCTGTGAGAGAGATCGAGAGAGAGTAAGACTGAATGTGTGTATGAAAGCAGCTGGAGACTGTGAGAGATTGAGAAAGAGGGTGAGACAGATCTTGTGTGAGTGAATATGTGTATGAAAGCAGAAGAGACTGTGTGTATATGTATATGTGTGAAAGCAAAAGAGACTGGGTATGTGTGTATGGGAGAGAGAATGGGCTCTATGTAAAATTGTTGTGTTTCACTTGCTTATTTTTTTAAGCACTGTATTACTTTTTTATATATCGTTGATGTAAAATGCTTCCTCCAACACCATTGACATATACTACAGCAAGTTTGAAATAGTAGGCAGAGGAACTATTTTATATTAAAAATATATAAAAAAAAGGTGTACATGCATATGGCTGACTGGTGAATGGTCGACTGGGTATGGCTGACAGGAGTGCGGCAACATCCCAAAAATGCTATTGCAAGTGTTGCTAATCACAAAATCTCATCCATTTTTTGACCCACATTAGCACTTGTTTTAGAGTGTAGAGTGGTCAGAAATGTCAAAGTCAGTGGTTTTACGACATTCTGACTATTCAGCATTATGAGATTCATGAAGAAAAGTCGGTAAAATGTATAGTCGACCAGTGTGTGCTCAACCATATGAATGTAAACCAAAAAAAATGATATAGTACTTAAAAAAACTAATAAACAAGTAAAAGACAACAATTTTCCATAGAGCCCTTTCTCTAAGTGCAATAATGCCCTCCAGGGTGTATGTTGATGTGTAAGTAATGCACTTCCAGGGGTGTAGAGGCCCTCCATCCCCACACACCCTTTCAGGCATTATTGCTTGCTGAAAACATGTGGCAAACTGGTGTTCCATATTGTACCTGCATCCTCTTTTTTGTCAAACATTAACTTCCCTCACAGAGGTTAAGAACAGCTTGCAAACTGTGAAACGAGACTTGTGCTGTGGTGCTTGCATTAAACACTGTGCTCTGTAAATAATAATTTAGGGGTCCTATTCTCACTGCAGTCAAGTGTGTGTGTGTGTGTGTGTGTGTGTGTGTGTGTGTGTGTGTGTGTCTGTGTGGGTGTGTGTGTGTATGTACTCAACAATCATTATGGTGAAAATATTAGAATGATATGCGAGTCCACAACTATGTCAAACCCTCCTTGGAACATATTGTTGCAGCATACAATGGTTAGTCTTTGGGGTTGGTGTAATGGTTAAGGTATTTACCTCACAGGCAAGAGGTACAGGGTTTGATTCTCACTAATAAAATTGGCTAGGCTTAAAGCAGTTCAGCTAGCCTAGTGCTTACCTATGAACTTATATTAGCCGTAAAAAGGTGCCCTGGCTACCATTAAATTAATAGATTTTACAGTATTACAATTTATCTTGAAGTGGTTGCATCAGCTTGTGTTCCCCTCAATTTAACAAACTTCATTATTTACAGAAATCTGATTGTCCTTTCTCATTCTCATTTAACTACTAATTTTAGGGTTTTTCTATACAGATGACTTGCAATTCATGGTCATGGATTAGTCATTTCCTGATAAAATATCTGTGTTTACAGACATTTCATCTGCATGTATCATTGTGTTCTGTTGGCAGATAAAAAATATATTTATATATATATATATATATATATATATATATATATATATATATATTTATGTGTGTGTGTGTGTGTATATATATATATATATATATACACACACACACACATACATATATGTGTGTGTGTGTGTGTGTGTGTGTGTGTGTGTGTGTGTGTATATATATATATATATATATATATATATATATATATATATATATATATATATATATATATATATATATATATATATACACACACACACACATATATATTTTTTTTTTCAGTTGCATAACATACCTCATCTCAAACACTGGAGAACTATAATTTTCTGTTATTTTACTATATACTTTCACAAGTGTGCATAACAACAAAGTAAATACTATAATTTAATACACACATATGATCACTTCACTTTAGCCTGTTCCCCTTAGCAGCTCAAGATCCCTGCATTATGCTTGTGACAGTATAAGCCCCAGATACAATATATTTGGGGGGGGGTACATTCTAACTTTAGCATCACTGGCATTAACAACAGTCAGTGATGATACTCTGCTCCCTCACATTTAAAGTACACCTGCATACTCTACAGAACTGTGTTGCAGTATAGCATGCTGTTTAGTTCAAGAAATGTATTATATACAAATTATTAAAAAAAAACTTGTTTACTTACAATTACATC